>NC_041389.1:363258956-363302356 GCF_002162155.2 Triticum dicoccoides | reverse complement strand
TCTCTCTCACACACACAAACTAAGACTCCATCTCTCTCTCTCTCTCTCTCTCTCACACACACACACCACACACACTAAGACTCCATCTCACACACACATGCTCTAGGCGGAGCATTTGTTCCTACCATCCTTCATCCAACCTTACTTGTATGATAAACAATCACCTTTATTTACTTGCATAACATGGACAAATTCCACTTTACTTTAGTAGTCAGCAAACTTATCATGTGTACCCTTATAAAAAATGAGTTGGCAATAATGGTGTGCCTGCCATCTTGTAATACAGACCGTATGATCTATATCTGACGGATAGAAAGCAAACTATGATAATTTTACAAAAGATACCCGCACCTCTCTCCACATCATTATCTCCCGCAACCTCATTAATTAGCAATTAAAAAAGGAATAAGTCTCTGGAACAATCTAGCATGCATGGTGTCCGCTGCCGCCTGTCGGCGTCGTCCATCCCCATGCCTCCGCCCATTCCGACCACCAGTCACCACCACGCTCCACTCCTCCTCGCCTTGTCTCTCATCTTTCATTTTTTCGATGACATTCTCAAGATACCAGTTTTCCGATAAAATTCTCAAGATATCATTAGTTTTTACACATGGGATTACTCCTGCATGGGTCAATCACAACAGGTGTTTTGTAAAAAAATGCATATTGATGTTCCGTGCAATGCACGAGAATCTTGCTTGTAATTATATAACGCAAAGCACGAGCAGGAAGTGACATTTTTTTGACACAACCACATTAACATGGCCATGTAAATCACTAGCTAAAGTAAATACCATTATACTTATATCCCGATGCAAAATGTTGAGTACATGTCAGAAGAGTAGAGTCGCACACACGCACTCTGTCTCTCAGAATCTCTCTCTCACACACACCAGTTACGTGACGCCTACTTAAGCAGACACGTATTTTACAATTTGTGCACCCGCGGGTACACGTGATGCTACGCATTTATTTAAGCCGAAAGGCGAACCCAAATAGTAGTTGCATTCATTCCCCTCCCGCCGCCTCTTCTTTGGTCGCCGTCGCCCAGTAGCCATGGGCAGGCCGAAGGTAACAACATACGCCATACTCCTGCCGGAGTGGCGCTTTAATATGGAAATTTTAGTGGTCATGCATGCATCTTTTTGTGCTAGCACTCCTATATAAGGGTTGACCGGTCGCTTCCTGCGGATGTGCGCGGGTAGTGGAAGAGGAAGGAGAAGGGAAGCAGGCTGTGGAGTAATGTTTTTTACCACAATTTCTTAGGAAACTGAGTGCAAGGATTGGGTAGTTTTGCAAACTACCAGTACTACACCTGAAACGGTTCAAAACCTATACTCCCTTCCCAGCGCGCGCTTCCCGCGTGAAACGGTCAGCGTCGCCCTGGAGCGTCAGTGCCGCATTAATGCCCGGCCAGAGTGGAGGCGACCTCTCACTGGCGTCGGCTTTTAAGTGGCGCGACGGCCGAGAGAGCGCCGCTTCCCGGTGCACGCGACTACTCCGCGTCGAGACTGGCCATGGGCCTTGTTTGGATCCATGGGTTAGAGTTAGTTTGAGCTAGTTGGGGCTCAAATAGCCCTAAAGTATCCAAGCATGAGGGTTTAAATTGGAGCAAGTTGCACCGAACCCACCAAAAAAAATATCCCACCCAAGAGGTGCTAACTGGAGATAGTTCTTATTGGGACCACTGAAAAATCACTTTTCTCTCTCCATCAAGTGCATTTATTGTCAATCTAACCCTGTCACCCAAACACCTCTTTGGCTACAGTTAGTTTAGGGTTAGTCATGAGTTAGTGTAACCTCTAGCTAAGTTAGAGTATCAAACAGGAGCAGTATAGGACATGCAAGTTGCTCAAAGCATGCAGGCAAATTCGTACGTGAAAGGATTTTTTTGTTTTTGAAAACGGAACGTGAAAGGAATTTTTTTAGAATGCTCTTGGCATGTCTAACATGTGATAAGTTAACCGACCTCAATACACGGCAAAAATGCCAGCCCGCTGCACTTTGATAGAGACGAGGAGGGAGAAGCGATACATGATGCTGTATTACTAGAGATAGGTGTCGCACGGAAGCCAAGAAATATGGTGATAGCGTGGGTTAGCCATGTACTAGTATGATGTAACTACACTGGGCTGCCGTGTTTCGTACTCTTCCAGTCCACTGTGGAGATGAGTGGTTAAGTTTATATCGCTGAATAATATTAAATATTATGAGTGCAGACGCTCCACCACGAGGTTCCTTGCTCCTTCTCGGTCGTCCGGAATCTATGTTCTTCCACTCTATTTTTTTACGTGAGCTTTGTTCATCCTTTTGCCAACACGTGAGACATCTAGTATCAAGGTGCACGTATTATGCAAGGATCGTTCCATCTATATGAAGAACACGTGGGACTGGAACTACGAGACGGACATGTACCCAGGAGTGGACGTACGGACCTGAGTAATGTAGCACAGTAAGTGAAGTAGAAAGGCACAAATGGTATGAACATGCGTGGCATATAGGGTGTGTTTGGTTGCGTTCTCGTCTCAGCATAGTTGTTCCCTCTTCATGCATGCTCAACTCAACACCCCTCTTCATGCATGCTCTCTTCCTGCATGCTTCTAGTGTATTTGTGCTAAACTAGTGTGGAGTCGTGCACCCTCCATACACTCTACCAAACACCCAAAAGTAGGTCGAGAAGGGAACTCTTGGGCGGCATTTGTCTCTTACTACATACTACCACTAAATGTTGTACGTGCAATGCACGGTGATGTTATGGAGTACGTGCCTAAGTACTCTACTACTACTATATTAGTTGGAGGCACATCTTAACTTTTATATTTGTTTACGTGTATGCCCCGAGACCTTCCAACTAGACGTGTCTTTCTCTCCAGGTCGCACTTTGTATCGTTCATACCACTAAGTACTACTACGTGAGGTCTCCGACCCAGAAGTGGAAGAAGTGGAGACGCTCTACCATGATGTTTTTTACACTGGGCTATACCACGCTATTCATGTCCCACTCCTTTCGCTGACGTGTGGGACATCCAGCATGTGCCGTGTTTGGCACCCTTCGTCGTAAGAGTTGAAATGCTAGCATTCATCAGAAATAAAAAATAATTACAAATCAGCAGTGATACTATTTTTTTGTGAACCAATTAGCAGTGATACTATACCACGTGGTTTTCTTGCTCCTCGATATCGGAAAGAATACTTCCGTTCGCCAACATGTGGGACGTCGACCATCCTGGTCCACTTGCCATGCACGCAAAACTCCAAGGGAGAGTCACCCAGGTCGTCGCACCGCAGTAACAATGACTAATGAGCCGTCAAATCACAGGCCCACTTCCCACTTCAAAGTTGCTCGAACGAAGGAACCATCATGACTTCGTTGAATTCCGCTTCTTGAAGAAAACTACTGTACCAGTAGTACTGCTAGCTACAGTAGTTACTCCAACAGAGGACTCCTTTCGTTCATAGGATAGGAATTTTATAGGAATATGAAAATCATAGGAAGTGAGATGACATGCATCTCAAATCCTATAGAGAAAGAGATGCCATTTGATGCATAGGATAGGAATTTTTCCATTTAGTCTAGGCTAATGTACTGGTAATTTGCTCTAAAAACTACAGTAGTAACTAGTAGTACTGGTACATGCTCGTACTCAGACATAGACACACACACTAACTACTAGTACTACTACTTCTGACATGCTGGCTAGACGCCGTCGTTCTCCTTCCCGGCTTTGTCGGCGACACCCCACCGTGCTTGGATCTCCGCCGACTTCTCCGCAGCAGCGCGTGCATCCTTTTCTTTCTTGCGGCGGCTAGCCTCTCTTTTCTTGAGTGTTTTCTGACTTTTCCGCTCCCTCTGTGCGGCCTTGGCCGCCTCTTTCTCTACCGCCCATTCGGCCTTGGCATCTTCAAATTCCTCCCACATAGTTGTGAGGTCGCGAGCGGCGATGAACTCGGCACGGCGGGATGCCATCGCTTCCCTACCATTTTGTGTGCGGTCATCGGCGGCAAGGAACTCGGCGCGGCGGGATGCCATCGCTGCCTTACCGGTTAGTGTGCGGCGCGGTGGCATGAACGACGCTTGGTGAGAACTCTAGGGTGGAGTGGCCGGACAACCGTATAGTGCATTGGTTTGTCAAGAGCTCAAGGACAGAAGACGAAGCAAATTTGGATTCCCCTTTAATACTGGTCATTTATTACCAAGTAAAATGCATTAGCGGTCATCGAACTTGTCTTGATAGCTCACTTTGATCATTGTATACGAGATATGGTGATTATATGGTCACTGGCTCAGCGTATAGCTCCGTATTTGTCTGGTTGACTAGTCAAATAGTCCACATGCGCCTCATCGGCTCGTGTTCTTTATCTATCTACGCGGGCCTACCTGTCAATGGAGAAAGAAATACTGTAAAACCCAAAATTATGCGTATGTGGGGAATCAAACCACGGACTCGTCGCTGCAACGCACCCTCGTGAGCCAAATGAAAATGAAATACTTCACGTCAGACACTCACGCTCACGCTGTCAAAGCATGCTAATGCATGCACGTCGCCCTCTAAATCGAAGTCCTGCTCATGGCGCAACACAAACGGCAAGCCCATCACCTGTGCGCCCCGGCGGTGCCTGACATTACTGTTTAGACGTTTGATGGAGGCCTACGTGAACGCCGAGTATGTAGTCACCTGGCTCAACACCAACGGTCATACTCGGACCGCCTTGCTCGTGTATATCGTCCATCACAACGACAATCTATAAAAGAGCCTAGCTAGAGAGGGTACTATGGTAGTATGGTACGGAGTATGTACTATCGTGAGCGACCGATCTTAGTGCCACTGCACACCGAAACCCCTTCCATCGCTACCGCGCGCTTCCCGCCTGAAACGGTCATCGTCTCTCCAGAATGTCAATGCCGCATTCACCGGACTTAACTGTAGGTGCAATTGGTGTGTCACTGACATGTGGGCCAGATGCCCGTTGGGCCCACATGTCAGTAACCCAATGCATCTGCAGTTAAGTCACTGAAGCAGCGTCCGCATTCTCGCCCGACGAACCTACTCTAGTGCCAGTTGTTCATCCTTCGGCCGCGGCTAATTGCCATTCGCCCGCTATATTAACTTGAGCCCCAGCTCCCAGCCATAGCCAAAGACCCACACTTATTCTCCTCCGGTCCCTTCCTTCTGTCGGCACCACTCCAACCATGGCCTCCTGGCGCTCCGAATCTCTCTTGGACGTACTATCACAGGAGCAGACGAGGGACATCGGCAGCTTCGCTTCGGGCGCGCTCCAAAGCTCTCTTCGATGTACTGTCACGGGAGTAAACGAACGAGATCGCCGGCACCGCCCTAGCAGCCCTCCGCCGCCACGACCACGAAGCCGGCGCGCGTGCGCGAGCGCAGCCGGCAGCGAGGAAGAGTAGTAAACGGTAGGTCGCCGCCGCTCTGGTCCCGGGAAGGCCACCGTTACTGCACTCAGTCGACACCTAGCTTGGTGGGGTAAACATCGGCGGCCGATTAGCCGCTTGACAGCGATGTGCAGGCAGAAATCTTCAGAACCTTGTGCTCCAGAGGAGGAGGTTATCGAGGTGGATGAGGAGGAGGCAAAGGCAATGGCCGGATTTCTCGTGTTCATGGCCAGACATGGTGGTCGGGCGTCGGCGATCGTTTAGATTAGGTTTACAGTAGGTTTTAGTACGGTTTGTGCGAAATATGTAATGAATTCCGTCCAGTTTGTAGGAGAAGTTCTCGAAATGTAATGAATTTCATCCGGTTAATTTGAAATTTGCTTTGTTTGCACGAATTTCGTCCGGTTAGTTCATATAGTTGTTGAAAGGTATGCGGGCAGCATCGGATGGCATCCATCAGTGTCCTCGGACAGATGCCGGTGTATATTTGTGGGCCAGCGCTGGAGATGCCCTAACTATCATGGTATAATCGCTATCAGTCCTCCATTATTTGGCAGGGATCAGTTATCCCTCAATCAAAATCAGATCCGTGGTGTTTCGCACTCCTCCCGCGTAAGAGTGTAAACTCTTGCTTACATAAAAATGGAGCAAGTGCACGGCACTGTAGCACGTCATATCACTCGAACTAGCCCGCCTAACAAGCGGGAAAGCACCGCCCTCGTCATTTTGTTCTGGATTTCTATCGATCGATCGCGCAAAAATGTTACGCTTTGCAAGTTCTAAAGGAAAAGGCGGCACACTTACGACTCGTACGCGTCGCACCCCCGACAGTCCGGCTCGCACGCCGCTCACCAGAGGGGACACGCCTTGTCTTGCAATTTCACTGACATGTGGGACCATAATTGAATAAACCGTCGATAGCCGAAATCTAATCGCTCGGCAGGCGTCGGCTGAGAAGAGAGAAATGGGGGAGGGAGAAGAGATTGCCTTCCCGCCGCGCACAGACTCCAAGAAATATATGGTGATAGTGTGAGGTGGGCCATGCTGGAGTCCGGACCGCTTCCGAAGCCCGCTCTCACCGCCCTGGCCCCTCAAGACGCCAGCTGCCCACCGCATGCATGCATAGCAAGTAGTACTCCTTATGTGGAGGAGATAGAGGCATTGACAAAGTCAAGGAGTGGGCTCTGCAAGAGCCCGTCTCTACATGTGCTCCTAGGTATAAAAAAATAATTCTAAAAAAGGCATAAAAAACAATTGTGTCTTAAAAAAGAAAGGTAAAAAACATTTGAGAGGAAATAGATAGAGAGAAAGTAAGAAAAAGCTGTAACCTGGGCATTACATGAGGAAGGAGGGAGTGGTGCACATGCCAAGTTCACTAGGCTGCCGTGTTTCACACTCCTCCGTCGTAACAGTGGAGACAATAGCTTTCATCAAAAATAAACAATGAATACACGTTGCTCATCCTCTATATCAGAAAGAATACTTTCATTCGCCGACATGTAGGACGTCGATCATCCTGGTCCACCTGCCATGCACAAAATTATCCTGGTCTACCCCGGTCGTATCTCAGGCCCAACCTTTCCCACTGTAAGTTGTTTGGACAAAGGAACCATCATGACTTCGTTGAATTCCGCTTCTTCAACAAAACTTATTGTACCCGCAATACTGCTACCACACGCGAAGACTGGACGACACTATAGCACGTCATATCACTGAAACCCACTAGGCCAAACTAGCCCGCCTAGGTCATCTATTTTGGAACGGAGGGAGTACGTCACTACACTGCTATGATTTTGTGTTGCACGTTCTCTGTACTTTTGCTATGATTTTCCTACCCTATGAACCAAATGAGGCCTGAATGTATCAGTGGCCCTGTTTGGATAATCTAACTCAGTTAGAGGTTAGAATTAGATTCTAACCTTGAACTAACCTTAAACTAACTCTAACCGAAGAGCTGTTTGGATGGTAGGGTTAGATTGACAACAAAAATTCTTTCTCAATCATTTGACTACTTTGGATCCTGTTTGGATGGGAGGGGTAACTATTTTTACTAATTTTTCTAGTGGGCCTAGGAGAACTAACCCAAATAAGCTCCTCTAGTGTGGGCTAGTTTTTTGGGGTGGGTTAGATCCAACTATCCCAAACTAACCCATCATGTTTGGATACTTTTGGGTTATTTGAGCCTCAACTAACTAAAACTAACTCTAACTTAGGGATCCAAACAGGGCCCGTGCTGAGCCTACAATTTTAGGAGCTAGGGCTATTGGTCGATCGACGAGGGATAAGTATAAGCGTACCACGAGCTCATCAGCCCCAACGTTTCTCTTCGGTGAGTATTTTGCAAGTACTATAGCTCGCACAATAGCTAGCCTACTAACACCAAGAATCATCAAACAAGCCCTGCTGATATGATAAACAGTTCAAACTTACATCTAAGCATGCCATATATGACATCAAAAGCTGGTGAGGATACATCTGTTTCCATAACTCGAAGAGGGTTCGCATGATTCATCGCATGATTCACTATCAAACAAAAGTAGCAAGATCCACCCACACAAGACAGTGCACTACCCTAAGATGGTTTGATAACATGCATCGTTCTGGTAATTAAACACAGGGCAATGCAAACTACCCTGAAGGATTAGCGCGACCAACTATTTCTTGTCATCGATCTCTCGAGCAATGACCACAGCATGGACAGCGGCATGGGAATCGATTTCTGGGGTGATGTCCATAGGACTGACCGCGACATCGGAATCAATCTCTGGGGTGATGTCCACAGGATGGACAGCGGCATCGGAATCGATCTCCGGGGCTATGCCAACAGGACAGGCCACGACATCGGAAACATCAAGGACGTCCACCGGCACCTGCACAACCCTAACATATTAGCAAGCACATTGCAAATAATCAAAAACCACAACTATGGTAATAAGCCATTATTTTTTACCTTGTGTAGCTCACCGGGGGATCTCATCCCTCTGGGGGCCATCTCCTCGTCCTCAATGGGGGCCATCACCTTGCCAGGGGAATACTGCTTCTTAACGGCGACTATCTCCTCAAACTCGGTCTTGAGCCTCACATAGGTGGCAATCAAAGTTCCTAGGGTAGGCACGGTGGGGCCCTTGCTGTTCTTACAACTTTCTTTGAGGAGTTCATCCGCCAACGTCCTCAACTCTTTGGCCAGTGCTTGTTTCTTGGAGTTCTTCGTCTCCATGGGTTGGCCCGCCAACATGGTCAACTCGTTGGTCGGTGCTCTCTTCCTGGAGATCGCTGTCTCCAGTGGGCTGTCCGCCGGCAACTCTTTGCCTAGTGCTCCAGGATCCATCAATGAACTGACAAACAAAAAGCAATCGAAAGGAAACCACAATCGCAATGAAAACAGGAAAGGAATAGGATGTGAGAATCGGTCGGTGCTTCGCAAAAAGAAGATTCTTGGAATGAAAATATAGCAGCATAACTGATTCGCCCACCTTTCCTTCGTCGGTACAGAAGAAAAATGGCAGAAGTGAGTAGCCTGGAGTGAGGTTTTCTTCAAGAAAGGGAAGAAAGGGCTTGAACGAGCGTTCCAGTGAAATGATGGTTGCTTCGTCCAGTCCAACTTGGAGGCCACCTTACCACTGCTGGTAAAGGTGTGGGTTTTGTGATATGATGGGTCATGACGGCCACACCGGGTTGACAGGTGAGTCTCGACTGTAGCACCTCACTGTGATTTGGTGGATGGCACGCGGGCCCGGATGCTTTGAAATGTCCCGCATGTAGATAGAGTGGCTAGTCATATAGGAGTGCTCAATATTGTGCACCGCGACCAAGGCGGAGAGGAAAACGAGAGAACTACGTAATTAATGCATGAGTTTAATTAGTAGTTTTGTAAAGTACGAGATACATTCCTCTAATCGCAAAATGCCTTGGTTCATGAGATTTGAGATTTTGTCTCATGCAAGAGCCTGGCTAGTATATGCGTGCTCCAAGGCACCGCACCACACGAGCATTCGCAACTGCCACGTTCGGGTTGCGCTTGGCTCTTTGCCTCTTCGAGAAGATGAACAATGATGTTACTCCTACTTCTACAGTATCGAATCCACTGCTGCATGTCCGTCCACCTCATGCGGGCGGGATAGCGTGTAGCGAAAGCTTCTACTTACTACTCCTGCCTTTGCGTCTATGACAGGTGGGCCCAATAGGTGGGTGGCCCTCCTGTCATGCAGCCAAAGGCAGGTGCAGTTAAGGCACCGGAGCTCAGTTTGCGAGGGATAGGGCATTGTAGTAATCAAATTTCTCGGTCTTGTACGAGTTGACGCGGCACAGCAAAGCACTGCACTCGATATAAGTATTTTTACACATTTCAAATGGACTACTTCGTATGTAGACATATTCTGCTTCATATGTAGTCACTTGTTGCAATCTCTAAAAAGACTTATATTTGGAAATGGAGGGAGTACAACGCATGCATGCATGCCGTGACTTTCCTTTTGATACTTGCATGTGTTGATTTGATGCACCTTGCCAAATTTTGACTATAAATTTAACTAACCAAATTTTCATGCATGTCACAAAAAATTACGGGGCTGTTTGGATTGTGACTGTGTTTGTCTTATGTTGCCACATTATTTTTCCCACACTTGCCACACTTTCCTAACCTGAGTTGCTCAAATTGTTAGACACACTTTGGCTTGCCTAAGGGAATCTTGCCACAATTTTTGTGTCTATGACATGTGGGGTTCACTGCTAATAAAAACAGTTCTTGTCTTAGGTGTGGCTAATAAAAAAGACTTATATTTAGGAATGGAGGGAGTAGAAAATATAAATAATAATGCATGTTGGGGCAACCCACGTTTCCGCTAATTTTAGCCGTGGGCTTGTTCACAATTTTTATGAGGGGGTGGTTGTTCATTTAATGGAGGGACTTGTAGTATCAGACTTGAACGATACAAAGTGCGACCTGGCACACAGTAACACCACTTGGAACAAGCGGGTAGCTATCTCAAAAAACAATCAAGAACTAAAAAAACCGCGACCTAGCGTGTAGTAATACACAATTTTAAACGATTGTTTTGATGGAGTGAAAAAGGAAAACTACCCCACTGCGTATATATAGGTCGGAGCCTCCACGCTTGCTTGCTAGGGTTGTTCTATTCACACACTCTCATCCTCTCCAGATCTAAACAAGATAGGGGTAGTAACACTGTCTTTCTCCCTTCAAAAAACACTGGCTTTCTATCCTCACCGCTGGTTACAGATCCGGACGTATCCCTCTCCATCGGTGAAGGGGAGGAGGGGCAGCATTTAGGCCGTCGTCGACAGCGAGGGAGGAGACCCACTGCCGGCCGCACCGTTATCTCTGGCCGAGCGCCGGCGCGGGAGGTCCTCCGATCCCTTTGTCGTTGCCCGTGGGCATATCCGGCCTCCCGCCGCCCACCTATCCACATCCCGACGACCTTCAGGTATATCTTCGTTCGAAACCGCCCTAGCTCTACTTCCCCAGCTCGCTACGTCGCTGCATGTGCATCATTTTTTACCTCTCAGCCCCTCTCGATCGGATGGTCCAATGTCACCTTTTTTTCTTCTATTGTTAGAGGTAAAGCTACTTCATGGAGTCGAATCTTGTACTCCCTCCGTCCGAAAATACTTGTCATTGAAATGGATGTATCTAGATGTATTTTAGTTCTAGACACATCCATTTTGATGACAAGTAATTTCGGACGGAGTGAGTACTTGGTTCAAACAAGAAATAAAGTGGGGATGGGGGAATTTATGATGTACATCGGACTTGGTACAAACAGGAAGGAAAGGGGGTGAAAGTAGTACAGACTGGTCATCCAACCGGTCTCTTGGTCGAAAAGGGAAATATAGGGGTAACGATGTACACAGTGGAATGACCAGGACTAGATTTGCTATCCACACATAGGAGTAGGTGGCTAGAGTGAACAAAAATGGGACCAACCCAGATATGTTTCTTGGATGTTTGTTTCTCGGGGCAAACAAACTATGAATCACCACTTTATGCCCCTGTTTACGTACATGGTGCTGGACTGCTGGTGCACCCACTGTCCCATGCCCTTATACTAAATATTTAGGCTCCGTTCGGATAAAGGGGCAGAAAACATAGGTCTTGATGAAAATAGAGGAATAGGAAAGGAATGTAGGTATAAAACTATGGAACAGCGAACCGGAGGAAACTCTCAAGAGAATGTGTTCGGATGGACTACGAAATGTACAGATTTGTTTTTTTAGAGTAGCATGCTTGGCAGTATGAGATGTTATTTGTTTATTCAGCTGCACAGTGACTACTCTTGTCCTCACCTCACGTACCACACATAGGTTGATTTTTTTATTTCGGCAAACACAGCACAGCAACATGTCTAACGCATGGCAGTGAGCGCCTGCCTCGGGCTTCCGCCCAAAAAATGAGCAGCGAGTGGATGTTTCTAATCCTATGGAATCAGTACTACCAGACCAGCTTTCCTATGAAACACTATTCACCTTTCCCGTGTTTCGAACGGTTGGAAGGGAAATAATACCGTAGGAATTGTGTTCCTACGAAAATCCTGCACCAAACCTGTGAACCGAACGCGGCCTTAGCTGTTCTTAATCTAATGTCCCTGGTAAAAATGAAGCATGCCACTGTTATAAGCCATGACAAGTTTAGCCAAATGTTTTTGCCTGTAATTTTTTGAGACTCTGACTGTTTCCTCTGTACCTTTTTGCGCAAACAGGGATATCCAATTCACCTAGTTGCTGTTGTGACCTTTTGGTGCACTGCACAAAACTCTTGTTAAAAGAAGTGACTTTTGTGTTGTTTAACTAGAATGTCAGAATGGAACAGTTGGTTCATTTCGGTGGAACTGCACAAAGGGAGATCTATGTTCCAATCCTCATCATCCATATTGGCGCCATAACCTTCCTTTAGGTAAGAATGATATTTAATGCATGTGTTCATCTCTATTTTCGACTGCCATGAGAAAATAATGCTATTTTTTACTAGTACACTTGTACTCCCACACTGACAAAACCAATTCTGAATTATAAGGCCAATCGTGTACTTGGTTTCACCAACTGGTGAGGAGAAAGAGAAACAGAGCATGAAGAGGAGGAAGAAGAAGAATAAACAATGCCAAGGCGATCTTGCTGAAGCCAGAGGCCTCAGTCGAGGCCATTCAAGGGCTCCGGCAACGACTACCTTACATGTGAGATGATCCTCCAGGGAGCCCTTCCACTTCTGCTGTCTCACTTAATTAATTAGGAGTACTTAAGTACCACTAATTTATTACTGCCTAATTTTCCTGTTGGAGTTAAACAAATCTTTAGTAGGACCCTATGTTGAATCATGTATGTGTGTATGTTTGTCTATGGAGGTGAATCATGTGATGGAGCAGGGAGGGAATATTATTAGTGTCATGACATAATAGTGCTATTGTTTTGCATGTCAATTTATTGCCATTGGTTCAATGAGGCAATGTTTTGCGTATTGTCCATCATGAATTTGATGCTACTGTTTGAGTAATATGCTAATGTCTTCCTATCCTTTCTCACTAAACTAATGAAGGTTTCAGCTTGTTCCTACTTGTGCAAACAGGGATCATGTTGTGCCAATCATACATTTTAGTGGAACTACACAAGACAATACAATGAACTGTATCCCAGCCAGTGCTTTAACTCTGCTGGAAGTTCTTGATAATCTTTCGATATAATCTCAGCACTGGTAAACAAGAGTGACTTCAACCATACATTTGAAGTGCACAAAAATATATACTATTGTGTGATTCCAGTGAGTGCTTTATCATCTCTTACGGGACTACATGAATAAGCTTTTTTTCTCTGGTTGGTACGGGCCTAAGGCCTTCATCCATATTAGTTTGATGTCATCTCTATTTGTATCGTGCTACTGTCATGAGAAACTCCTTTATCTTTGCACGTTAAAGTTTTGCAACCTATGATAAATGGCGATGCTTTGGGTGTTGAGCTAATTGGCACTGATTAAATAAACTAATACCTCTCTTTAAGCAAGACTACTATGTTGCTAACTTTACCCATTAAGATAATGAGGGTGCTTCTATTTGTTAGTGTATGTTTCATCAACTAGTCCCACTATTACAGTAATCTCAGTCTCTCAATATATGTGCCAACAGGGATGCTCGATTTTGGTGGAACTGCACAAAAACTTTGGTGCTTCATTGCCTCGATAGCTTCCGTCCTTTCCTGTCAATCGCTAATATCTGCTTGCTTTCTTCCTTTGCTGTCAGTCGCTTGGCTTATCTCGGCTTCCAGTCAAAGGAAATAGTAATTGATATGCTACCTCACACAGGTTGGTACTGGTCTTTATCCTGATTATTGTGCCTGTCATATGTATTGGTAATTTGGTATTGTGCTACTGTTTGCCGATTTCATAAAGGAGTAATTTGGAGCATGAACTCGCAGGCAAATCACTACATCGGGTGATTTCAGTAGAACTGCACAAAATGATGAGATGGACATGTACTTATGCTGCTGCTATGTACTCCAAAGTTCACTCAGACAAGCATCGATGTTGACAAGAAGAAGTGCATATATTCATTTGAGTATCAACCGGCGTCAACCAATTGTCAAACTCCAAGTATTAGGAGAGTGAACGCCAAAAATATTGCTTGGTGCATAGCCCAGAAAAACGCAGTCCAGTCTTTGGTCCCAACTTGTGCCTTTTGGTTATCGGCACATATGGTTGCAAACTATATGGCATGGAGTCTAAAGATTCCAGACAAGTTGGTTGACGCGTATATCCATCTGGCACTTAATCAGTCTGCATGCCAAGGATGCTCCATTTCAGTTGAACTGCACAAAAAATTTGGGAGGTTCATTTTCTCAACCGCCTCCTTTCTCGTCTGCAATGTAGAATTTTGGCAAGATACAGGACCAAGATGAGCCAGTAAACTAGTTGGATGAAAGTAGTGGCCAAGTTGCTCAAACCTCCCTCGGCACGAGGCCACTATTTGAGGATAAACCTACAAGCAAAGTTCAGATTGTCTGTGCTGCCTCTTACGTACTCGAAAGTTTACTCGTACAAGAACTAATTTTAGCAAGAAGTACCTCCGATTGAACATCATTTACCAGTCTGTACCCTAGGTAAGTAAAGTTCGTCCATGGATCATATTGGTTGTGATCTCAATCATTTGGATGCATAAACATACTAAACATGTGTATATCTGAATCTTTTTGTGAGTTATGTATGAATATTGTCGTGTGATCTATCAATCATTTGGATGCATAGATATGCAGAGCTTGTGTATATATGAATCTTTTGAGTTGTTGATAGTGAATGTTGGCTATGAATATGAACGTGTCCTGTGAACCTGAGTTTGATACGAATGTTTACCTTTTCTATTGTATTTGTGTGTGAACTTGTTAGTATGCCTACTGTGGGGTATAAAACGCAGGTCTCTTATAAAGGTAATGATGTGTCCGATCTATGTTTTCCCTTCTAACCACATTATATATATTTATATTATTACTATTATCGTATATTTTATAGAGACTTATATATACATTATAAAAACATCCCACGTGTTATTAACTTATAAAAGTAAATGTTTAGCGGAATTTGGCAAGGAAAATCCTTGTTGTTTTTGACTCACGGGCAAGGAAAATCCTGGTGATTGCGTACAAAAGCTTGCGAAGATTTTAAGGACCAATTTAATAATAACGCGCTCATTTTTATTTTGAGCAATAACTGGCTAATTTGTTAATTGTATATATATATATATATATATAATGTGCCTCACCGGTTTATTCTTTGATATTAATTGATCCTTCTAACATAATATTATATATATAACGAGCCCACCTAATACGTGTATTTCAAGGAAGTGCAAATGGGCTGGGATTTCTTAGAAAATATAAATGGGCCTGATTGATGCGAAATTATTTGTTCACCCAGCCCAGCAAATGGACTGTACATTCTAGAAAACATGGGTTAAATATATGCCACATTTTTGCAGGCTGACATGTGGGCCAATAGGTCGAAGCCTACATAGGGCGTTCTCAACTTGGTCAACAAATGATTGTGTCATCCACAGCCATTGTATTTATATCCAACGGCCGGCATGCACCTTCAATCTCTCGTCTTCTTCCTCCAGCGTCGCCGGACCGACTGGTCCGGCCTCCGGCAGCTAGCGGCTCTGCTTAGCACGCATCACTGCGAAGCGCTACCCCACCGTCGGCCAGGCTATCCCTCCATCCCTCGACACTGTCACATACCTAGCTTCTAGTGCTGCCTAGTGTTTGCATCATGTTTAAATTTTTGAAACTTGAACTGAGGAAATTTGGAAGCCTCAAAAACTTGAATAAAAGAAGGGCAAAAACCCTAAAATCTCATTCATTGTTCCAAAATGCTCTTCTTAAATGTTTGATAATTTTTGGCAAGGGTTCTGGTCCCAACCAAAATATTGAACATTTTTAAGGATTTATTTTTGGGACTTTGAATTTAAATCATTAGCTATTTGAATTTGAATTATATTCATATAATTAGAATATAATTTCAAATACCCCTGAAATATTTTATGAGCTTTTTGAAAAGTCCATCTAGCAAAATAAAAATATTCAGAGGAGTTTTTGGCATTGTTTGAATTATTTTTAAATTCAAAACAGTGGCAAAACAAATTTAAAAAAAATAGAAAACAGAACAGAAATATAAAACAGAGCACTTACCTGGCGCTCACCTCGCAGCCCACCTGGTGGCCAACAGGACCGGCCCAACGCGGCCCAGCCCACCTTCTCATGTCGTCTTCCCCGCGCCAGTAGGCAGCGCGCGTGGCCGACGGGCGCCGACGCTGCCTCGGCCACCTCCTGCTTCCCCGGCCACCTCCTGCTTCCACCGCGACGCCACGGCCCTTCTAGCATCACCACGCAGCCCCTGGCTCCCTCTCTCACTCCCCTCGCTCGCTCCCTCACCCTCACTTTCCCCCTGGATCCCTCTCTCTTCCCCACCGAGCGGAGCTCGTCGCCGCCGACGTCGTTACCACGGCCACAGCCACCCCCTTGCTCCCCTGACCTGTCCAAGAGCTCCGGGACGTCTTCCTCATCCTCTCCACCAAGCCATGGAACTACGGATGCGCCACAACGTCGTCGGCATCGCCGTTTCCATCGCCGGCCGCCGAGGATCTTCACCGTCGATTCGCCACCATCGTCGCTTCCCCGAGCTCGCTGACCATCTCTACGCGACCCATGTGAGCTCCGCCACCGTTTCCCCCTCTTCCCCTCTTCGTTTGATTGCCGTAGCCGTCGCCCCCTTGATGACCGAGATGCACCGCGCCTGAGCTCGCTGTCGACGATGCTCCGGTGACCAAATGGTCACCCTGGAGTGTCCAACCTACTCCTCGCGATGCGTAGCGCCCTTCTAGCCCCTTGCCCCGCTCTTCTACGCACTGAAACGCGATCCCGCGCGCAACCGAACTCCGGCGGCCGCAAAAGAGCTCGCCGCCGTCAGCTCCGGCCACCCCAGCTGCTGCCGCTTATCCCTCTGGATGCGCCTCTCTCCCAGGAACCCGTAGGAGAAAACCGCGTGTCGAATGGTGCTTCGTAGCGAGCGTACGGTGCACCTCCGCCGTCGGCCGTGGTCGTCGCCGGTTAGCCTCCGGTGAGCTGACGTGGCGCTGTCATTAGCCGCTAATGACCAGCTAACTAACCAGCCCTGAGCCACTAATAGACGTGCCCCACCAGTTTAACTAAGCAACTAACGGAATTAGTTAGGTTTAATCTAATCGGACTGGGCCCACGCGTCAGTTTTGACCACGCTGACATGGCCGTTGACCAGGCCCACCTGTCTATGACACTAAACATCCCTGGGTCACTGACCAGTGGACCCCACTGGTCAGGTTTGACCTGGTCAGCCGACTGCTGACGTCACGGTGACACACTGCTGACGCAGTAAATGTTTTCTGGAATTTAAATAAATCTTAAATGATTTATTATTTTCAGAAAATGTCCTAAACTTCTAAGAATCATAGAAATTCAACCGTAACTCCAAATTAAATAAATTATATATGAAAAATTATCAGAAAAATTCAAGGAATCCATCTATACCATTTTCATGCATGTTTGAACAATGTTTGTCCTCTGTTTTGGACAAAACAAATAAAGGGCATTTAAATAATCATATATGGAGTTGGAGTTTGAATCATGTATTCAAACCAACTTCATTTAAATCATAGCTAGGTGCATTAGCCCAAAACACATTCATATTGCCATGTCATAGCATGCATCATATTGTGCATTGCATTGATCGTGTTTCTTCTATGTTTGCCGGTGTTGTTCCCCCTCGATAGACGTTGTACCGGCGATGTGATCGATGACACCGATGAAGAGCTATATTATCTTCAGAAGTGCCAGGCAAGAAAAACCCCCTTGTTCATTCCGATACAATCCTACTCTCTCGCCCTGCTCTCTTTTACTGCATTAGGACAACAACGAGTCATTTGTTACTTGTTGCGGTAGCTGAACCCCTTTATCCTCTGCATGACCTGTCATTGCCACAGTAAATAGATGAAACCCACTAGTATGAGTAGGAGTTGCTTGAGCCCTGTTGTGCCTACTCATTCATGTTTGTTTGTCATGCCTGCTACTACTTAGAGTTGAGTCAGGTCTGATTCATCGGGAATGAATCAGAGGTGTGTGAACATGTCCTACTGTGTGTAAGCTAAGTGTGTGAACACGATTTGGTAAAAGGTATCGGTGAGAGGCCATGTAGGAGTACATGGTGGGTTGTCTCATTGAAGCCGTCCTCAGGAACTGAGTTCTGTGTTTGTGATCCATGATTCAGCTACTACCACGCATTGGGCCTGAAACCAATGGACCCTCTCGGCTTCTTAATCACCCTTGTCCTCTGTCCAGGAGTTGCCAGTAGTTTCTGGTGTTTGTAGTATGCTGGAGGCCGTGGGCAGCGCTGACCGGAGGGGTGGGCTGTGATGCGGTAGGCACGTGGCTGGGTATACCGGGCGCCCGTTTGGTGTCACGGAACCCTGTTCACATCGTTTGGGGCTGTGAGCGAAACTCCGGTCGGATCTCCTCATGGATGGAACCAGAATAGGCGATAAACCTGGACTAGAGACTTGAGTGTATAGGTAGGCCGTGGCCGACACCCACGTTGGGCTTCTGCTTGAAGGTTGCCGAGTACATGTCATGTAAATGGCGGTAAGTGGTGAGAGCGTGTGTGAAGAAGTACACCCCTGCAGGGTTAACATCATCTATTCGAATAGCCGTGTCCGCGGAAAAGGACTTCTGGGTTGCTTATATCAGTTCATAGACAAGTGAAAGTGGATACTTTAAAATGCGCAAGATAAGCGTGAGTGCTATGGATGGCGTTCTCGTAGGGAGACGGGAGCGGATCCATAGTGGTGTATTGATATGGTGAATATGTGGACTCGTGTGCGCCACCTCAAAAGAGTTACTTGCAATAGTAGATCAGGATAGCCACCGAGTCAAAGCTGTCTTGCTACAGTTAAACCCCACCATCCCCTTGTTGAAAATGATGCATATGTAGTTAGTTCTGATGTAAGTCTTGCTGGGTACATTTGTACTCATGTTTGCCTATTTTATGTTTTTGCAGAGAGACCTCAGTCTCGCTAGTAGTTCCGCGTGGTCTTCGACGTTTAGCTTGATACCTCAGCTACGATCTTGTGCCCTCGGCAGGATCTGGTAGATAGTCAGGCTTCTCAGCCTTTTTCATTTGTAGATGTCTGTACTCAGACATGTTGGGCTTCCGCTTGTGCTTTGATTTGTATGCTCTGAATGTTGGGTCATGAGACTCATGTTTGTAATATCTCGCTCCTCGGAGCCTATTGAATAAATACTTGAGTCGTAGAGTCATGTTGTGATGCCATGTTGTGTTTGCACATATCGAGCATATTGTGTGTATGTTATTGAAATGCTTGGTATGTGTGGGATCTGACTATCTAGTTGTTTATCTTTAGTAGCCTCTCTTACCGGGAAATGTCTCCTAGTGTTTCCACCGAGCCATGGTAGCTTGCTACTGCTCCGGAACACTTAGGCTGGCCGGCATGTGTCCTTCTTCGTTCCTGTGTCTGTCCCTTCGGGGAAATGTCACGCGCTGAATACCGGAGTCCTGTTAGCCCGCTACAGCCCGGTTCACCGGAGTCCTGCTAGCCCAGTGCTACAGCCTGGATTCACTCGCTGATGACCGACATGTTCGATGCTGGGTCATGGATGCGTGTCCCTGTAAGTTTGTGCCACTTTGGGTTTACGACTAGCCATGTCAGCCCGGGCTCCTTATCATATGGATGCTAGCGACACTATCATATACGTGTGCCAAAAGGCGCAAACGGTCCCGGGCAAAGGTAAGTCGACACCCGTGGGAATATCGTGCGTGAGGCCGCAAAGTGATATGAGGTGTTACATGCTAGATCGATGTGGCATTGAGTCGGGGTCCTGACAGTGTTGGTATCAGAGCTTGACTGCCTGTAGGATTACCAAGCCAAACTGGTCGAAGTTGAGTCTAGAAATGTTTTAGTTATATGTAGGGGAATTGATTGTGGGATGGGAACGTAAGGCTCTTTTACTCCTTATACCTTATGCCCTTCTGATCTGAGTCATCTTATCTTTCCTACGGGGATTAAGAACTAGGCTATCTCTTCTTCCTATTAGGATCACGTGTTACTAATCCGTAGACTTATAGAATTGTTGGAATTAAGCCTCAGTTCAGTTTCTACCTCTGTATGTTAATTATTGATCTCGAGACCTTGATATTGTGCTTCTGAGTGGCTATGCCACCATTTTTGTAGCATGTCTCAAATCTTTTTGAGCATTTATAGCCGTTATGCTGTCCGAGTCATCCCAGGTTTCTAAATAGTCTGATGCATTTGCAAATCCTTTCTTTCCGTTCCCGATGTCCCTTATGGTCAGAATAAGCACACTAACCGGTGCGTTGAGGTAATTTATTGCCTTGACATATATGTTGGAGTTCCTATTATGACCCTAAGTGCTTAGAGGATCATCTAGTGGTCTAGCCATGATCTGTGTTTTCAGTGTGATGATTTTGGCCGTCATCATCAAAAGCATCCCGTGATACCATTTAGTTAGTAGGCATTCTATTCCTGGGTTCTTGAACCCGAGATTCACCCTACTTACATCATGTTGATAGTGTTGCTAGTTCCTTTAGGATATTAGTAACCTTTGCGATAGTCCTCGAGGTTCGTGGTACATCCTTCTTCCAATTACCATGAACCATTCTTGGCAGGAGTTCTTCTGAACCAAAAGATGACAACAAGAGTGCTCTTGATGAGTTCTCCATGCTATATTGTGACTCTGCCAGCTCAACCTTTCTGCATGGGTTATCCGGAAGAATTATGTTGAACCTGGTTCGACATACTAATCTATGCATCCACAACTCAGAAAGTTATATGTTCCTTTGAGTTGCCCCTCTTTAGTTGTCTACTGACCTTCGTCTATCAATCGATAGTCAAGAGTATGCATGCATTCGTTTATTGATGCCTATTACTCTTGTGGTCCGTCAAGCCATTCTATCGCGGAATGACTAGGAGAAACAAACTCCAGTACCTCTTCCATATCCAGGATTGGGTCAAAGAAGTTGTGCTCCGCAGAACAAATTGCTAATCCAGCTTTTGCTCTGTTCTACCTTGGAGTATTACCATCTTTTATATCGGGATTGTTATAGGAATTGCACACCATCCTATGAACCCTTGGTACAGTGATACTTCTTGCCATCATTGTTCATTCCTCGGTTCATGTGTTATTGTAACCGGAATGCCGACAAATGAATCATGGCGTGTGAAATAAATACTGCTAGCAACTCCGTTGCTTGGTAGTTAAATGGACAACAACCTCATTCTTAGCGTGCTGATTATTGAGTCATCATTCTAAGATTGATCGTGCTACCTAGTCCCTATTCTGGTGCACTCCTCGACCAATGAGTTAGGAATTATTTCAAGTCCTCACTCATTTGATCATATCGTCTTGCCCTGAAAAGCAAGATTGTTCTCAAACTTAGTAACATACCGGTGGTTCGTGATTTTCCGAAGATCTTCTCGGAAGTATTACCAGGTTGTCACCTGACCGCTATGTTGAGCTCGTGATCAAGTTGGTTTCTTGTGAACCACCCTCTCTTCAAGATCGGTGTTAGATATCCCTGAGCTAGTTGGTTAAGCTAGACAACAACTTGGAGAGTTGGAAGATAAAAGCTTGCCTGACTTAGTTCGTTCCAAAGGGATATTCTTGTGTAGTGTGTGTTTAAGAAAGATGATATCTTCATCGATTGGTCCCTGTGATCAGTTGCTGGACCTATTGTCTTATCAATCCTTTGATTTGAGTGTGGGCTATCGTCAAATCAAATCAGTACCAACGATGCTCGTAATGTTGTCTTACTCGTGGTTGATCCCTCGAGCATACACCATTACATCTTTTGTCTGACCAATGCTATCATCGTGTTCACATGATGGTGGAAGTCCAGTGATATGGAAATTCCGATGAGTTGTTGTTGAGCCCATTAGTAGCATTTCGTCTCCCCCCATGAATCATGTTGAACATCAACCTAGTGTTGAAAATTTTGTAAGCAATGCCTTCGTGCTCCGTTCATGAAGCCTATGTTTGGATGAAAGTAGTGACTTCCTCTAATTCATGTGCATCTGATGTAAGTTGCCGCCATGAATTCGAGGAAGATTGTTTTGTTTCCTTTGGAATCATCCCAAATCAGTCATGCACACGTGCGAAGTATTCTGTAGTCTGGAGGCTTGCAACCTTCATTCTATATGTGTCCCTAGCACACTAAGCCACTGATTGACTTGTTCAAGGAAAAGAAGTCTATGCTTGGGATCTAATCCATGGACTTGCGTAAAGACTTCGTTATCCTCGATGATGGTTCCCCACCGGAACTCGGTAGTGTTTTATTGTAAGACTACCATGTGATCATGTTTGTCTGGGATAACATGTTCACATGTGTGTAGCAGAACCAGCTCATGTTTTGGAGCTTGCTATCGTAGTTCACTCCCCGAGAATCTCGCAACGTCATCTCGTCGATTTGTGTTGCAAACTTTCATTTTTCTTCCTAGACTCGATGAGTCTGGAATATCCTGACACCAACCAGATCTGAATCTCAGGCAGTTATGATGGTTGGAACATTTCCCAAGAACTATAATATTGGTCCCTCGATAACCGGTAAGGTGGATGTCGTGGCCAACACACCCAGCCGGAAGACCTATTATTGTAGTATCTTGATAGAAGAAGTTGGCCACCTCCCCATAAGGATTTCGTAGGATTTACGCCCTAGTCATTCCTATGGATTTTTGTGTTTCCGAAGTCCGACCTTTTACTTGATGTTCTAGATATCAAACCATAATTGTCTATGGATTACGCTAGCACATCAAGGAGAACATTAGAAGCGGAGTGCTAAATGTCTCTCGGTCGATCATCCAGATTTTATTTCCTTGGCCCCGCCAAGGGTGAAATCTGAGAAAGTGTTATCTTCCTTTGCATCTGCATCATCCATCATCATTCATCATGGTAGCAAGTTGTGTTGCCAGGATCCTTGACACAGATATTGGTAAAATCTTGATGATTATGGAAATGCTCAAGTTCTTGAGAGCACGCGCAAGTGCTAGGTTTGATCGTCGGTATTAACTGTATAGTGCTCTCAGTTTCCTCGGCAATGCTATGACCTTTTCAAACAGTGAATTCACTCTCTATTGTTGGGTTCTTCCCCAGTTACCAGAATCATTCCCAGCATTTGCATTTTGTTCCCAGCTTGCACCGCCAATGTGCCATTCTACCATGGGTCTCTTTCATTTCCGGTGATAAGCAAAAATCATCCATTGTGTTGTCTTCAACAAGGTAGTCCACATCATCCATTCTAGTCTGGGTGTACCATTCCTTTGCACTCTGCCAAACGATTGTTGTGAATTGCCTTAGGCTGGTATGAAGAGTTTCAATGATCTCTGAATCAAAGGTAATTCTTTTTGCCACTTAAGGGGATATATCTGCGAGTCACGGTTCCTAAGGTGTCTCGTTGTGGTATCATGGCAACTCAACTCCTCGCTACATTGACAATCGTTTACCACCTTTTTAAGTGTGAAATTGTTGTCTACCTAGTGAACCTTCGTCATCTGCTTCACTCCATTCCTATGGATGTGTGCTTAGTCTCTCAGCTCGAGAGATGTTGCTATGTCTCATTCCGAGAGTTAATCCCGAGTTGTTCGATCTTTGAAAAGATCGATTCCGTAGAGTTTCCTTCTGTCATCGTCATGTTGGATGGAGATTTCGAAGGCAAGACATCAAGTTCAATTTGAGCCGGATAACCAACAACCTCGAGAAGGCAGTTGGATCATGAAGGTTGTGTTACTTAGTGTCCCCTTTGTCTTCTTACCTCGCGTCTTGAATCTCGGGACGAGATTCTTGTTTAGTGGGGGTGAGTTGTCACATCCCTAGCTTCTAGTGCTGCCTAGTGTTTGCATCATGTTTAAATTTTTGAAACTTGAACTGAGGAAATTTGGAAGCCTCAAAAACTTGAATAAAAGAAGGGCAAAAACCCTAAAATCTCATTCATTGTTCCAAAATGCTCTTCTTAAATGTTTGATAATTTTTGGCAAGGGTTCTGGTCCCAACCAAAATATTGAACATTTTTAAGGATTTATTTTTGGGACTTTGAATTTAAATCATTAGCTATTTGAATTTGAATTATATTCATATAATTAGAATATAATTTCAAATACCCCTGAAATATTTTATGAGCTTTTGGAAAAGTCCATCTAGCAAAATAAAAATATTCAGAGGAGTTTTTGGCATTGTTTGAATTATTTTTAAATTCAAAACAGTGGCAAAACAAATTTAAAAAAAATAGAAAACAGAACAGAAATATAAAACAGAGCACTTACCTGGCGCTCACCTCGCAGCCCACCTGGTGGCCAACAGGACCGGCCCAGCGCGGCCCAGCCCAACTTCTCCTGTCGTCTTCCCCGCGCCAGTAGGCAGCGCGCGTGGCCGACGCGCGCCGACGCTGCCTCGGCCACCTCCTGCTTCCCCGGCCACCTCCTGCTTCCACCGCGACGCCACGGCCCTTCTAGCATCGCCACGCAGCCCCTGGCTCCCTCTCTCACTCCCCTCGCTCGCTCCCTCACCCTCACTTTTCCCCTGGATCCCTCTCTCTTCCCCACCGAGCGGAGCTCGTCGCCGCCGACGCCGTTACAATGGCCACAGCCACCCCCTTGCTCCCCTGACCTGTCCAAGAGCTCCGGGACGTCTTCCTCATCCTCTCCACCAAGCCATGGAACTACGGATGCGCCACAACGTCGCCGGCATCGCCGTTTCCATCACCGGCCACCGAGGATCTTCACCATCAATTCGCCACCATCGTCGCTTCCCCGAGCTCGCTGACCATCTCTACGCGACCCATGTGAGCTCCGCCACCGTTTCCCCCTCTTCCCCTCTTCGTTTGATTGTCGTAGCCGTCGCCCCCTTGATGACCGAGATGCACCGCGCCTGAGCTCGCCGTCGACGATGCTCCGGTGACCAAATAGTCACCCTGGAGTGTCCAACCTACTCCTCGCGATGCGTAGCGCCCTTCTAGCCCCTTGCCCCGCTCTTCTATGCACTGAAACGCGATCCCGCGCGCAACCGAACTCCGGCGGCCGCAAAAGAGCTCGCCGCCGTCAGCTCCGGCCACCCCAGCTGCTGCCGCTTGTCCCTCTGGATGCGCCTCTCTCCTAGGAACCCGTAGGAGAAAACCGCGTGTTGAATGGTGCTTCGTAGCGAGCGTACAGTGCACCTCCGCCGTCGGCCGTGGTCGTCGCCGGTTAGCCTCCGGTGAGCTGACGTGGCGCTGTCATTAGCCGCTAATGACCAGCTAACTAACCAGCCCTGAGCCACTGACAGACGTGCCCCACCAGTTTAACTAAGCAACTAACGGAATTAGTTAGGTTTAATCTAATCGGACTGGGCCCACGCGTCAGTTTTGACCACGCTGACATGGCCGTTGACCAGGCCCACCTGTCTGTGACACTAAACATCACTGGGTCACTGACCAGTGGACCCCACTGGTCAGGTTTCACCTGGTCAGCCGACTACTGCCGTCACGGTGACGCACTGCTGACGCAGTAAATGTTTTCTAGAATTTAAATAAATCTTAAATGATTTATTATTTTCAGAAAATGTCCTAAACTTCTAAGAATCATAGAAATTCAACCGTAACTCCAAATTAAATAAATTATATATGAAAAATCATCAGAAAAATTCAAGGAATCCATCTGTACCATTTTCATGCATGTTTGAACAATGTTTGTCCTCTGTTTTGGACAAAACAAATAAAGGGCATTTAAATAATCATATATGGAGTTGGAGTTTGAATCATGTATTCAAACCAACTTCATTTAAATCATAGCTAGGTGCATTAGCCCAAAACACATTCATATTGCCATGTCATAGCATGCATCATATTGTGCATTGCATTGATCGTGTTTCTTCTGTGTTTGCCGGTGTTGTTCCCCCTCGATAGACGTTGTACCGGCGATGTGATCGATGACACCGATGAAGAGCTATATTATCTTCAGAAGTGCCAGGCAAGCAAAACCCCCTTGTTCATTCTGATACAATCCTACTCTCTCGCCCTGCTCTCTTTTACTGCATTAGGACAACAACGAGTCATTTGTTACTTGCTGCGGTAGCTGAACCCCTTTATCCTCTGCATGACCTGTCATTGCCACAGTAAATAGATGAAACCCACTAGTATGAGTAGGAGTTGCTTGAGCCCTGTTGTGCCTACTCATTCATGTTTGTTTGTCATGCCTTCTACTGCTTAGAGTTGAGTCAGGTCTGATTCATCGGGAATGAATCAGAGGTGTGTGAACATGTCCTACTGTGTGTAAGCTAAGTGTGTGAACACGATTTGGTAAAAGGTATCGGTGAGAGGCCATGTAGGAGTACATGGTGGGTTGTCTCATTGAAGCCGTCCTCAGGAACTGAGTTCTGTGTTTGTGATCCATGATTCAGCTACTACCACGCATTGGGCCTGAAACCAATGGACCCTCTCGGCTTCTTAATCACCCTTGTCCTCTGTCCAGGAGTTGCAAGTAGTTTCTGGTGTTTGTAGTATGCTGGAGGCCATGGGCAGCGCTGACCGGAGGGGTGGGCTGTGATGCGGTAGGCACATGGCCGGGTATACCGGGTGCCCGTTTGGTGTCACGGAACCCTGTTCACATCGTTTGGGGCTATGAGCGAAACTCCGGCCGGATCTCCTCATGGATGGAACCCGAATAGGCGATAAACCTGGACTAGAGACTTGAGTGTATAGGTAGGCCGTGGCCGACACCCACGTTGGGCTTCCGCTTGAAGGTTGCAAAGTACATGTCGTGTAAACGGCGGTAAGTGGTGAGAGCGTGTGTGAAGAAGTACACCCCTGCAGGGTTAACATCATCTATTCGAATAGCCGTGTCCGCGGAAAAGGACTTCTGGGTTGCTTATATCAGTTCATAGACAAGTGAAAGTGGATACTTTAAAATGTGCAAGATAAGCGTGAGTGCTATGGATGGCGTTCTCGTAGGGAGACGGGAGCGGATCCATAGTGGTGTATTGATATGGTGAATATGTGGACTCGTGTGCGCCACCTCAAAAGAGTTACTTGCAATAGTAGATCAGGATAGCCACCGAGTCAAAGCTGGCTTGCTGCAGTTAAACCCCACCATCCCCTTGTTGAAAATGATGCATATGTAGTTAGTTCTGATGTAAGTCTTGCTGGGTACATTTGTACTCACGTTTGCCTATTTTATGTTTTTGCAAAGAGACCTCGGTCTCGCCAGTAGTTCCGCGTGGTCTTCGACATTTAGCTTGATACCTCAGCTACGATCTTGTGCCCTCGGTAGGATCTAGTAGATAGTCAGGCTTCTCAGCCTTTTTCATTTGTAGATGTCTGTACTCAGACATGTTGAGCTTCCGCTTGTGCTTTGATTTGTATGCTCTGAATGTTGGGTCATGAGACTCATGTTTGTAATATCTCGCTCCTCGGAGCCTATTGAATAAATACTTGAGTCGTAGAGTCATGTTGTGATGCCATGTTGTGTTTGCACATATCGAGCATATTGTGTGTATGTTATTGAAATGCTTGGTATGTGTGGGATCTGACTATCTAGTTGTTTATATTTAGTAGCCTCTCTTACCGGGAAATGTCTCCTAGTGTTTCCACCGAGCCATGGTAGCTTGCTACTGCTCCGGAACACTTAGGCTGGCCGGCATGTGTCCTTCTTTGTTCCTGTGTCTGTCCCTTCGGGGAAATGTCACGCGATGAATACCGGAGTCCTGTTAGCCCGCTACAGCCCGGTTCACCGGAGTCCTGCTAGCCCAGTGCTACAGCCTGGATTCACTCGCTGATGACCGACATGTTCGATGCTGGGTCATGGATGCCTGCCCCTGTAAGTTTGTGCCACTTTGGGTTTACGACTAGCCATGTCAGCCCGGGCTCCTTATCATATGGATGCTAGCGACACTATCATATACGTGTGCCAAAAGGCGCAAACGGTCCCGGGCAAAGTTAAGGCGACACCCGTGGGAATACCGTGCGTGAGGCCGCAAAGTGATATGAGGTGTTACATGCTAGATCGATGTGGCATTGAGTCGGGGTCCTGACAGACACCTCCTGTTATTCTCCACAGACTACAGCCCCATGCTGCAACAGAACCAGTTATAACCCTTCTCCTCCTCTCAATCTGCGACTCCACTGCTGCATTTTCCCATCTCCGAGTCGTTCCCATCCGGGGCCTCACCGTCGTGCACCGCCTCGCTGCGCTCGGTGCGGCGTGGTCAACAAACGAGAGTCATCAAATGAGGACTGTACGTGGAGAGCCTGACGGCTGGGACCCACGAGGTCCATGGTCGCACGCAAGAAAAGTTCCTCCTTATTAAGATGAAAAAAAATGTTTCCTCCACCTGACAGCTGGGACCCACCGGCTGTATCTTTGCACGAAGGAAGTGCCTCCTTGTTTTGTGAATAAAATTATTCATCCCGTTGACAGCTGGGACCCGTCAGATTTTGTGACTGACTTGTGGGCCTACTAAGCGGACGTGTATGCACGGCTTTGTCAACTTAATCAACAAATGATTCTAGCAGCTGGACCGTTGGATGTTAATCCAACAGCCGTGCTCCTTCTTCAACCTCTGTTCTTGCTCCTGTCTCCCGTGGGCGGCATCGTGGCTGTGCTGCCGCGCACTCGAACCAGTGAAGTTTCCCACTCCTCTCCATCTGCGACTCCACTGCCCCGTCTTCCCCATCTCCGGGTCGTTCCAATCTGGGTGTGCTCGACACGGTGTGGTCAACGTGGTCAACAACCAAGAGTCATCGGAAGATGACTATACGTGAGAGGCTGACAGTGGGGACGCACCACGCCCATGGACGCATGCATGCAATGGAACGCGGAATGGTCAACATGGTCAAGGAACGACTTCCATCGAAAGTATACTATACGTGGAGAGTCTCAGCTGGGTCCACAGCCGCAGGAAGTAAGTGCCTCCTTATTACGCGGAAAATGATGATTCCTCCAACTGACAGCAGGGACCCACTGGACGGGCCACCATATTTTGCAAAAAAAAGTTTGCCCCCTGACTGCTGGGACCCACCTGATGGGCCACCGTATTTCACGAAAAAAATGTTCCCCCCGCAGTCAGGTCGGACCAACCGGAAGTGCCTCCTTATTAAGCAGAAGAAAATGAATACTCCCCCTGCTAGCTGGGACCCACCTCGGTGGGAGGCTGACTTGTGGGCCCACTAAGTTGACGGGGACGGAGGGCTTTTTCAATTTAGTCAACATGAACGATTCTAGCTGCAGTGACCGTATGATGTCCATCCAACGGCCATCGTGCTTCTTCAACCTCTAGTCTTCTTGCTCCAACCGCCCAAAGCAGCGCCGATCGTGCCGCCTGCTCCTGCCTCCCGTGGCTGGCTGTGATGTCACGGAGGTCTCACCACCCCCTACTACTCCCGCTGCTGGCTAGGCCATCCCTCCACTCACCCACACCCCCTGTTATTCTGCGGCGATGGCAGCCTCACACCGCAGCTGAACGAGTGAACCCTCATACTCCTCTACGCGTCGGCATCCATTGTCGCGTCTTCCCAGCTCCGCGTCGTCCCCTTCCTAGGCCTCGCCATCGTCCACCGTCGTGGTGCTCTCGGTGCGGCGTGGTCAATGTGGTCAGGGATCGAATTCCATCGGAAGAGTACTATACGTGGAGAGGCTGACAGCTGGGTCCACGGCAGCCGCAAGGAAGTGCCTCCTTATTACGCGGAAACTAATTATTCCTTCACCGGACAGCGGGGACCCACCGGACGGGCCACCAGTATTTTGCAAAAAAAAACGTTTCCCCCTGACTGTTGGGACCCACCGGACGGGCCACCGTATTTCGCGAAAAAAAACGTTCCCCCCGCTGTCAGCTCAGACCCACCGGAAGTGCCTCCTAATTACGCACAAAAAATGAATACTCCCCCAGCTAGCTGGGACCCACCTTGGTGGAAGGCTGACTTGTGGGCCTACTAAGTTGACAGGGACGAAGGGCTTTGTCAACTTAGTCAATATGAACGATTCTAGCTACAGTGACCGTACGATGTCCATCCAACGGTCGTAGTGCTTCTTCAACCTCTGGTCTTCTTGCTCCAGCCGCCCAAAGCAGTGCCGGTCGTGCCGCATGCTCCTGCCTCCCGTGGCCCGCTATGCTACCGCGGAGGCCTCACCGCCCCCTACTATTCCCACCGCTGGCCAGGCCCTGCGGCGACGGCAGCCTCACACCGCAGCTGAACCAGTGAACCCTTGTACTCCTCTCCGCGCGGGCTTCCACTGCCGCGTCTTCCCCGGCTCCGCGTCGTCCCCTTCCTCTCGCCATCGTCCACTGCCGTGGTGCTCTCTGCGCGGTGTGGTCAACATGGTCAAGGAATGACTTCCATCGTAAGAGTACTGTACATGGAGAGGCTGACAGCTGGGTCCAAGGCCACAGCCCAGTTTTTTTGTGATTTGCCAAGTAAGTCGCTTTGTCAGGCCTGTTGGGTTGCAAATCTTTCAAGACGAGGAGAGCTTTCATTTAGCTGGCCGAGAAAATGGCCCATCAGTAATGAGAAATGGGTTGTACATTTTTAAAACACATCAAACCGGCAATTAGTTTCAAATATCTTTTTTTTCATTTCGAGATTTTAAATTACATTAATTTTTATGCATGGAGAATTTGTTGGATTTTATGTTGATATACATTTATTTTTAAAATCACTTTGAATCTGAGTCGAAATTTTGGGATTAAAAATAGTTCGGACCGCACCGAAATATGCAAAATTTTGTATAATTTTTTAACCGTGGCCACAATATAGGCTGTAATGCTAACAAAAAGAATATGGGCTAAAAAACCTTAAGAATTAGCAAATGGGCTATAAATTATTAGAAATAATGGTAGATGGGTTGTATGCTGTTTTCAACAGATTTGAGGCTTTCCTAAAAAAAGGTTGACGCACAAGCAGTGACTGTTGGATGTCCATCCAACGGCCGTCGTGCTTCTTCAATCTCTGCTCTTCCTGCTCCAGCCGCTCAAACAAGCGCCAGCGGGACTGCCTGCTCCCTCCTCCCCGCATCCGGTTGTGCTGCCGCGCAGGCCTCACCGCCCCACCGTACTCCCATCGCTGGCCTAGCCATCCCTCTATTCACCCACACCTGCTGTTATTCTCCGGCGACGACAGACGAACCAGTAAACCCTCGTACGGTCGTACTCCCCTCCGCATGGGAAACAACTGTCGAGTCTTCCCTGCCTCCCTGTCGTTCCCTTCCTAGGCCTCGCCGTCGTCCACCGCCCTGGTGCTCTCGGCACGGCCTAGTCAACATGGTCAATGACCGACATGCATCTGAAGTGGACTGTACGTGGAGAGGCCGACAGCTGGGTCCAAGGCCGCACGCAAGGAAATGCCTCCTTATTATAGGCAAAATAATGATTCCTCCACCTGACATCAGGGACCCACCAAAAGGGCCTCTGTATTTCGCGAAAAAAACGTTACCGCCGCTGACAGCTTGGACCCACCAGCTATATCTTCGTACGTAAGGAAGTGCCTCCTTATTACGCACAAAAAAAATGAATACTCCCCCTGTTAGATAGGACCCAGTATAGTGGCAGGCTGACTTGTGGGCCTACTAAGTTGACGGGGACAGAGGGCTTTGTCAACTTAGTCAATATGCACGATTCTAGCTCCAATGACCATACGATGTCCATCCAACGGCCGTAGTGCTTCTTCAACCTCTGGTCTTCTTGCTCCAGCCGCCCAAAGCAGCGCCGGTCGTGCCGCATGCTCCTACCTCCAGTGGTCGGCTGTGCTGCCGCGGAGGCCTCACCGCCTCCTACTATTCCCACCGTTGGCCAGGCCCTGCGGCGACGGCAGCCTCACATCGCAGCCGAACCAGTGAACCCTCGTACTCCTCTCCGCGCGGGCTTCCACTGCCGCGTCTTCCCCGGCTCCCCGTCGTCCCCTTCCTAGGCCTCGCCGTCGTCCACCGCCCTGGTGCTCTCGGCGCAGCATGGTCAACATGGTCAAGGAACGGCTTCCATCGGACGTGGACTGTACGTGGAGAGACTGACAGCTGGGTCCACGGCCGCAGCAAGGAAGTGCCTCCTTATTACGCGCAAAATAATTATTCCTCCACCTGACAGCGGGGACCCGCCGGACGGGCCACCATATTTCGCGAAAAAAATGTTTCCCCCTGCCTGCTGGGACCCACCAGCTACATCTTCGCACGCAAGGAAGTGTGTCCGAAAAAAACGATTCGCCCCCATGACTACTGGGACCCACCAGCTACATCATCGCACGCAAGGAAGTGCCTAACAGTCGGGACCCACCTGGTCGAAGCGTACGTAGCGTTGTCATTCTGGTCGCGAACATGTACGTACATATATACTGGTTGATGTAGAGGCGTGCACGTGACGTAGTAGAGGCGCGTACATGTCGTAGTAGAATTGCGCATGTAGCATGTACACGTACGTACAGCGGCTAGTGTGCAAGAAAGAAAATACGGCCACGTATGTGTACATACGGGCGGGGTCTCGAACGCCTACTCGCGTATACGTACGGCCAAGGCTCGTGTACATGGCTGGGTCAGATCGGAGAAACAACATTGTCGTCGTGTGCATGGGGAGCCAACCGGCTGGGTCTGAACGGAATGCGTGGTCGTGTTCATTGGGAGGGCTTGGACGGAACAGGCGATGGAAATGAGGCCTGGCGTACTGCAGAATGGAGGAAACGGCCTTGTGTTCGACCGGCCACGTTCGAAACGGGGGTCCTGTTGATCGGGAGGGGTCTGGCGTATCGCAAAACGAAGGAAACGGACCTCCTACGGTCGAAACGGGGGTCCTGTTGATCGGGAGGGGTGTGGCGTACCGCAAAACGGACGAAACGGACTTGTGTTGGAGCGCTACGGTGAAACGGAGGTCCTGTTGATCGGGAGGGGTGTGGTGATGACCCACAAGTATAGAGGATCTATCGTAGTCCTTTCGATAAGTAAGAGTATCGAACCCAACGAGGAGTAGAAGGAAATGATAACCGGTTTTCAGCAAGGTATTCTCTGCAAGTACTGAAATAAGTGGTAACAGATAGTTTTGTGATAGGATAAATTGTAACGAGCGACAAGTAACAAAAGTAAATAAAGTGCAGCAAGGTGGCCCAATCCTTTTTGTAGCAAAGGACAAGCCTGGACAAACTCTTATAATAGGAAAAGCGCTCCCGAGGACACATGGGAATATCGTCAAGCTAGTTTTCATCACGCTCATATGATTCGCTCTCGGTACTTTGATAATTTGATATGTGGGTGGAACGGTGCTTGGGTACTGCCCTTACTTGGACAAGCATCCCACTTATGATTAACCTCTATTGCAAGCATCCGCAACTACAACAAAAGTATTAAGGTAAACCTAACCATAGCATGAAACATATGGATCCAAATCAGCCCCTTACGAAGCAACACATAAACTAGGGTTTAAGCTTCTGTCACTCTAGCAACCCATCATCTACTTATTACTTCCCAATGCCTTCCTCTAGGCCCAAATAATGGTGAAGTGTTATGTAGTCGACGTTCACATAACACCACTAGAGGTTAGACAACATACATCTTATCAAAATATTGAACGAATACCAAATTCACATGACTACTAATAGCAAGACTTCTCCCATGTCCTCAGGAACGAACGTAACTACTCACAAAGCATATTCATGTTCATAATCAGAGGGGTAATAATGTGCATAAAGGATCTGAACATATGATCTTCCACCAAATAAACCAACTAGCATCAACTACAAGGAGTAATCAACACTACTAGCAACCTACTAGCACCAATCCCGGACTTGGAGACAAGAATTGGATACAAGAGATGAACTAGGGTTTGGAGATGAGATGGTGCTGGTGAAGATGTTGATGGAGATTGCCCTCTCCCGATGAGAGGAGTGTTGGTGATGATGATGGTGATGATTTCCCCCTCCCGGAGGGAAGTGTCCCCGGCAGAACAGCTCTGCCGGAGCCCTAGATTGGTTCCGCCAAGGTTCCGCCTCATGGCGGCGGAGTCTCGTCCCGAAAGGTTCTCTTCTATTTTTTGCTCATCGAAAGACTTCATATAGGAGAAGATGGATGTCGGAGAGCCACCAGGGGGGCCACAAGGTAGGGGGTGTGCCCAGGGGGCGCGCCCCCACCCTCGTGAGCAGGGTGTGGGCCCCCTGGCCTTCATCTTTGGCGATGATTTTTCTTTATTTATTTTAAGGTATTCCGTGGAGTTTCAGGACTTTTGGAGTTGCGCAGAATAGGCCTTCAATATTTGCTCCTTTTCCAGCCCAGAATTCCAGCTGCCGGCATTCTCCCTCTTCATGTAAACCCTGTAAAATAAGAGAGAATAGCCATAAGTATTGTGACATAACGTAAAATAACAGCCCATAATGCAATAAATATTGACATAAAAGCATGATGCAAAATGGACGTATCAACTCCCCCAAGCTTAGACCTCGCTTGTCCTCAAGCGAAAAGCCGATAACAATAAATATGTCCTCATGTTTAGAGGTAGAGGCGTCGATAAAAATAAAATACGGACATGAAGGCATCATGATTATTTCATAACAGCAACATATATAGATTTTGTCATGAGGTTACTCATACTCAATTGATAATCTTTTCACAAAGCCAAAGTATGAAACAGAAACCTTATTGAGAACCAACAAATTATACCCTCAGTCATTGAAACAATTGCAATTTATCATAGCATCGGAAAGAGTCTATGTCAGAGCTTAAAAGCAAGTCCACATACTCAACTATCACTTAGTCCTTCATAATTGCTAACACTCACGCGATACTTGTGGTTACGGAGTTTTAATCGGACACAGAGAAAGATAGGGGCTTATAGTTTTGCCCCACAACTTTTTACCTCAAGGGTAATGTCAACAATAATAATTCATGCTCCCCCACATCCAATTAGATATATATACCATGTTCTTTCCAACATGCTGAGCTTGCCAAAGGATAAAAATAAAAAGGGAGAGGTGAAGATCACCGTGACTCTTGCATAAGGTAGAGGATAATAATAAAAGATAGGCCCTTCGCAGAGGGAAGCAGAGGTTGTCATGCGCGTTTAGGGTTGATGCACAAAATCTTAATGCAAAAGAACGTCACTTTATATTGCCCCTTGCATGTGGACCTTTATTATGCAGTCCGTCGCTTTTATTGCGTCCACAACAAGTTTGTACAAAGTTTATTTTCTCTGCACTAATAAGTCATGCATATTTAGAGATCAATTTTTATTGCTTGCACCGATGACAACTTACTTGAAGGATCTTACTCAATCCATAGGTAGATATGGTGGACTCTCATGGCAAAACTGGTTTAAGGGTATTTGGAAGCACAAGTAGTATTTCTACTTAGTGCTGAGAATTTGGCTAGCAAGAGGGGGAAAGGCAAGCTCAACACGGTAGAGGATCCATGACAACATACTTTATCTCAGATATAAGAAAACATAACTCATTATGTTGTCTTTCTTGTCCAACCTCAACTCTTTAGCATGTCATATTTTAATGAGTGCTCCCAATCATAAAAGATGTTAATGATAATATATCTATATGTGAAACCCCTCTTTCCTTATTACTTCCTATTAATTGCAACGATGACCAAAGCTATATTTGCTAACTCCCAACAACTTTTAATCATCATACTCTTTCTATGTGAAGTCATTACTTTCAATAAGATCAATATGAACTGTTTGGTTCTTTTTATTCTTTTTCTTCTAATCACCCAAGATCATGGCAAAATACTCAAGCCCTTGACTCAACACTAATCTTTATTATATAGCTCACAGACTCGATTACAAAGAAGGCATAAAGCAAAACTCAAAACTAGATCATGCCATGACTTTATTCTACTAAATCAAGATACTACTAATAGGATCGAACTAAGAAAAACAGTAAAGATGGGAGTTGTGATGGTGATACGATACCAGGGCACCTCCCCCAAGCTTGGCATTTCCTAAGGGGAGTGCCCATACCCATGTGATTATTTCTCCTTCTTTGTTGTTGGCGTAATATTCTTGGCGATGATTCCTCTCAAGATACGGTTCTCCTCCTCGAGCTTATTGGCTTGCTGCTTGAGGTCCATTATTTCCTTGTGAAGCTTTCCTGTAACGGCTAAAGCTCCTTGCACCCAAGGGTGTTGCATAGCTGCAGGAGAAACAGAGACACTCCTCCTCATATTTTCATAGGAAAGAAATCTAACATTAGAAGGGATAACCGAGTTTGGAATAGCCGAGCTCTGTAGTTCCCCCATCGTAAACCCAGCTCGGAGGTGAGAGGTGACTTCTTGATCTTCCATGGCGTCTACTCTCATCAGGTCAGCCTCCATCTCTTCCTCCGTTGCTGGCCCAAAGTGGTCAGCATCGTTGTTTGCCCTTGGTTCCTGTGCCGGGTTAGATATCCGGCTCTCCCTGACTGACTCTTGAGAAGACATCTTGCTCTAATCTGCAGCAGCAACAGTCGAAACAAAAACAGAGGATATTTGCGTGATACGAGAGTCAAAACCTTCGGGAGTATATATAATGAATTTTTACCGACCAAAATACGTATCGTGCAAGGAAACGGAGTCCGGAGGGCACACGAGGTGCTCACGAGGTAGGGGGGCGCCCAGGGGGGTAGGGCGCGCCCTCGACCCTCGTGGAGGCCTCTTGTCCTCCCCGGACTGCTACTTATTTTTCTATTTTTCTAAATATTCCAAAACGGAGAAATATTGCCTTAAAAATTGTTTTGGAGTCGGTTTACTTACCGTACCACATACCTATTCCTTTTTGGAGTCTAGAACGTTCTGGAAAGTGTCCTTTATGTAATCTTCCGGGGTTACGGTTTCAATAATATTAGTTTCAACATTTATAGGATTACCTGAGATATAGTGTTTGATCCTTTGACCGTTCACCACCTTTGGATTTGTGCCTGCAAAGTTGTTGATTTTTATGGCACCGGAACGATAGACCTCCTCGATAACATAAGGACCTTCCCATTTGGAGAGAAGTTTTCCTGCAAAAAATCTTAAACGAGAGTTGTATAGCAATACATAATCACCTACATTAAACTCCCGCTTTTGTATCCTTTTGTCATACCATCTTTTAACCTTTTCTTTAAACAACTTGGCATTTTCATAAGCTTGGGTTCTCCATTCATCAAGTGAGCTAATATCAAATAACATCTTCTCACTGGCAAGTTTGAAATCATAGTTGAGCTCTTTAATAGCCCAATATGCCTTATGTTCTAGTTCGAGAGGTAAGTGACATGCTTTTCCATAAACCATTTTATACGGAGACATACCCATGGGATTTTTGTATGCAGTTCTATAGGCCCATAATGCATCATTCAGTTTCTTGGACCAATTCTTTCTAGACCTATTGACAGTCTTTTGCAAAATTAATTTGAGCTCTCTATTGCTCAATTCTACCTGACCACTAGACTGCGGGTGATATGGAGATGCAATTCTATGATTAACGCCGTGTTTAGCAAGCATCTTAGGAAAGCACCATGAATAAAGTGTGAACCACCATCAGTCATTAAGTATCTAGGGACTCCAAACCTTGGAAAAATAACTTCCTTAAGCATTTTAATAGAAGTGTTATGATCAGCACTACTAGTTGGAATAGCTTCTACCCACTTAGTAACGTAATCAACAGCAACTAGAATATGTGTATATCCATTAGAGGCAGGAAAAGGTCCCATATAATCAAAGCCCCAAACATTAAATGCTTCAATAACAAGTGAATAATTCATAGGCATTTCTTGACGTCTACTAATATTACCAATTCTTTGACATTCGTCGCAAGACAAAACAAACTTACGGGCATCTTTGAAGAGAGTAGGCCAATAAAAACCGGATTGCAATACCATATGTGCAGTTCTATCTCCAGCGTGGTGTCCTCCATAAGCCTCAGAGTGACACTTGTGTAGGAACTGTTCCTGTTCATGCTCAGGTACACAACGTCTAATAACACCATCTACTCCTTCTTTATAAAGATGTGGGTCATCCCAAAAGTAATGTCGCAAGTCATAGAAAAACTTTTTCTTTTGTTGGTATGTGAAGCTAGGTGGTATAAATTTAGCAACAATATAATTAGCATAATCAGCATACCATGGAGTGCTACGAGAAGTACTTATGACATTTAATTGTTCATCAAGAAAGCTATCATCAATAGGTAGTGGGTCATCAAGAACATTCTCTAACCTAGATAAGTTGTCTGCAACGGGGTTCTCAGCTCCTTTTCTATCAACAATATGCAAATCAAATTCTTGCAAAAGGAGAACCCATCTAATAAGTCTAGGTTTTGCATCTTTCTTTTCCATAAGATATTTAATAGCAGCGTGATCTGTGTGAATAGTTACTTTAGAATCAACAATATAGGGTCTGAATTTATCACAAGCAAATACAACTGCTAAAAGTTCCTTTTTGGTAGTAGCATAGTTTCTTTGAGCATTGTCTAGAGTCTTACTAGCATAATGGATAACATTCAATTTCTTATCAACTCTTTTCCCTAGAACAGCACCTACAGCATAATCACTAGCATCACACATAATTTCAAAGGGTAAATTCCAATCAGGTGGTTGAACAACAGGTGCAGAGACTAATGCTTTTTTTAAGTATTTCAAATGCTTCTACGCAATCATCATCGAAGACAAATGGTACATCTTTTTGTAATAAATTAGTCAGAGGCCAAGAGATTTTTGAGAAGTCCTTAATTAACCTCCTATAAAATCTGGCATGACCAAGGAAACTTCTTATACCTTTGATGTCCTTGGGACATGGCATCTTTTCAATAGCATCAACCTTGGCTTTATCAACTTCAATACCTCTTTCAGAAACTTTGTGCCCCAAGACAATACCTTCATTAACCACAAAGTGGCACTTTTCCCAATTCAAGACAAGATTAGTTTCTTCACATCTCTGCAAAACTCGAGCAAGATTGCTCAAGCAATCATCAAAAGAGGAACCATAGACGGAAAAGTCATCCATGAAAACCTCACAAATTTTCTCGCAAAAGTCAGAGAATATAGCCATCATGCATCTTTGATAGGTAGCAGGCACATTACATAAACCGAAAGGCATACGTCTATAAGCAAAAGTACCAAAAGGGCATGTAAAAGTAGTCTTTGATTGATCTTTAGCCGACACAGGTATTTGAGAAAAACCGGAATGACCATCTAGAAAGCAATAATGTGTATGTTTGCATAATCTTTCTAGCATTTGATCAATAAAAGGTAAGGGGTAATGATCTTTCTTAGTAGCCTTATTTAATTTGCGGGAATCAATTACCATCCTATAACCTGTGATAATTCTTTGCAGAATCAATTCATCTTTACCATTACGGACAACAGTAATACCTCCTTTCTTAGGGACACAATGGACAGGACTTACCCACTGACTATCAGCAACGAGATAAATTATACCTGCCTCCAGAAGCTTGAGTATTTCCTTTCTTACCACTTCTTTCATTTTAGGATTCAAACGTCGTTGAGGATCACGAACTGGTTTAGCATCATCTTCCAAATTTATTTTATGTTGACATAGAGTGGGACAGATGCCCTTAAGATCATCCAGAGTATATCCAATAGCGGCACGGTGCTTCTTCAGAGTTTTCAATAATCTTTCTTCCTCATGCTCTGAAAGGTTAGCACTAATAATGATAGGATATATTTTCTTTTCATCAAGATAAGCATATTTAAGATTATCAGGCAACAGTTTAAGCTCAAACACGGGATCACCCTTGGGTGGAGGAGGATCCCCTAGGATTTCAATAGGCAAATTGTGTTGCAGAATAGGTTCCTGTTTAAAGAATACTTCATCTATTTCCCTTCTTTCATTCATGAACATATCATTTTCATGGTCTAGCAAATAGTGCTCTAAAGGATCACTAGGAGGTACGGCAATAGAAGCAAGACCAATAATTTCATCCTTACTAGGAAATTCTTCCTCATGATGTTGTTTACTAAATTTAGAGAAATTAAACTCATGAACCATATCATCCAAGCCAACAGTAACAACATTCTTTTTGCAATCTATCGTAGCATTAACAGTATTCAAGAAGGGTCTACCAAATATAATGGGACAAAAGCTATCTTGTGGAGAACCAAGAACAAGAAAATCAGCGGGATATTTGGTTTTCCCACACAAGACTTCAACATCTCTAACAATTCCCACTGGTGAAATAGTATCTCTATTGGCAAGTTTAATTGTAACATCAATTTCTTCTAACTCAGCAGGTGCAATCTCATGCATAATTTCTTTGTATAAGGAATGAGGTATTGCACTAGCACTAGCACCCATATCACATAAGCCATGATAACAATGATCTCCTATTTTAACAGAAATAATGGGCACGCCTACCACAAGTCTATGTTTATCTCTATCACAGGGTTTAGCAATTCTAGCGGTTTCACCAAGGAATTGAATAACATGCCCATCAATATTATCAGACAAGAGATCTTTAACAATAGCAATATTGGGTTCTACTTTGACTTTCTCAGGAGGTGTATAAGTCCTAGTATTGCTTTTACGAACAACAGTTGAAGCTTTAGCATGATCCTTCATTCTAACAGGGAAAGGTGGTTTCTCAACATAAGAAGTGGGAACAATAGGATCATTGTAAGTGACAGTCTTTTCTTCAACTTTAATAGGTGCGGCTACTTTTACTTCTATGGGAGGATGATATTTAAACCACTTCTCCTTGGGGAGATCAACATAAGTAGCAAAAGATTCACAGAAAGAAGCTACTATCTCAGAGTCAAGTCCATATTTAGTGCTAAACTTACGGAAAATATCGGTCTCCATAAAAGATTTAACACAATCAAACTTAGGTGTCATACCTGACTCCTTACCTTCGTCGAGGTCCCAATCTTCAGAGTTGCGTTTAATTCTATCCAATAAATTCCATATGAATTCAATAGGCTTCATCATAAAAGAGCCAGCACAAGAGTTATCGAGCATGGTGCGATTGTTACCAGAAAGTCGAGCATAAAAACTTTGCATAATCACTCCTTTTGCAAGCTCATGATTGGGGCATGAATATAACATTGATTTAAGCCTCCCCCAAGCTTGAGCGATGCTTTCTCCTTCGCGAGGCCAAAAATTATATATATAATTGTGATCACGATGAACAAGATGTATGGGGTAATACTTTTGATGAAATTCCAATTTCAATCTTTTATAGTCCCATGATCTCGTATCATCACATAGCCTATACCATGTCAATGCGTCTCCCTCCAAAGATAAAGGGAAAGCCTTCCTCTTAACAACATCATCGGGTATACCTGCAAGCTTAAATAGTCCACAAATATCATCCACATAGCGTAGATGTTCATCAGGATGCTTTGTTCCATCTCCTGTAAAAGTGTTAGCTAGCAGTTTTCCCATCAAACCCGAAGGAATTTCAAAAGGAGTTTCATTTTCAATAGGTTCAGTAGGTTCAGTAGGTTGAGGAGCAACTCTTGGCTCAACTGGATGGGGTGAAGATACCCCGAACAAGCCTCTCAGACAATTACTTTCCATAGTAACAAGTGACAAAAAAATTCAGCACACTAAATAAATTTTTCCTTACCAAATTCCACCTACCAAAGGCGCTTCACTCCCCGGCAACGGCGCCAGAAAAGAATCTTGATGACCCACAAGTATAGGGGATCTATCGTAGTCCTTTCGGTAAGTAAGAGTGTCGAACCCAACGAGGAGCAGAAGGAAATGATAAGCGGTTTTCAGCAAGGTATTCTCTGCAAGTACTGAAATAAGTGGTAACAAATAGTTTTGTGATAGGATAAATTGTAACGAGCGACAAGTAACAAAAGTAAATAAAGTGCAGCAAGGTGGCCCAATCCTTTTTGTAGCAAAGGACAAGCCTGGACAAACTCTTATAATAGGAAAAGCGCTCCCGAGGACACATGGGAATATCATCAAGCTAGTTTTCATCACGCTCATATGATTCGCATTCGGTACTTTGATGATTTGATATGTGGGTGGACGGGTGCTTGGGTACTGCCCTTACTTGGACAAGCATCCCACTTATGATTAACCTCTATTGCAAGCATCCGCAACTACAACAAAAGTATTAAGGTAAACCTAACCATAGCATGAAACATATGGATCCAAATCAGCCCCTTACGAAGCAACGTATAAACTAGGGTTTAAGATTCTGTCACTCTAGTAACCCATCATCTACTTATTACTTCCCAATGCCTTCCTATAGGCCCAAATAATGGTGAAGTGTTATGTAGTCGACGTTCACATAACACCACTAGAGGTTAGACAACATACATCTTATCAAAATATCGAATGAATACCAAATTCACATGACTACTAATAGGAAGACTTCTCCCTTGTCCTCAGGAACGAACGTAACTACTCACAAAGCGTATTCATGTTCATAATCAGAGGGGTAATAATGTGCATAAAGGATCTGAACATATGATCTTCCACCAAATAAACCAACTAGCATCAACTACAAGGAGTAATCAACACTGCTAGCAACCTACTAGCACCAATCCCGGACTTGGAGACAAGAATTGGATACAAGAGATGAACTAGGGTTTGGAGATGAGATGGTGCTGGTGAAGATGTTGATGGAGATTGCCCTCTCCCGATGAGAGGAGCATTGGTGATGACGATGGTGATGATTTCCCCCTCCCGGAGGGAAGTGTCCCCGGCAGAACAGCTGTGCCGGAGCCCTAGATTGGTTCCGCCAAGGTTCCGCCTCGTGGCAGCGGGGTCTCGTCCCAAAAGGTTCTCTTCTATTTTTTTCTCATCGAAAGACTTCATATAGGAGAAGATGGACGTCGGAGAGCCACTAGGGGGCCCACAAGGTAGGGGGCGCGCCCCCCACCCTCGTGAGCAGGGTGTGGGCCCCCTGGCCTTCATCTTTGGCGACGATTTTTCTTTATTTATTTTAAGGTATTCCGTGGAGTTTCAGGACTTTTGGAGTTGCACAGAATAGGCCTTCAATATTTGCTCCTTTTCCAGCCCAGAATTCCAGCTGCCGGCATTCTCCCTCTTCATGTAAACCCTGTAAAATAAGAGAGAATAGCCATAAGTATTGTGACATAACATAAAATAACAGCCCATAATGCAATAAATATTGACATAAAAGCATGATGAAAAATGGACGTATCATGTGGCGTACCGCAAAACGGACAAAACGGACTTGTGTTGGAGCGCTACGGTCGAAACGGGGGTCCTGTTCATCGGGAGGGGTGTGGCGTACCGCAAAACGGGACTCCGCGGGATATTGTTCATCTCCACTGTCGACCTCCTCCAGCCTCCACGGGGTACCGTCGACCTCCTCCAGCCTCCACAGGCTCCTATTCATCCAGCCTCCACCGCACGGTACTCCACCGGCTACTGTTCAACCACCCCTCCATGGGCACCCCTCCACCGTCTACTGTTCATCCAGCCCTCCACACCACGGGGTCCTGTTCATCCAGACGCAACGCCACCACTCACTGTTCATCAAACCCACCCACCCACCCACCCCC
>NC_041389.1:363188679-363258158 GCF_002162155.2 Triticum dicoccoides | reverse complement strand
AATGCTCATTGTTCATCCAGAGAGGCAGCATCGATCGGCTTCAGTTAGCAGCAGTAGCGAAGGAATCGCCCGATCGGGTTCAGTTAACAGCCATCGATCGATCGCTCGGGTTCAGTAACACGTAGCCTGCAGTGCAATCGCTCGGGTTCAGTTAGAGCCCAACGCCTCGCTCGGGTTCAGTTATAGCCAACGCCTCGCACACACGCGCGTATGTCTACGAGAGAAACGCGCATCGCTCGGCATCCGACCTCCTACCGGGGAACTCCCCGAAATTTTCCTCGCCCTCGCTTCTACCATGGGTTTTTCCGTCATGGACGGCCCAAAGAATGTCATGCAGCTGCGTCTTCGGCCCGCCCAGGATGAAAATCCCATTTTCTGTCATGATTTTTTGTCATAGAAGTAGGAGCCCACCACATCTATGATGATACCGGGTTTTGTCACAATTATCGTCATAGAAGTGTCATATGTATGACAGGAAAAAATTTCCTTCGGCCCAAAATGTCACGGATGTGTCTTCTTTTTGTAGTGTGATGAGTGGGAACCTACTTTAAAGATTATGAGTGCTATGCTTTATGTGATTTGGGTGCTAGTGTTTCAACTATTCCAAAAACTCTATGCGATGTGTTAGATTTCCATGAATTTGATGATTGGTCTTTCAATTTGCATCTAGCAGATTCCTCTATTAAGAAACCCATTGGAAGGATTAATGATGTTCTTATGGTTGCAAATAGGAATTATGCGCCTATAGATTTCATTGTGCTTGATATAGATTGCAATCATACATTCCCTATTATTCTTGGTAGACCTTTCATTAGAACGATTGGTGCAATTGTTGATATGAAAGAAGGAAACATTATATTTCAATTTCTATGAAGAAAGGGCATGGAACAATTTCCAAGAAAGAAAATTAAGTTGCCATATGAATCTATTATGAGGGCTACTTTTGGATTAAATACCAAAGATGACAATACCTAGATCTATTGCATTATGCCTAGCTAGGGGCGTTAAACAATAGCGCTTGTTGGGAGGCAACCCAATTTTATTTTGTATTTTGTATTTTTTGTTTTTGATTCTGGTTTTCAATAAATACACATTATTACTTCTTTAATTATTGTGTTTTAGTGTTTTAATTAGTGTTTGAGCCAAGTAAGACTTTTAGGATGGTCTATGGTGATAGTTGATTTGATCTTGCTGAAAAACACAAACTTTTGCGCTCATTGCCAGAATTTTAGAAAATCACATAAGCGTGATTTTGATCTGTAATTTTTACACAAGATTTATATACAAATTGCCTAGGTTTTTGTAATTTTTTAGAATTTGTGAAGTTACAAAAGTATACAAAATTTCTAGATTACTACAAACGGTTCTGTTTTTGACAGATTATGTTTTCTATGTGTTGTTTACTTATTTTGATGAATCTATGGGTAGTATCGGGGGGTATGAACCATGGAGAAGTTGGAATACGGTAGATATAACACCAATATAAATTTAGAATGAGTTCACAACAATAAAAAAGTGGTGATATATTTTATTATACTAACGGATCTTATGATTTTCTGTTGAGTTTTCTGTTGTGAAGTTTTCAAGTTTTGGGTAAAGTTTTGATGGACCGCAGAATAAGGAGTGGCAAGAGGTTAAGCTTGGGGATGCCCAAGGAACCCCAAGGTAATATTCAAGGACAACCAAGCATCTAAGCTTGGGGATGCCCCGGATGGCATCCCCTCTTTTGTCTTCAATCCATTGGTAAATTTACTTGAGGCTAAATTTTTATTCACCACATGATATGTGTTTTGCCTGAAGTGTCTTGTATGATACGAGTCTTTGCTTTTTGTTTGCCACAATCATCCTTGTTGTACACACCTTTTGAGAGGTACACACCTTAATCGTGAATTTATTAGAATACTCTATGTGCTTCACTTATATCTTTTGAGATAGGTAGTTGCTCTAGTGCTTCACTTATATCTTTTTTGAGCGTGGTGGTTTTATTTTGTAGAAATTGATGAACTCTCATGCTTCACTTATATTATTTTGAGAGTCTTAAAATAGTATGCTAATTTTCTTACGTTATGAATGTGGTCCTAGTATGATGGGCATCCAAGAGGGATATAACATAAACTTTCATAAAGAGCATTGAATATATGAGAAATTTGATTCCTTGCATTTGTTTTGAGATATAAAGATGGTGATATTAGAGTCATACTAGTGAGTAATTGTGGATTGGTAGGAATACTTGCGTTAAAGTTTGTGATTCCCAAATCATGCACGAATGGTGAACCGTTATGTGATGAAGCGGAGCATGATTTATTTTTTGATTGTCTTCTTTATGAGTGGCAGTTCAGGGACGAGCGATGGTCTTTCCTACCAATCTATCCCCTAGGAGCATGCGTATTAGTACTTTGCTTTGGTGGCTAATAAATTTTTGCAATAAGTATGTGACTTCTTTACGACTAATGTTGGGTCCATGGAGTATACGCACTCTCACCCTTTGTCAGCGTTCTGGATACGGGGGTACCCAGACTTGCCTGCCTGCGGCCCACTGCGTGGCTCCATCAACGGCCTTGTACGACCCTGCTTCAGCATCAACAATTCAAGACCCTCGCGAGGGGCCAAGCCTCGCGAGGCGGACGATGCCAAGACCTCCAAGGGGATCGGCCTCCTCAGGCTGGCACCCGAGGGGCAGAGACTACTAAGCAAGGTGCACCTCATGAGGTTCAGCTAACGTGAGCCATGACGACCAAGGCCAGACGAGCGCTAGGCGGGCGCAGAGTACTAGTTTCCTCTTTGGTGCAAAGGAGGCAAGCGGAAGGCGCGGAGTCCTGAGGAATCAGTCAAAGGTTTCCATTCTGGTGCAACAAGACCAAGACCGCCAGGACGGCAGGACGGAGGTCATCACCGAGCCCACCGCAGCATCACGGCCAGGGTCTTTTCGCAGGCGAAGACCACTTTAGTCAGGATAGGATGTACTTCCTGTCCCCCTTCAAATCGGGCCGTTGTGGGATCCCTTCCCGCCAACATTTCGGAAGAGGACCAGGGCCACTATAAATAGGACTTAGCCACCACCATAGGGAAGGATCGGATTGACTCTCACTCGACCACCTCACCAGCTCACCCGAGCTCAAGAACACCTCACCTCCTGAGGCTTGTTCGTCCACTATACTAGTTCATCCTCAGCCCCTCGAGGCAATCCATCAAAAACGCTGGAGTAGGGTATTACACCGCAAGGTGGCCCGAACTAGGATAAACTGGTGTGTCTCTCTTTCCCTTTGAGCTCGACACGCTAGGCTTTGAGGAATCGCGAGTAGGCAGGCTGGGTAGGTTGAGATCTCCACACGCACCCCAGAGTTCAAACCTATCAAGGGTTTGTGGAACCCGAAATCCAACATTTCACGCGCCAGGTAGGGGTGCATCGAAGGTCCGTTGCTCTGTCTGCCACATCACACCGCCGGCTTCGATGGCAGGTGCTCCTTCATCGACTCGGCCGTTGCGCGCCTTTGAGGGAGCCGAGGGCCTCCGCACTTTCACCCCCGCCTTGCAGCAGGTGGAGTGGCCACCCAGTTTAGACCAGAGATGCCTCCACGCTATGAAGGCGCGGGGGACCCGGTCGGCTTCCTCCATGCGTACGAGGGAGCAGTTTGGGCGGCCGGCAGAGACGACAAGGTGAAGGCTAACTAGCTCCCCATGGCCCTCATAGGCGCACCACACGCTTGGTTTCTCAACTTGCCGGAGTCCTCTATGGCCTCCTGGGAGGAGCTGCGCGGCCTCTTCGTCGCACGCTTCACGGCACCGGCGCCCCCCGTCGTTGTATCTCTCCTAGGTGGCTCGCAGGCACCAGCCTCCGACCGCCACATCAAGAAGTTCTACCGACAAGTAAGTGCCGCCCAGGTGGACTCGGGGACTCCACCGGGCTGGGAGACTCCTAAAGCCGACCTCACCTTCGGCCCCGAGGATCATCCAGCCACCACGGCAAGAGCAGGCGCGCTCCCGATGCTCTACACCCCCACCATCTGCAATGTGGCGGTCACCAAGATCCTCATCAACGGCGGAGCCATCCTCAACGTGCTCTCTTTGGAGACATTTGGCTTGCTGCATGTGCCCCCTGGCCGGCTCCGCCCCACCAAGCCCTTCTCCGGGGTCGGCGATGACTCCGCCAGCCCCCTGGGGCAGATCCGCCTCCCCGTCACCTTTGGAACCAGCAACAACTACCGAACCGAGCTCATCGACTTCGAGATTTCCCGGATCGACCTGCCATACAACGCCATCCTTGGGTACCTGTCCCTGGCCAAGTTCATGGTGGCAACACATCCAGCCTACAACCTCATGAAGATGTCAGGTAGTAGTGGTGTCCTCGCGGTGGCGGGGGACACCAAGGACGCGCTGCAAGCCCTCAAGCTCGCCTTCAGGTTCACAGTGTTCGTGCTACCGAGAGAGAAAGGGGGCTCTGAGGCTCCAGGGGCAGCACCAACCAAGAAGAAGCAGCTGTTTTCCCAAGACCGAGCCAAGACGAAGCAGGTGCCAGTTGATGAGGATGGGGCGTCGGGAGCCACCTTCACCATAGGAGCTGGCCTCCCCCAAGACCAAGAGAAAGCATTGGTCGGCTTTTTGCGCGCCAACAAGGATGTGTTCGCATGGGATCCCAAGGACCTGGTCGGGGTCCCAAGGGGAATAATCGAGCATCACCTGAAGGTATGCCCAAACATGCACCCGGTGAAGCAGAAGGCCCATCGACAGTCCACCGAGAAGCAGGTGTTCATTATCCAAGAAACCCGCAAGCTGCAGGACGCTAGAGTCATCCGGGAGGTACAGTACCCGGAGTGGCAGGCAAACCCAGTCGTCGTCCTCAAGAAAGGAGGAAAAGAGCGCATGTGTGTCGACTTCACCAACCTCAACAAGGCTTGCCCTCAGGATCCCTTCCCGCTTCCGTGCATCGACCAGATCGTCGACTCCACCACCGAGTGCGACCTGCTGTGCTTTTTGGATGCTTTCTCAGGCTACCACCAGATCAAGATGGTCGTGCAAGATGTGGAGACGATGGCGTTCCTGACCCATTGCGGGGTGTACTGCTACACCTACATGCCTTTCGGGCTGCGCAGTGTCGGGGCTACCTTCTAGCGGCTGATGCACATCGCCCTGGGCACGCAGCTCGGCAGAAATGTTGAGGCCTATGTTGATGACATAGTGGTGAAGTCTCGAGAGGCGAGGACCCTGATTGAGGATCTGGAGGAGACGTTTGCCAGCTTGCGCAAGGTGGACCTGCGACTCAATCCAGAGAAGTGCATGTTTGGGGTTCCCTCTTGCAAGCTACTGGGTTTCCTAGTGTTGCACAGAGGAATCGAGGCCAATCTGGAGAAGGTCAAGGCAATAGAAGACATGAGCCCTCCGCAGATGCTCAAGGAGATGCAGAAGCTGGCGGGCTGCATGACCTCACTGGGGCGCTTCATCTCCAAGCTGGGAGAACGCGCCCTTCCGTTCTTCAAGTTGATGAAAAGGAAGGGGTCGTTCGAGTGGATCCCCGAAGTTGATGCGACCTTTTAAGACCTCAAGAGATACCTGACCAGCCCACCGGTGATGGTGGCGCCGCGCCCTCTCGATCCCCTGGTGCTCTATTTGGCCGCCACCCCTCACTCCGCCAGCACCGCTCTGGTGGAGCTAAGAGAGGAGCGCACAATCAAGGACCCTCAGCAGGGCGCTCGACCACCAAGCAAAGCGCGGCAGCCTCAGGACAGTGCTCCTGAAGCCTCGATTGACTCTACGACCAACATTCCTCCTGAGGCTAAAACCGACCCCTCAGCCGGGGGGACTCCTGAGCCTGATGCTCGTGAAGACGTACTTGGAGCGACAGGAGATGAGACCCCCAAAGGCCCGCATCCTCAAGAAGCACAAGACCTCGCCAACACCTCTCCCCTCGTCGAGCACCCTATGCCCCAAAAGCTCTTACTTGCGCTCCTCGTTGCCTCCCGAAAGTTGTGCTGGTACTTCCAATGCCACCCCATCAAGGTCATTTCAGCCTACCCACTGGAGAGGGTGCTCTGAAGCCTAATGCCGCCGGGCGGGTTGCAGAGTGGAACATTGAGCTCCAAGCATTCCAAATCGAGTTCAGCACCACCAGAGTCATCAAGGGCGCGGCCCTCGCAGATTTCATGGCAGAATGGACTGACGTCCCTGACCGCGAGGTAAGCAAGGACTGCTCCCTCTTTCCTGGTGTTGAGGCGCCAGACGGGTGGATCATGTACTTCGACGACACGTTCGCATGACAAGGCGCAGGGGCTGGGGCCGTCTTCATCTCACCCGCCAAAGACAAACTCTACTACGCGGTGCAGCTCTGTTTTCAGCAAGGCGAAAAGGTCTCCAACAACATCGCAGAGTATGAAGGCTTGATCGCTGGCCTCAGGGCCACGACGGTGTTAGGGGTGAAGCGTCTCACCATCAAGGGCGATTCCCAACTCCTCATCAACTTCTCCAACAAAGAGAACACCCCCAGGGACGAGCACATGAAGGCATACCTAGAAGAGGTGCGCAAAATGGAGAAATGATTCATGGGCTTGGAACTGCAACACGTGCCGCGAGGAAGGAACAAGAAGGCGGACAACATCGCCAAGAGAGCATCCCAGAGGCTCCCTCAGGAGCCAGGGGTGTTTGAGGAACGACTCTTCAAGCCGTCGGCGGCTCCCTCCGCCACAGCACCGGCACCACCTCAGGAGGACCTACCCCGAGCACCAGCGATCGGCGCCCCAGCATGCGGCCCTCCCTCAGGGTCCCGCCTGCTCCTCGTGCTCGAGCCTCAGGATGGGTGCTGGACCGAGGAGTTCAAGATGTACCTACTGAGGTAGTCCTGGATTAAGGGGTCCTCGGATGACCAGACTATTAACATGGGTCGGACTGTTGGGCTATGAAGATACAAGACAGAAGACTTCCTCTCCTGTCCGGATAGGACTCTCCTTGGCGTGGAAGCCAAGCTTGGCGGTTCGGATATGTAGATTCCTTTCTCTGTAACCGACCTTGTACAACCCTAGTCCCCTCCGGTGTCTATATAAACCAGAGGGTTTAGTCCATAGAGATAACCATAATCATATAGGGTAGACTTCTAGGGTTTGCCATTACGATCTCCTGGTAGATCAACTCTTGTAATACTCATATTCATCAAGATCAATCAAGCAGGAAGTATGGTATTACCTCCATAGAGAGGGCCCGAACTTGGGTAAACATTATGTCCCCCGTCTCCTGTTACCATCGACCTTAGACGCATAGTTCGGGACCCCCTACCCGAGATCCGCCGGTTTTGACACCGACATTGGTGCTTTCATTGAGAGTTCCGCTATGTTGTCACCAAAAGGTTTGATGGCCCTTCAATCATCTACAACAATGCAGTCCAGGGGGAGGTTTTTCTCCCCGGACAGATCTTCGTATTCAGCGGCTTCGCACTATGGGCCAACTCGCTTGGCCATCTGGAGCAGATCGATAGCTACGTCCCTGGCCATCAGGTCGGGTTTGGAAGCTTGAATTACATCACCGATATCCGCGGAGGCTTGATCTTCGACGGATTCGAGCCCTTGCCAGCCACTCCCTGCCGCCTCGATGAACATGACCTAAATCTGTCATCGGGCCGCACTCAGGGGATAATGCCTGTACCCGCTCTTGCCCTAGATCCGGAGCAGATTGCGCCGTCCGGGGACGGGAAGCTTAGCCCCACCAGGGAAGCCGCAGACTCAGCGGCGATAGAGCCGCACACAGATCTAACCTCGAGTGGGCCCTGTGTCATCGGAACCTCGGATTCGTCTCCGGTCATAGGTTTCGAATCGCGTACATCCGCGCCCATCGAATCTGATCAGGCGCCGATAGTTGAGTTCAGCTCCGCAAACATCTTCCAGCACTCACCTTTTGGCGACGTGCTAAACTCATTGAAGGCCCTCTCCTTATCCGGGGGCTGTCAGCCGAACTATATGCGGCTTGAATTGGAAGCTGATGACGGAGAATTTCGCTTCCCACCCACCACCCACTGCATAGCCACTGTTGAAGACTTAACCGACATGCTTGATTATGAATCCGAAGACATCAACGGTATGGACGACGATGCCGGAGAGGAGCAGGCACAAAACCAACCGCCTACAGGGCGCTGGACAACCACCTCCTTGTATGACGTATGCATGGTGGATACACCCAAAGAGAACAACATCGACAATACGAAGGATCCAGTCGAGAATAAACCTCCTAAGATACAGCCAAAGCGCCGACGTCAGCGGCGCCGCTCTAAATCACGCCGTGGAAAAAATAGCAGTACCGGCACAGGAGAAAATAACACTCTGGATGATGCTGAAGACAATGAAGATGCCCGTCAAGCCAGCCACCGAACAGGACGAATGGGAAGATGGGCAAGCTAGCCCTGATGAACAGGCCATGAAAGAAGACTCGAAGGACAGTAACTACCTTTCGCTCTCCGAGGACGAGGTGAGCCTCGGCGACGAAGACTTTATCGTTCCTGAGGAGCCGTCGAACGGGAGCGCTTTAAGCGTCGGCTAATTGCCACTGCATGGAGCCTGAAAAAGAAGTAGCAGCAGCTCCAAGCTGATCAAGATCTGCTCAATGATAGATGGAGTGACGTCCTAGATGCCGAAGAATACGGCTTCAAGAGCCCAGCCAAAAGTTACCTGAAGCGCAAGTTGTTACCCCAATTCGATGATGAGGCGCTGGAGCCCGTCCTACCAACACACAATGCGGCTGACCGACCACCACATGGCCGAGACAAAGCAGCAACTCAAGTCAAACACCAGCCCGCACTACCTCACCGTAAAAAGAGAGACACAACAGCTCGGGGATACACATATGACCTGCACAGGAAAATAGAGCAGGTCAGACCAGATCGATCTACGGATCGTGGGGGCGTGCCCTGATGCGCAACGAACGGCATTAGGCCGGACGTGTCAAACATAACAACGCATGGGTCAAGCACCGCAGACGAACTCCATCCGAGCTACGTCGCGACCTGGCCCGACATAGAGGCGCTGCACACCCCGGATGAAGTAATGGAACATGAATTCCAGGAAGGATTTAAACCCATGAACATCGAGTCATACAATGGAACAGCAAACCCCCGCAGTATGGATTGAAGATTTTCTCCTCCATATTCACTTGGCCCACGGTGATGACCTCCACACCATTAAATACCTCCCACTAAAACTAAAGGGACCAGTGCGGCACTGGCTGAACGGCCTCCCTGAGAACTCCATAGGCAGCTGGGAAGAATTTGAAGACGCCTTCCGTGATAACTTCCAAGGTACATATGTTCGGCCTCCAAACGCTGACGACCTAAGTCACATCATCCAGCAGCCCGAGGAATCTGCCAGGAAACTCTAGACTAGATTCTTAGTCAAAAAGAACCAAATTGTCGATTGTCTGGACGTCGAAGCCCTTGCGACCTTTAAACATAGCGTCCGAGATGAGTGGCTCGCTCGCCACCTCGGTCAAGAAAAACCAAGATCCATGGCTGCCCTTACCACTCTGATGACCCATTTTTGCGCAGGAGAAGACAGCTAGCTCACTCGTAAAAGCAACAGCACCGATGATTCGAGTACCTCTGAAGTTCAAGACGGCAACGGCAAGCCACGACACAATAAACACAAGCGTCACAATAGCAATGAAGGAACGCAAGACACGGCGGTCAACGCTGGATTCAGTGGTTCCGAACCTGGTCAGCGAAAAAAGCCATTCAAGGTAAACAGAGATGGACAGTCCAATTTCGACAAAATACTGGACTGGCCTTGCCAGATTCATGGCACCCCCGTTAAACCAGCCAATCATACCAATAGGATCTGTTGGGTTTTTAAAAAGGTCGGCAAGCTTAATGCCAAACACAAGGTGAAAAGGCCGCCCAGTGACGGCGATGCCGAAGAAGCCCGCCAACCGAACACCGGGGGTCAGAAGCAATTCCCCACCGAAGTAAGGTCAATAAACATGGCATATGTGACGCACATCCCTATAGGGGAGTGCAAGCGTGCGCTCAGGGACGTCTACGGGATGGAGCCAGTCACCCCAAAAATCAACCCATGGTCATCCTGCCCGATCACTTTCGATCGCAGGGACTATCCGACCAGTATCCGTCATGGCGGTTCAGCCGCACTGGTCCTCGACCCACTCATTGATGGATTCCATATGACGCGAGTCCTCATGGACGGCGGCAGCATCATGAACCTGCTCTATCAGGATACAGTGCGCAAAATGGGTATTGATCCCTCATGGATCAAGCCCACAAAACCACCTTCAAAGGTGTCATACCAGGTGTAGAGGCCCACTGTATGGGCTCAATCACACTAGAGGTGGTCTTCGGATCCCCATACAACTTCCGAAGCGAAGAGTTGGTCTTTGATATCGTCCCTTTCCGCAGTTGATATCACACACTGTTCGGACGAACTGCATTCGCTCACTTCAATGTGATCCCACATTATACCTATCTCCAACTTAAGATGCCCGATCCATGCGGCATCATCACGCTAAACGAAAATACGGAATGCTCCGTCCGCATAGAGGAGCAAAGTGTGGCTACTACGGCCGAATTACAAAGCGGCCTTATCAAGCCGCACATTTCATCATCCATCAAGCCGCCGGTTCTCATTAGACAGGACCATTCCATCTCAGAGTTGAATTAGCAGTTCGGCCCCCGCCGACCACCCCGTATAGCCGCGAAGTCTGTCCCGCGCACATAAATACATACTTAAAATACCCTGGTCACCGGCGGAGGCAGAATGCGGACAGACATATAATACCATCTGCACTCTTATAATCTTTTCCTTTTTCTAACCATCTTTTATCTTTTACCACAGGTAATTATATTTGCTGAGAAGTCCTTTAACCAAGGCAAGGCAGCGCAGACGTGCGACAGGAGGTCCAAAAGCTTTTTGTTGATCGCGCTTCTTCATTTCAATCCTGTAAAGTGCCCTTGTTTCTTAGCTTTCAAGTCCGAACAACTTTTATAGCACACTTCGGCATCACGATTTTGGCCTTATATGCATCAGCTCCGAATCATGTCTTTGGTTAATAGTTGGGTTGCTCGGCTCCTGTGCTTACTACCTTACGTTCCGCTCTATTGGCTAGGGTAGTAAAGGGAGAACTACTGTGATTGTGTCCTCGTTCATCCGTATGAGCACCTCAGTAGAGAAAGCTGAAAACTGACTGTCATGATGCGGCGAGAGCTGGTCAACCACTTGATGACTCACCGGAATCTTCGCGATTCCCTCCATATTAAACGAAGGACCATTCTTCTGGTCACATATGTAAACGCACCATATTCGGATAACCGCGTACATACCAGGGGCTATATTGTAGACCCACTGTCAAACTCCTATGGCTAAGTGAAAGTGTTAAAGCCCTATAGTCCGATTGCTTGGTTCACCGCATTGACACCTCCTTAATGGACCAAGACGTTAGGTCAAGTGTGATCAAGTACTTTACCGAACACCCCCCGCATTATACGTTAGGGGGCTGAAGCCGACGACTGGTAAACCTTCAGGTTATATATATTAAAAAAATGGTCGCACAGGAAGCATCAAAACTTTTCGGGCAAAAGTATTAAAACATAGCCTCAAATACATCATAATATTGTTGTTACAATTTTAGCACGCTTCACTCGAACATAATATCTTTTGAGCACTAACCCTCTATCAAGCAAGAACCCTCTAGGACGTCCTCAAAGTAATGCTCTGGCGTGTAGTGGTCCTTGCCCTCGGGTGGACTTTGCGCTGCAATATCGGTGGCCTTCATCTTTGCCCAATACGTCTTGATGCGGGCAAGGGCCATCCGTGCACCTTCTATGCACGTTGACCGCTTAGCAGCGTCGATACGTGGCACCGCATCAGCAAGTCGCCGCACCAAACCGAAATAACTATCCGAAATTGGCTCAGTCGGCCACAGCCGGACTATGATGTCCTTCATGGCAGATCCGGATATCTTGTGGAGCTCGGCCCACTGGGCCATTTGTTTGTTCAACAGCGAACGCTTTGGCATGTTGAATTGCAACCAGAACAGTTTTTCCGTCGCATGTCCTTCTTGCGCATGGAAAAACTGCGTCGCATCGGCGACACTCTTCGGCAGGTCCAAAAACTCGTCTGGAGAACTCCACATTTGATTAAGCGGGGCATACTTTGGATTGCCGAACTTAGTTTGCAATAAGAAGGGCTTACTAGCCGCGATCTCCCCAGCTTGTCGGATCTCCTCCCGAGCCGCTCTGGACTCGGACCATGCTTCCCTCGCCTCTTGTAAGGCCTTGTCAAGATCGGCCGCTTTGGCTTTGTTATCTTTCTCAAGAAATTGGCATCGGCTAGCGGCATCTTTTAGCTCAAGTGCAATAGTAGATATTCTCTCCTTGCACTGGCGCCGAGCAGCCTGTTCGGCCTTTAATTCAGCAGCTGCCTTTTCGGCAGCCGCACTGCTCACCCTGGACTACTCCTTGGCCCGGACAAGTTCAGCCCGAAGGGTCTCAACTGTGGCGGCACTATCTACAGTTATGCATATTTCTGTATGCAATTCTCAGCGACATGCTCATATTCTTGCACTTGCATATACTGATTGCCCCGAAAACATACCTTGTGCCTCGTCGAGCTGCCTGTTAATAAGTCTGATGTCATCATCCGCCACTTCAATTCTCTGCTTCAGATCTGCAATCTCTGTAGTTTGGGCACTCGCCAGGGATGTAAAAACATGTGTTCCAATTAGTTAGATTATTTCTTGGGCATATCTTTCTTGATCCTCTGATTGCCTCCCTTTGGACGCCACCTAGAGTCTCAAGGGCTACTACCTATACATAGGCGCATTTTTGTGTTTATAGCACAATTAAAAATATTATATTACGTACCTCGAAGCCTCTTAGCAGGCTCGTGAGGGCCTCATTCAATCCGCTCTTCGCGGATAGAACCCTCTCAATCACCATACCCATCAAGGTATGATGTTCCTCTGAGATCGACGCATGTCGCAATGTGTCCAACAATGTATTCGGCGCCTCCGGATTTGGTGCAGGTTGTGCCGTCCCTCGAAAACTAGATAGTCCGGAGCCTTTATTGTTAGTCCCTGCAGGGCCGCGCACCCCAGCCCAGGATGGCCAAAGTGTCGCCTTCGAGCCCAGTCTTCACTGGCCCTCGCCACTGGTTGATCGGGAGAGATCATCCAGGAGGACACCTTGGCGTCGTCTGCCTTATCGGGCGGGGAGATATGTGGGGGCGTCTTGCTCTCCATCATCTCCGGAAGAAGATCCCCCGAAGAGGAGGACTGTTTAGGAAGGCTGCATGCCGGACTACAAACATATATTTTAAATGTTACCTCTACAACCAGCAAAGAACAGGACATGTTTAAAACACCCATGTTCACTTACGATTCAGCTAAAGGCTTATCTTTACGGAGGGACTGCTGTCGGTGTCAAAACCGGTGGATCTCGGGTAGGGGGTCCCGAACTGTGTGTCTAAGGCTAATGGTAACAGGAGGCGGGGGACACGATGTTTACCCAGGTTCGGGCCCTCTCTATGGAGGTAATACCCTACTTCCTGCTTGATTGATCTTGATGATATGAGTATTACAAGAGTTGATCTACCACAAGATCGTAGAGGCTAAACCCTAGAAGCTAGCCAATGATTCTGATTGTTCTTGTCCTACGGACTAAACCCTTCGGTTTATATAGGCTAGGTTACACAGAGTCGGTTACAGGGAAGGGAATCTACATATCCAAATCGCCAAGCTTGCCTTCCACGCAAAGGAGAGTCCCACCCGGACATGGGATGAAGTCTTCAATCTTGTATCTTCATAGTCCAACAATCCGGCATAAGCATATAGTCCGGCCGTCCGAGGACCCCCTAATCCAGGACTCCCTCAGTAGCCCCTGCACCAGGCTTCAATGACGATGAGTCCGGCGCGCAGATTGTCTTTGGCATTGCAAGGCGGGTTCCTTCTCCGAATACTCCCAAGTAGATCTTGAACACAAGAATTGTGTCCGCCTCTGCAAAACAAATTCCACATATCACCGTAGAGAGTACAATATTCCATGAGTCTAATCTGCTAACAACTTTTCCATAGCGTGACATCACACCGTGGCCCGGTCATTATTCGAACTGTTTTCTTAACCTGCTACTGCACATCTTGCGAGGCAGTTTTATTGGCACGTCTTGTTGAAGGAGAGATCGTGTCCCCTTATCATGGGATTCTCATCAATACGGGTGTGGGTAACCCAACCGCGCCATTAGCACGGCACTTAGGGAATAAGCGAGTTTCTAGGGCAAGTGGGGAGGCGCATGACCCCTGCTGCCTTTATAAGGAGATAAGGATTCCCCTTTTTCACCCACACCTTCCTCTTCCTCTGCTCATCGATTCTCGAGCTCCAACGCCCAAGCTTTCACCTTCTCCGCAAAATCATTCCGAACATGTTCGGAGCAGGAGGCAAGTGGATGGCCTCTTCCATCATGAAGGAGGACATCAAGAAGCTTCGGGAGGCCGGATACCTGTCCACAGACATCGCGCATCGACTTCCGGCCGAAGGGCAGATCATCCCTACCCCGAAACCCCAGGAAAGGGTAGTATTCCTCTCTCACTTCGTCCGCGGGCTAGGATTCCCCCTCCACCCGTTCATCCGCGGACTAATGTTCTACTACGGGCTGGACTTTCATGATTTGGCCCCCAACTTCATCCTCAACATCTCGGCATTTATCGTCGTGTGCGACGCCTTCCTCCGCATCACGCCCCACTTCAGCCTATGGCTGAAGACCTTCAACGTGATGCCAAAGGTGGTGGGCGGTCAACAAGCGGAGTGCGGGGGCGCCATGGTGGGCAAGATGCCCAATGTCACCTGGCCCGAGGGCTCCTTTGTGGAGACTGTGAAGGGGTGGCAATCGGGGTGGTTCTATATCACCGAGCCGCGCGACGCTAACTGGGCGGCGACCCCCGAATTTCGATCCGGCGTCCCCATGCGGCTCACCTCCTGGAAAGAGAAGGGCTTAGCTTGGGGCTCAGCGGAAGAACTGACCGGACTTCAGACCTGCGTCCAAAATATGATAAGCAAGAAAATCAAGCTCATCAACGTGGTCCAGCTTATGCTCCTCCACCGGATCCTTCCGTGTCAAAGACGGGTTTGCAATCTGTGGGAGTTCGACCCGGCCGAACACCAGACGCTGCAAGAGCTCTTCGGCACGATGTACGAAGACGTCTGGTAGGTGCTTTTCAAGGCCACCGAGGTACCACCGCCCATAACTGAAGATCGCGGACTCAGCGCAAAACGCCGAGCCAATCTGGTAAGTTTTCATATTTTGCAAGATATGCCTTTTACCAGCACATCCGCGGGAGGAATCTAAGCCTCCATGCCGATTTTACAGGCCTGGGTAGCGATAGCGGAGCAGATCAACTCTCTGGCTCCGCTACCTGAAGATCCAGAATCGCCTCTTCTAACAAAGATGCTGTTTTCGGCACCCTATGAGGTGCCAAGAAGAAGGCCAAGAAGACGGCCGCGGGGACCAGAGAAGGTCTCCAGCGCAAGGTTGCATCGGACATGACGTCCTAAGACACCGAGACGCACTCCTCCTTCAAAGACGAGGAGGAGGAGGAGGAAATCCCTCCCCCCCCCCACTGGGGGGAGAAAGAAGAGGAAGTCCGCCATGCATGGGGAGGCCAAGGTGTCCAAGAAGGGAAAAACCTTCCTTCCGGATCACTCCACCCCGGCCACCAACAGCGGCGAGGAGTGGGAGCCCAGGGACAAGCCCCTGGCTAAGTCGTAAGTATCCGGACACTATAGTATTTCCGGTACATTTGCTTTATCGCTTCTTAACATGCCAGACTTGCACTTGCAGTCCGGCCAAATCCAACATCGAGATATCCTCCTGTTCGGAGGGGTCTCTGGACCCGTCGGTGATAAACAGCGATTCACTTTCAATAGCCACCTTCCCCAGGGCCGTGGACGACACCGAGGTGTTGTCCCGAAGGATACAAGGCCAAGGGGAGACAATTCCGGAGATGTCCCTAGGAGAAATCCCAGTCGCCGGGCACATGGGGGACAAGACCCCCATAGACTCCGATAATGGGGGTCGTAGCCAGTTTTGCCCCCAGCCAAATACGGCTCCGGAAACCCAAGTGGTTCCGGATTCAGGCAGGCAGCCTCTTTCTAAGGAGGGCGAGCCTCCTGCACCGATGACCTCTGTCCATCCTGAGGCACCGGATAACTTGCTGGAAATGCTTCGCAGCACTACCATTGATGAAGAACACCGTACTCTTATGAGTACGGTGATTGAGAAGGTCCAGTCCGCCAAAAGCGGATTGACCAAAGCCTGCGCTAGCCTTCTAACATGCGTTGAGGTAAGTAATAAAATTGTGAGAGAATATCACCATGTAGACAGTAGCCCCTGATGCTCTGTTTGGTGTTCGGAAAGAAAAGCCGAACAGAGGATCAAATAACGTTCGTAGGAGTCTAACATAAGATGTCTATGTGAATAAGCAGGCGTCGCTGCTGGCCACTGCCGCTCGTACTGCGAAGGTCTCTGGACTAAAGCAGGACCTGGAGCGGACCGAGGGAGAGCTCATCCTCGTGAAGAGGCAGCTAGAGGAAAGTCAAGGTACGCAATACCCTGCATGTATACTTATAAAGATAAATGGTTTCTGCTGATAGAAGCGTCATGAACTTTGATAGGGGCCACGACCGAAGTGGCGGCCCTTAAGAAGGCGCTGGCCGAGGCCGAAGACAAAGAGGCCAAGGAACGCGTCGCGCGCGAGAAGCAAGTGGCCCGGGTCAGCGAGGTCCAACAACAGCTCTAGGATTTCGTCCAAAAATACTAGTCCTTGGAGCGTGACTCTAAGACTCAAGAGTCCGAGCTTGCTAAGGCCCTCCAGAGAGTGCAAGACGCCAAGGCCGAAGCCCAGAAAGCCCTCCAGGAGATCCAGTCGGCCAAGAAGATTGCGGCGGGTAAGGCATTCGTTATGCAAAGCAAGCATGTGAAGGAGACATTCTTTTTACTCACCTGAATTTGGAGTTCTCCAGGAGCGTTCGTAGATCTGCCGCGCAACATATCTGATGCCATAGACTTCTACCAAGCCGAAGAAGGGAGCTCAATGGAGAAGTTGTTCTGGTCTCAATATCTTGGAACAGAACATCCGATGCCCTTGAGCGACTAGCTAAAGCAACTGGTCGAGCTGGACAAGGCAGCCAAACTGGCCATGAAGGACCTCATAGTCCGGCTGTGGCCTGCCGAGCCTATGCCCAGCAGCTACTTCGGTCTCGTGAAGCGGCTTGTGAGCGCCTGCCCACGACTTGAAGTCATGAAGCGGTCAGTTTGCATTAAAGGTGCGTGAATGGCCTTCGCCCACGCAAAAGTGCACTAGGCGAAGATGGATGCCGAAAAGCTGATGACCGAGGGGCCACCGAAGGGCAAGGAGCACCGCCGGCCCGAAAATTATTATGACAGTGTCCTGAAGGGCTCCTGCCTTGTGGCGGAGCAATGTACTAAGGATGTAATCTTTGAATGAATGCACTCATTTTATCCTCTAATATGAAACAAGTTCATTTGCACAATATAATGCTTGTTGATTTAAAATTTTACCTCCTGTGCGGCCGCTTACAAAATCTGAGAGTTGGCCAGTCGTCAGCTTTTGCCCCATGTAACTAGTACAGGGGTGTTCGGGATAAATCTAAACACTCTTTATCCAAATTTTTGGTCCTTTAAGGAGGTGTTTAGCACAACGAACAAGGCAATCGGACTATACAACTTTATTACCCTCACTTAGCCATAGAAGTTCTATAATTTTAAATTTTGGCGTAGCCCCTGGTATTCGGAAGGCGGAACTTGGGGCGCTATACACGCCTAAATCGTACAAAGACCGATTCCTCGCCTGAAGCAGAAAAAATATTTAAGGATTTGAAACCTCTCGAACATCGACCAACTCTCACCGCATCATGACAGTCAAGTTTTGGCTTTCTCTACTGAGGTGCTTGTCTGGAAGAACCGGGACACAATCACAGTAGTTCTCCCTTTACTACCCTAGCCGATATAGCAGAACATAGGGTAGCAAGAACAGGAGCCGGGCAACCCAACTATTGACCCAAGACATGATTCGGAGCTGATGAATATAATGCTATAAGTTCGGGGTGCCGCACTGTCGAAAGTGTTCGGACTTTCCTGTCGTGTTATGGGGTACACTGAAGCCCCTGGCGAACTGGACGTACCGGAATTTACGGGTGCGATTTATGGTAAATAAACAGTCAAGGAAAAAAGAAATGTAATAATAAGCTGACGTTGTACATTATTTTCCATTGTTATTTGAGTGATACGTCAAGGCGTATGTATACAAGTAGTGCGATAAGAAAATAGGACTATTTGACATGCCCTAACCAAGAGTGAGGTGCGTGTGGGTATGTAAAACAGGTATAGCGATCGTTATCAGAGACCACCTAGGGATTCCCTTGTACGTCAAAGTTCCTTCCCTCCTTGGCGTTTCCGTCCCGTGATGGGTCCGATAATCAGGTTATCGGAAGAACCTCAAGAAGAGAGGGACCTAAAAGAAAGAAAAAGGTGAAGGTATGCGGATCCTGGGGCGATTGAGCCGCATTGTGGACCGCGGTCTAGCTGTGCCTCCGTCTATGCCCATGGTATTTTAAGTGCGTAATTATGTACGCGCGGCACAAATTTCACCGCTTAACTGGGACTAGGACGGAGGCCGAATTGCTAGGCGAGCTCTAGACGGGCCGGATGATCCTGTTGCAGAGTACTCCGGACTCGCTTGATGGTGTCCGTGGGTTTTATAGCCGAACTGAGGGTCTGTCTGAGGAGGCTGCTCTGTACTTTTGCTGCAAGGGCTGCAGTGTGCTCCTCCGTAGGAGGGAGCGCTCTGTACTTCCATTGACTGTTATAACACCGCGGGGTCCGGGCATCTTGAGTTGAGGTAGGCATAGTGCGGCACCGCATTGAATCTAGCGAATGCGCTTCGTCCTAGCAGTGCATGATAACCACTGTGTAAGGGGACGATATCAAAGATTAACTCCTTGCTTCGGAAGTTTTCCTGGGATCCGAAGACTACTTCCAGTGTGATTGAGCCCATACAACAGGCCTCTACACCTGGTATGACACCTTTGAAGGTTGTTTTGGTGGGTTTGATCCTTGAGGGATCAATACCCATTTAGCGCACTGTATCCTGATAGAGCAGGTTCAGGTTGCTGCCACCGTCCATGAGGACTCGTGTGAGGTGGAATCCATCAATGATAGGGTCAAGGACCAGTGCGGCTGAGCTGCCATGACAGATACTGGTCGGATGGTCCCTGCGATCAAAGGTGATCGGACTGGAAGACCATGGGTTGAACATTGGGGCAACCGGCTCCATCGCATAGATGTTCCTTAGTGCACGCTTCCGCTCCCGCTTGGGAATATCGGTGGCGTATATCATATTTACCATTTCACTTAGGGAGGAAATTTCTTATGTCCCTCTGTGTTCGGCGGCCGGAGCTCCTCATCGTCATCACTATGCGGCCCCTTTTTCTTATTTTTGGCATTCAGCTTGCCGGCCTGTTTAAATACCCAACATTCTCTATTGGTGTGGTTGGCTGGTTTATCGGGGGTGCCGTGGATTTGACATGAGCGATCGAGTATGTGGTCCAGACTGGACGGGCCCGGATTGTTTCTTTTAAATGGCTTTTTCCGTTGACCGGACTTGGAGCCACTGAATCCGGCATTGACGGTCGTGTCTTCGGTGTTATCGTCATTATTGCGACGCTTGTGTCTGTTGCGCCGGGGCTTGCCGTTGCTATCTTTGGTGTCTGAAGTGCCAGGATTTCTTGATGTACTGTTGCTACGAGCCAACCAGCTGTCCTCGCCCACACAAAAGCGGGTCATGAGTGTCGAAAGGGCTGCCATGGATTTCGGCTTCTCTTGGCCAAGGTGTCGGGCAAGCCACTTGTCACGGATGTTATGCTTAAAGGCCGCTAGGGCTTTGGCATCCAGACAGTCGACGATTTGGTTCTTTTTAGTTAGGGACCGAGTCCAGAATTTCCTGGCTGACTCTCCGGGCTGTTGGGTTGTGTGACTTAAGTCATCAGCGTCCGGTGGTCGCACATAAGTGCCCTGGAAGTTGTCAAGGAATGCGTCTTCCAGGTTCTCCCAACTGCCAATGGAGTTTGCATGCAGACTATTCAGCCAATGTCGAGCTGGTCCCTTGAGCTTTAGTGGGAGGTACTTGATGGCATGTAGATCATCGTCGCGGGCCATGTGAATGTGGAGAAGGAAATCTTCAATCCATGCCGCGGGGTCTGTTGTCCCATCGTATGGTTCGATGTTTACGGGTTTAAACCCTTCTGGGAATTTGCTACGTCTTGAGCTTGCATTGGTTTTCCTTGAAGAGGAAAGGGTGATGCAGCAAAGTAGCGTAAGTATTTCCCTCAGTTTTTGAGAACCAAGGTAACAATCCAGTAGGAGGCTCCTCAAAAGTCCCACGCACCTACACAAACAAACAAAGAACTCGCAACCAACGCAATAAAGGGGTTGTCAATCCCTTCGCGGCCACTTGCGAAAGTGAGATCTGGTAGAGATAGTATGATCAGATAAATATATTTTTGGTATTTTATAATATAGATGCAAAAAGTAAAGATGCAAATAAAAGTAGATTGCAAGCAAAGATGATAAGAGATAGACCTGGGGGCCGTAGGTTTCACTAGTGGCTTCTCTCAAGATAGCATAAATATTACGGTGGGTGAACAAATTACTGTCGAGCAATTGATAGAAAAGCGAATAATTATGAGATTATCTAGGCATGATCATGTATATAGGCATCACGTCTGTGACAAGTAGACCGACTCCTGCCTGCATCTACTACTATTACTCCACACATCGACCGACTCCTGCCTACATCTAAAGTATTAAGTTTATAAGAACAGAGTAACGCCTTAAGCAAGATGACATGATGTAGAGGGATAAACTCAAGCAATATGATATAAACCCCATCTTTTTATCCTCGATGGCTACAATACAATATGTGCCTTGCTGCCCCCGCTGTCACTGGGAAAGGACACCACAAAATTGAACCCAAAGCTAAGCACTTTTCCCATGGCAAGAAAGATCAATCTAGTAGGCCAAACCAAATTGATAATTCGAAGAGACTTGCAAAGATAACTCAATCATACATAAAAGAATTCAGAGAAGATTCAAATATTATTCATAGATAAACTTGATCATAAACCCACAATTCATCGGATCTCGACAAACACACCGCAAAAGAGTTTACATCGAATAGATCTCCACAAGAGAGGGGGAGAACATTGTATTGAGATCCAAAAAGAGAGAAGAAGGCATCTAGCTAATAACTATGGACTCGTAGGTCTATGGTAAACTACTCACAACTCATCGGAGGGGCAAGGATGTTGATGTAGAAGCCCTTCGTGGTCGATTCCCCCTCCGGCAGAGCTCCGGCGAAGGCTCCAAGATGGGATCTCGCGGATACAGAAGGTTACGGCGGTGGAAATTTTGTTTCATTGGCTCCCTGGATGTTTTCGGGGTACGTAGGATTATATAGGAGGAAGAAGTACATCGGTGGCCGCCCGAGGGGCCCACGAGACAGGGGCGCGCCCTCCTATCTCATGGAGGCCTCGGCTGCTTCTTGACTTGCACTCCAAGTCCTCAGGATCACGTTCGTTCCAAAAATCACGCCCCCGAAGGTTTCATTCCGTTCGGACTCCATTTGATATTCCTTTTCTTCGAAATACTGAAATAGGCAAAAAAAACAGCAATACGGGTTGGGCCTCCGGTTAGATAAATGTGTAAAATAAAGCCCATAAACATCCAAAAGGGGTAATATAATAGCATGGAACAATCAAAAATTATAGATACGTTGGAGACGTATCAAGCATCCCCAATCTTAATTCCTGCTCGTCCTCGAGTAGGTAAATGATAAAAAGAGAATTTTTGATGTGGAATGCTACCTAGCATAATTCTCAATATAATTTTCTTTATTGTGGCATGAATGTTCAGATCCAAATGATTCAAAATAAAAGTCTATATTGATAAAAGAAATGGTAACACTTCAAGCATACTAATCAAAGTAATCATGTCTTCTCAAAATAACATGGCAAAAGAAAGTTCGTCCCTACAAAATCATATAGTTAGGCTATGCTTCATTTTCGTCACACAAAGATGTTCCCAACTTCTATACCCCCGATGACAAGCCAAGCAATTGTTTCATACTTAAATGATCTCAAACTTTTTCAACCTTCACGCAATACATGAGCGTGAGCCATGGATATAGCACTATGGGTGGAATAGAGTATGATGATGGGGATTGTGTGGAGAAGACAAAAAAGGAGAATGTCTCACATTGACAAGAATAATCAATGGGCTATGGAGATGCCCATCAATTTGATGTCAACATGAGGAGTACGGATTGCCATGCAACGGATGCACTAGAGCTATAAATGAATGCTCAACAGAAGAAAACTAGTAGTGGGTGTGCATCCAACTCGCTTGCTCACGAAGACCTAGGGCATTTGAGGAAGCCCATCGTAGGAATATACAAGCCAAGTTCTATAATGAAAAATTCCCACTAGTATGAAAAAGACAACTTATGAGACTCACTATATGAAAAACATGGTGCTACTTTGAAGCACAATATATGAGACTCACTACATGAAGAACAAGGTGCTACTTTGAAGCACAAGTGTGGAAAAAGAGATAGTAACATTTCCCTTTTTATTTATTTTATTTTTCTTTTTTTTCTTTTTTTCTTTTTTTCGTTTTTCCTTTTTTTGGGCCTTTCTTTTTTTGGCCTTTCTTTTTTTTTCTTTTTTTTCTTTTTGGGCAATGCTCTAATAATGATGATCATCACACTTCTATTGATTACAACATATGAATTACAACTCGAAACTAGAACAAGATATGACTCTATATGAATGCCTCCGGCGGTGTACCGGGATGGTGCAATGAATCAAGAGTGACATGTATAAAAAATAATGCATGGTGGCTTCGCCACAAATACGATGTCAACTATATGATCATGCAATGGCAATATGACAAAAGTAAAGTATGTCATGATGATGATGAACGGAACGGTGGAAAGTTGCATGGCAATATATCTCGGAATGGCTATGGAAATGTCATAATAGGTAGGTATGGTGGCTGTTTTGAGGAAGATATAAGGAGGTTTATGTGTGATAGAGTGTATCGTATCACGGGGTTTGGACGCACCAGCGAAGTTTGCGCCAACTCTCAAGGTGAGAAGGGCAATGCACGGTACCGAAGAGGCTAGCAATGGTGGAAAGGTAAAAGTGCGTATAATCGATGGACTCAACATTAGTCAAAAGAACTCATATACTTATTGCAAAAATTTAGAAGTCATCAAAAATCAAGTACTACGCGCATGCTCCTAAGGGGATAGATTGGTAGGAAAAGACCATCGTTCGTCCCCGACCGCCACTCATAAGGATGCACAAGCCAGGTACACTTCATGTTTCAAATTTGTTACACAACTTTAACCATACGTGCATGCTACGGGACTTGCTAACTTCAACAAAAGCATTCTTTAAATTTATAATCACCCAACTAGCATGACTTTAATATCACTACCTCCAAATCTCAAAACAATTATCAAGTATCAAATTGATCATAGCATCCAATTCACTTCCTATGATAGTTTTTATTATACCCAACTTGGATGCCTACCATTCTAGGACCAATTTTATAACCAAAGCAAATACCATGCTGTTCTAAAGGACTCTCAAAAAGATATAAGTGAAGCATGAGAGACCAGCAATTTCTACAAAAATAAGCCACCGCCGTGCTCTAAAAGATATAAGTGAAGCACTAGAGCAAAAACTATCAAGCTCAAAAGATATAAGTGAAGCACATAGAGTATTCTAGCAAATTCTAATCAAATAGGCTTCTCCCAAAAGGTGTGTACAGCAAGGATGATTGTGGTAAACTAAAAAGAAAAGACTAATATAATACACGACGCTCCAAGCAAAACACATATCATGTGGCAAATAAAAATATAGCTCCAAGTAAAGTTACCAATGAACGAAGACGAAAGAGGGGATGCCTTCCCGGCGCATCCCCAAGCTTAGGCTTTTGGCTATCCTTGAATATCTTGGGGTTCCATGTTCATCCCCAAGCTTAGGCTCTTGCCACTCCTTATTCCATAGTCCATAAAAGCTTTACCCAAAACTTGAAAACTTCACAACACAAAACTCAACAGGAAATCTTATAAGCTCCCTTAGTGAAAGAAAACAAAACCACCACATAAGGTACTGTAATGAACTCATTATTTATTTATTTTGGTGTTAAACCTACTGTAATCCAACTTCTCTATGGTTTATAAACTAATTTACTAGCCATAGATGCATCGAAATAAGCAAACAACACACGAAAAACAGAATCTGTCAAAAACAGAACAGTCTGTAGAAATCTGTAACTAACGCAAACTTCTGTAACTCTAAAAATCCTACAAAAATAGGAAGTCCTGGAAAATTTGTCTATTGATCAGCATCAAAAATAATCAACGCAAAATCACGTTTCTGTTATTTAACAAAACTAAATTCGTGCGCGCAAAGTTTCTGTTTTTCAGCAGAATCACATCAACTATCATCATAGGTTATCCTATAGGTTCTACTTGGCACAAACACTAATTAAAAGATAAAAACACATCTAAACAGGAGGTAGATGCAAGATTTATTACTAAACAGGAACAAAAACAAAAAACACAAAGAAAATTGGGTTGCCTCCCAACTAGCGCTATCGTTTAACGCCCCTAGCTAGGCATAAAAGCGAAGATAGATCTAAGTAGTGCCATTTTTGGAACTTGCAGAGGGAAAAGAGGATCTCCTTTCTATGGAATTCATTCTTCTATTTAGGTTAAGCACATGTCCATTAATGGATGAAGTAAGATTAAGCATGTTAGGGAAGTTTGCCTCTAAACTAGACTTCATCTCTTTGATAATTTCATTTTGATAAAAGCACAAGAGAGTAGTTGATTCAACCTTATCATTCATAGGGTGCGCAAATATGGTTTTCATTTTTTCATAAGTATCTATAGCATCCCCTTCAAGAAAACCTTCTTCAAAAATAGAATCTAAAACTTGTTTAAAAGAAGCGTGCAAGCCAATATAGAAACTTTTTAAGTAAACTTCAATTTGATATTGTGGCACATAGCTAGCCCGAATCCTTAATAACCTATCCCAAGCATCTTTTAAAGACTCATCAAGTAAATAGCGAAAAATTTCCAGAGTCATCCTCATCCAAATTATTCAAGCTCTCATTGGTGACCCCGGTGGGTCTTTCTATAGCATCATTATTTATGAGCTTAGAGAGGATAGAAGGGTTATCCAAGGTACCAGAACATAGGAAAGAGCCCTTAGTTCTTTTTGATTCGGCCGTGGCAACGGGAAGGCAAATGGAAAAAGGAGAAGAAGATTGGGAAAGAGAGGGCGAATAAAACGGCAAGGGTAAAGTGGGGGAGAGGAAAACGAGAGGCAAATGGCAAATAATGTAAATGCGAGGGAGATGAGTTTGTGATGGGTACTTGGTATGTCTTGACTTGAGCGAAGACCTCCCCGGCAACGGCGCCAGAAATCCTTCTTGCTATGTCTTGAGCTTGCGTTGGTTTTCCATGAAGAGGAAAGGGTGATGTAGCAAAGTAGCGTAAGTATTTCCCTCAGTTTTTGAGAACCAAGGTATCAATCCAGTAGGAGGCTCCTCAAAAGTCCCATGCACCTACACAAACAAACAAAGAACTCGCAACCAATGCAATAAAGGGGTTGTCAATCCCTTCACAGCCACTTGCGAAAGTGAGATCTGATAGAGATAGTATGATAAGATAAATATATCTTTGGTATTTTATAATATAGATGCAAAAAGTAAAGATGCAAATAAAAGTAGATTGGAAGCAAATATGATAAGAGATAGACCCGGGGGCCATAGGTTTCACTAGTGGCTTCTCTCAAGATAGCATAAGTATTATGGTGGGTGAACAAATTACTGTCGAGCAATTGATAGAAAAGCGAATAATTATGAGATTATCTAGGCATGATCATGTATATAGGCATCACGTCCGTGACAAGTAGACTGACTCCTGCCTGCATCTACTACTATTACTCCACACATCGACCGACTCATGCCTGCATATAGAGTATTAAGTTCATAAGAACAGACTAATGCCTTAAGCAAGACGACATGATGTAGAGGGAAAAACTCAAGCAATATGATATAAACCCCATCTTTTTATCCTCGATGGCAACAATACAATACATGCCTTGTTGCCCCTACTGTCACTGGGAAAGGACACCGCAAGATTGAACCCAAAGCTAAGCACTTCTCCCATGGCAAGAAAGATCAATCTAGTAGGCCAAACCAAACTGATAATTCGAAGAGACTTGCAAAGATAACTCAATCATACATAAAAGAATTTAGAGAAGATTCAAATATTATTCATGGATAAACTTGATCATAAACCCACAATTCATCGGATCTCGACAAACACACTACAAAAAGAGTTTACATCGAATAAATCTCCACAAGAGAGGGGGAGAACATTGTATTGAGATCCAAAAAGAGAGAAGAAGCCATCTAGCTAATAATTATGGACCCGTAGGTCTGTGGTAAACTACTCACAACTCATCTGAGGGGCAAGGATGTTCATGTAGAAGCCCTCCGTGGTCGATTCCCCCTTCGGCAGAGCGCCGGCAAAAGCTCCAAGATGGGATCTCACGGATACAGAAGGTTACGGCGGTGGAAATTGTGTTTCATTGGCTCCCTGGATGTTTTTGGGGTACATAGGCTTATATAGGAGGAAGAAGTACGTCGGTGGCCGCCCGAGGGGCCCACGATACAAGGGGGCGCCCTCCTATATCTTGGAGTCCTCCACTACTTCTTGACTTGCACTCCAAGTCCTCTGGATCACGTTCGTTCCAAAAATCACGCTCCCGAAGGTTTCATTCCGTTTGAACTCCGTTTGATATTCCTTTTCTTTGAAATACTGAAATACGCAAAAAAACAGCAATACGGGCTGGGCCTCCGGTTAGTAGTTTAGTCCCAAAAATGATATAAATGTGTAAAACAAAGCCCATAAACATCCAAAACGGGTAATATAATAGCATGGAACAATCAAAAATTATAGATACGTTCGAGACGTATCAGAATTCATGATCCATTACTTTGTCAGTGAAGCATAGGGGGTGCACGGCGCCTCTGTGCCGGGCTACATCACGACACAGTTCCGATGAATCTGGTCTGCTGTGTTCGGCCCGGACGGATTTGTATTTAGTATATCCGCCGTGGCAGTCATCATCATGCGTTGGGGCACGCACCCACGATCCGTAGATCGGTCTTGACTATCCTGCTTTGTTTTTCAATTCGTCTCGCGGGTCATGCGTGTAGCCCCGGGCCTTCATGTTTTTGTTTGTTTGGCGATGGGGTGCGGGCTGGTGTTCGGGCTGATATGTCGCTTTGTCTCGACCACGAGGTGGTCGGTCAGCCGCATCCTGCGCTGGTGGTATAGGATCTAGTGCCTCGTCCTCAAATTGAGGTAACAACCTGCGCCTCGGGTAGCTTTTGGTTGGGCGCTCGAGTCCGTATTCCTCGGCCGCCAGGACCTCAGTCCATCTGTCAGTTAGCAGATCTTGATCAGCTTGAAGCTGTTGCTGTTTTTTCTTCAGGCTCTTTGCAGTGGCTATAAGTCGGCGCTTGAAGCGCTCCTGCTCGACGGGATCCTCAGGCATGGTAAATTCCTCGTCGCCGAGGCCCACCTCGTCTTTGGAGAGGGGCATGTAATTGTCATCCTCTGAGTCTTCATCCATTGCCTGTTCATCAGGGCTAGCTTGCCCATCCTCCCGTCCGGCCTGCTCGAAGCTTGGTTGGGCGGGATTGTTTTCGTCTTCGGTATCATCCGGAGTGCTATTGTCTCTTGTGCCAGTATCGCTATTTTTGCTATGGCGGGGTTTAGAGCGGTGCCGTTGACATAGGCGCTTAGGTTGCTTCTCAAGAGGATCACCCTCCGTTGCATCCTTTTGATCCTCGCCACCGTTTTATTTGGGTGTGTCCACCATATATATGTCGTATAATGATGTGGCTGTCCAGCGCCCTGTGGGCAGTGGTTCTTGTTCTTCTCCGGCGTCGTCGTCTATACCGTCGATGTCTTCGGAGTCGAAATCAAGCATGTCAGTTAAGTCGTCGACAGTGGCTATTAAGTGGGTGGTGGGTGGGTAACGAATTCATTCGTCGTCCGCTTCCCACTCAAGCCGGACATAGTTCAGCCAAGAGTCTCCTGACAGGGGGAGAGATTTTAATGAGCTTAGCACGTCGCCCAAGGGAAAGTACTGAAAGATATCCACGGAGCTAAACTCCATGATCAGTGCCCAGTTAGATCCGATGGGCACGGATACACGCGGTTCGGAGCCTATGGCCAGAGACGAGTCCGAGGGTCCGATGACGCAGACCTCATTGGAAGTGAAATCTCTATTCGGCTCTATCGCTGCTGAGTGTGCGGCTTCCGTGGCAGGGTCCATCCTCCCGTCCTCAGATGGCGCGATCTGCGCCAGATTTAGAGCCGGGGAGGTGCAGGTGTGATCTCCTGAACACCGTCTGATGGCAGGTCTAGGTCATGCTCATCGCGACTGTAGGGTGCACCTGTCATGGGCTCGAATCCGTCGGGGATCAAGTCTCCGCGGATGTCGGCAGTGTAATTCAGGCTTCCAAACCTGACCTGATGACCAGGGGCGTAGCTATCGATCTTCTCCGGATGGCCAAGTGTTGGCCCACAGTGCGAAGCCGCCAAATACGAAGATCTGTCCGGGGAGGAAAACCTCACTCTGGACCGCATCGTTGTAGATGATTGAAGGAGCCATCAAGCCTTATGGTGACGACACAGTGGAACTCTCAATGAAAGCACCAATGTCGGTGTCAAAACCGGCGGATCTCGGGTAGAGGGTCCCGAACTGTGCATCTAAGGCTAATGGTAATAGGAGGCGGGGGACACGATGTTTACCCAGGTTCGGGCCCTCTCTATGGAGGTAATACCCTACTTCCTACTTGATTGATCTTGATGATATGAGTATTACAAGAGTTGATCTACCACGAGATCGTATAGGCTAAACCCTAGAAGCTAGCCTATGATTTTGATTGTTCTTGTCCTATGGACTAAACCTCCAGTTTATATAGATATCGAAGTGGGCTAGGGTTACACAGAGTCGGTTACAGAGAAGGGAATCTACATATCCAAATCGCCAAGCTTGCCTTCCACGCAAAGGAGAGTCCCACCCGGACACAGGACGAAGTCTTCAATCTTGTATCTTCATAGTCCAGTAGTCCGGCATAAGCATATAGTCCGGTCGTCCGAGGACCCCCTAATCCAGGACTCCCTCAACTGCATATCAACATCGCCTTCCGAACCGGAACCCCCTGACAGGGATATCTTCCCTCGCTTAGAAGCCTTTATCTCTAAGTCTTCGGAGGTGGTCCTCTTCTCCCAGGGGGAGAGGGGATGTCAACTTCTCCTTCCCTTTCATCTTCGGAAGTGGGAATCCCAATCTCCGCCGGTACCTGATATGGCGCCGGAGTCAGCATCCTTGTTAACATCGGATCGGCCGAGTCTTCTGGAAGAGGGGCCAAACACCTAATTCTCTCCGCCTTCTTTGTCCAGCCCTGGCCAAGTATGGTTTTCTCAATATGGCGTTATGAGAAATTTAATTAAGCTGTGTTCGGAAATCGAATGCTTACCGGGGTATCCGGATGGTTGCAGTCAAGGCCGATGTCCTCTGTAGTATCCGGCCATTGTTTCCGTGTCCCGAAGAATAATTTCCACATTCCTTTGAGCGTTGTGCCGGGGAGGTGCTGAAGGGTTCGTGGTCCTTCCGGATTGAACTCCCACATACGGAGAGGCCATCGCTGGCACGGCAGGACCCAACGGATTAGCATTACTTGGATTATGTTCATGAGACCGGTGTCCTTTTCGATAACGCTCCGAATGTGGCTTTGCATCATCTTCACTTTGTCAACGGATCCCTCGTCCAGACCCTTATTAATCCATGATGCAAGCTGTAATGGAGGGCTGGATCAGAATGCAGGTGTAGCTGCCCACTTATTGCCACGAGGTTCAGTGATGTAAAACCACTCCCATTGCCACGGGTCGGAAGTTTCTGTAAAGGAGCCCTTTGGCCAAGTAGCATTGGTGAGTTTTCTCACCGCAGCACCGCCGCACTCCGCCTGTTTCCCGTCGACCATCTTCGTCTTCACATTGAAGGTCTTAAGCCACAAGCCGAAGTGTGGGGGAATTTGGAGGAAGGCCTCGCACGTGATAATGAATGCCGAGACGTGAAGAAAGGAGTCTGGAGCTAGATCTTGGAAATCTAGCCCATAATAAAACATGAGCCCTCAAACGAAGATATGAAGAGAAAACCCTAGCCCTCGGAGGAAGTGGGAGATGAATACAACCCTCTTGCCGGATCTGGGGGTAGGAATAACCTACCCTTGATCAGGAAACCTGTGGAGCATTTCCGCGGTCAGGTATCTTGCCTCCCAGAGCTTCACGATATCCTCCTCAGTGACGGAGGAAGCCACCCACCGGCCTTGAGGGCTGGGTTCGGACATGACTGGGAGGCGCGAAGAGATTAGCTTGAACCTTGGGTGCTAGAACTCAAGGAGGGAGAGGTTGAGGAAAAGGTTGGTGTAGAGGAAAAAGGACAAATCTTAGCCCCTTTATAAAGGCGATGAATATCAGACGCCCCTCCCGGGCCTTAAAACATGCCTATTCCCAAGGAATCATGCCAACAAAATGATTGGGTTATTCACGCCCGTGTTGATGAGAATCCCGTAATAAGGGGACGCGATCTCCGCTTTGACAAGACGTGCCAATAAAACCGCATCTTGAAATATGGAGCGACATGCTAAAAAATGGTTCGAATAGCGACCGAGTGGTGACGTAATGTATGTTGTCAGCGGATTGGACTTGTGAAATATTATACTCTCTACGGTTGTGTGTGGGATTTGTTTTGCAGAGCCGGACACTTTTTATGTGTTCGAAGACCATTTTGGAGTATTCGGAGAAGTAACCCGCCTTGCAATGCTGAAGACAATCTGCGCGCCGGACACCTCGTCATTGAAGCCTGGTTCAGGGGCTACTAAGGGAGTCCTGGATTAAGGGGTCCTCGGACGACCGGACTATTAACATGGGCCAAACTGTTGGGCTATTAAGATACAAGACAGAAGACTTCCTCTCGTGTCTGGATGGGACTCTCCTTGGCGTGGAAGGCAATCTTGGCGATTCGGATATGTAGATTCCTTTCTGTGTAACCGACCTTGTACAACCCTAGTCCCCTATGGTGTCTATATAAACCAGAGGGTTTAGTCCATAAAGATAATCATAATCATATAGGCTAGACTTCTAGGGTTTGCCATTATGATCTAGTGGTAGATCAACTCTTGTAATACTCATATTCATCAAGACCAATCAATCAGGAAGTAGGGTATTACCGCCATAGAGAGGGCCCAAACCTGGGTAAACATTATGTCCCCCGTCTCCTATTACCATCAACCTTATACGCACAGTTCAGGACCCCCTACCCGAGATCCGCCAGTTTTGACACCGACACCTACTCCAGGGGACCCTGCCGAAGGAGGAGGATGCCGAGTGCGTGGCTCGTCAGGCCACCGCGTACTGCATCCGTGACGGTGAGTTATACCGCAAGAGGCCCAATGACGTTTCTCTACGATGCATCTCTAGGGAGCAGGGGCTTGAGTTGCTGGCGGACATACATGGTGGGGATTGCGGGCACCACTCTTCATCACGCACCCTTGTGGGCAAGGCGTTCCGCAATGGCTTCTATTGGCCCACTGCACTCAACGACACCACTGAGATGGTGCGCTCCTGCGAAGCATGCCTGTTCCACGCCAAGCAAATCCACCAGCCTGTGCAAGGCCTCCAGACTATTCTGATCACATGGTCGTTCACGGTCTAGGGGCTGGACATCTTGGGGCTGTTTCCCCGAGCGCCAGGGGGGTTACGTCGCCATCGACATGTTCACCAAGTGGGCGGAGGTAGAAGCCTTCCGCACCATCCCAGCTGGATCAGCCGTCAAGTTCATCAAGGGCCTCGTGAGCCGGTTTGGGGTCCCTAACCGCATCATCACCGACAATGGCACGTAGTTCACTAGCAACCTTTTCAAAACATACCGTGCTAATCTTGGAACGCAGATATGCTATGCCTCAGTGGCACACCCCAGGAGCAACGGCCAGGCTGAGCGCGCCAACACCAAGGTTCTGAGGGGCCTCAAGGCAAGGACCTTTAAGAACAAGCTCAAGGCTTGCAGCAGGGGCTGGCTCGACAACTCCAGTCTGTGTTGTGGTCCATCCGCACCACCGCAACCAAGCCAATGGGAGAGACGCAATTCTTCCTCGTCTACGGAGCTGAAGCGGTTCTTCCACGCGAGGTCAAGCATCGCTCCACATGGGTCCTGGCGTTTGATGAGGCACATCAAGATGCCATGTGAGGGATGGATCTCGTGCTGGAGGAGGAATGCCACCGTCAAGCCTCGCTCCGAACGGCAAGGAACCAGCAGGTGCTGCAGCGGTACCACCATTGCAGCGTCCGCTCTAGGACGTTGGAGGTGGGTGACCTCGTCCTGAGGCAGGTGCTCTCCAGGGAGGGGTTGCACAAGCTCTCTCCCATGTGGGAGGGCTTGCTTAAGATTGCCCGTGTCTCCAAGCCTGGCGCCGCGCGCCTAGAGACACAGGACGGGGTCCCCATCCAGAACGCCTGGAACATCCAGCACCTCCGGAAGTTCTACCCATGAAGCAAGGCTCCGCCCTATCAATGTCTTCGCTCGTGACACACTCACATAATAATGAGTTGGGCTGTACATGCCCCGGAGTCTCCTGAGATCCACCCTGGGGCCTCACGGGGGCTCCCTCCCACGTCCTAGTGGCAGCACTTAGCTCCATGCTGGTGAGAAGACTAGACTAGGTGTTGGACGCGGCTGTTCATTTGCTTTCCGAAGTTGGTTGCAATTTTTAGTAGTCTTTTAATGGAGTTGGTGCTTTAGCACTTTGGTTCGCCAAGTTGGTTTTTTCTCCTCTCGTTTTGTTCATTCTTAGCCTGGGCCAGGAAGGTGTGGCAGTTGCTCGTCGCTCTTCCTTGCGTGCCTTGCGCGTGGGGGCTAGGCAGGTGTGTGTGCATGGGCATGCCCTCGCACGAGCACACCGTGCCGAACCCCATTGCCCTGGTGCTTCGGCTTTATCCTCGCAAGGAGCCCTCGATCAAGCTCATGGGCACCAGCACCCCCTCGTGTTCGTGCCCCTCGGGCAGCATGACGCGGTGCATTAAGCCACAACTAACCTATGACAGGAGACTCGTGCAAAGAGGAATGAGGTGCTAGACAGGCTTTCTTTTTCTCTAAAAATAGCTCTGCAGTGGATCTACAACACCTCCGAGGCCTAAAGCACCTCCTGAGTCGCCAGGAATGGGGGCTTCACCAGATGCCAAGGGCCTCACCCTCGTAAGGTGGGAAGCCACCGCAAATACGTCAAGCTAAGTTATCCTACCCTTGCCTACCCAGAGTACAGACATCATGGCACAGCATTAAGATAATAAACATTGCATGAAAGGGGCATAACTGCCATAGTACATTACACACCCCAGCGGGGCACCCTACTTTTTTCGAGTTGCAAAGGAAAGGAAATGTTAAATAGAAATGGCCCAAGGGTGTGCGGATCCAGCGCCAGTGCCGCATCCTCAAGCAGCACCTCAAGGTGCCCCCGGTGCTCAACCAGTTCACCCGCAAGCGGACCGAGGCTGTGGCAGGTCTCGAGTCCAAGTTTGGTGGCCCTGACCTCAGGTCGGGCTTCCCTCTAGCTTAACCGGGGCGTGACGGCGGGACGACCCACCGCCGCCGTCGATCCGAGCTCGACGGCGTGGAGGCTGGTCGTAGCCACCGCTGCTCGAGCTCTCATCCGAGGAAGAGCTGCCACTGCGGGAGGAGGAGCGGACATCACCAAGGCCAAGTTCACCCTCGTCGACCTTGTCGTCACTGCCGTCTTCTGGGCAGCACCCCACGCGGCAGCCGTCCTCCTTGAACACCCTCATGAAGAGGATCGCCAGGCCGTCGTACTTATAGTGGAGGGTGCACCTCCCGCTCAGGCCTCGTGCGCGGGCGAATGTCTGCCAGCCACGGGTCAAGACCATGCTGCCCGTGGCGGCAACCTCAGTCCCCACCCACGAGGCCCTGCTACTGCAGCCGTCAGCCTACAGCCAGAGGCCGTCGAGCCCCGAGGACAATAGCTTGCCGGAGAAAAAGCGCGGGAGCCGGAGCGAGGTGCCAACAGGCACCTCTGACCACACCACAAACTCCGGGAGCATGTATAGCGAGGAGAAGCGTGGGCGAGGAGGGTATGCAACCATGGCGCACCACCCCTATGGGGGCTGCCCCGGAGCCGGTGGCCCCCACCACGAGAAGAAGTACCACCATGAGTGCTAAGGGAGGCGCCGGCCTTTGAAGATGCGCGCCCGTGCCCCCTGGGAGCCACCGCCAGGGTCGCAGGGTGCTTGCGGGGACGGCCGCGGCCCCTCTTGGGAGGTGGAGAAGCTGGCCCCTCCTTGGCAGCCTTTCCCTTTTTGACCGCAGAAAACCTCTTCGTCAGTGCCATGGAAGCAGCAGAAAGACGGAGAAGGAGAAGAAACGAGCAGCGAGAAGACGGAGGAAGAGATGAGCGAGGGGGGCTCTTCCCCTTCCCTCATTTATAGCCGAAGGGAGGCCAACCGGCGGCCTCCATGACCTCCCGTAATAATGATCTTCTGCATGCAGCATCGACCCGTCAAGTCGAACGGTTGCCGAGGCAGCATGGGGAAGTGGAGACGCCCACGTCCCATCAATTGCCAAGCGTCGTTCAAGGCCGCGGGCGGTTAGGGCATGCGGCGCTTCGTGCTTGCCCTTTGACTTCGCCTAGAAGCCAAGTCCAAACGCGCCTTGGGCCCGGGGGCTATTGTCGGCGTTCTGGACACGTGGGTACCCAGACTTGCCTGCCTGCAGCCCACTGCAAGGCTCCATCAACGGCCTGGTACGGCCCTGCTTCAGCATCAACAACTCAAGACCCTCACGAGGGGCCAAGCCTCGCGAGGCGGACGACACCAAGACCTCCAAGGGGATCGGCCTCCTCAGGTTGGCTCCCGAGGGGCGGAGACTTCTAAGCAAGGTGCACCTCACGAGGTTCAGCTGACATGAGCCATGACGACCAAGGCCAAATGGGCGCCAGCGGGCGCAGAGTACCAGTTTCCTCTTTGGTGCAAAGGAGGCAAGCGGCAGGAGCGGAGTCCTGAGGAATCAGCCAAAGGTTTCCATCGGTGCAACAAGACCAAGACCGCCAGGACGGAGGTCATCGCCGAGCCCAACGCAGCGTCACGACCAAGGGCTTTTCGCAGGCGAAGACTACTTTAGTCAGGATAGGAAGTACTTCCCGTTCCCCTTGAAATCCCGCCGTGGTGGGATCCCTTCCCGCCAACATTTGGGAAGAGTACCAAGGCCACTATAAATAGGACTTAGTCACCACCATAGGGAAGGATCGGATTGATTCTCACTCGACCACCTCACCAGCTCACCTGAGCTCAAGAAGACCTCACCTCCTGGGGCTTGTTCATCCACTATACTAGTTCATCCTCGGCCCCTCGAGGCAATCCACCAAAAATGCTGGAGTAGGGAATTACACCGCAAGGTGGCCCGAACTAGGATAAACTGTTGTGTCTCTCTGTCCCTTTGAGCTCGACGCGCTAGGCTTTAAGGAATCGCGAGTAGGCAGGCTAGGTAGGTTGAGATCTTCGCACGCACCCCAGAGTTCAAACCCATCAAGGGTTTGCGGAATCCGAAATCCGACACCCTTCCACCATTGCTAGCCTCTCTAGTACCGTGCAACTTTTGCCGGTGCATTAAACCCACCATATACCTTTCCTCAAAACAGCCACCATACTTACCTATTATGACATTTCCATAGCCATTCCGAGATATATTGCCATGCAACTTCCACCGTTCCGTTTGTTATGAAACATACCATCATTGTCATCTTGCTTTGCATGATCATGTAGATCATTGCACATCCCGGTACACCACCAGAGGCATTCATATAGAGTCATATCTTGTTCTAGTATCGAGTTGTAATTCTTGAGTTGTAAGTGAGGGAGTCCTGACCCCTTAGGACAGCCAGACTATATACTTTGGTCGGACTGTTGGACTATGAAGATACAAGATTGAAGACTTCGTCTCGTGTCCGGGTGGGACTCTCCTTTGCGTGGAAGGCAAGCTTGGAAATTCGGATATGTAGATCTCCTTCTCTGTAACCGACTCTATGTAACCCTAGCCCCCTCCGGTGTCTATATAAACTGGAGGGTTTAGTCCGTAGGACAACAATAATCATAATCATAGGCTAGCTTCTAGGGTTTAGCCTCTACGATCTCGTGGTAGATCAACTCTTGTAATACTCATATCATCAAGATCAATCAAGCAGGAAGTAGGGTATTACCTCCATCGAGGGGCCCGAACCTGGGTAAGCATTGTGTCCCCCGCCTCCTGTTACCATTAGCCTTAGACGCACAGTTCGGGACCCCCTACTCGAGATCCGCCGGTTTTGACACCGACGTTGGTGCTTTCATTGAGAGTTCCACTGTGCCGTCACGAGAAGGCTTGATGGCTCGCCTTGTTATCAAGTATCACATCACCTCTGGGGGAGCCCTAGCTTTAGGCCAAACTCTCCGACTAGGCGACTTCGTCATGACCGCCCATTCATCCGTCGCACCGACGATGACTTCTCAGGTCATCAAAAACAGCCTCCACGTTAGCTCGGAATTCACCGAGCAAATGGATCCAATGGAGCTCTCCTCCCTGAACGAGCTCTTGGATCGCATCACCGCCCTGGGAGTCGCTACGGACTATGATCGGATCGGGCTTAAACCCGACCAAAGGGAGATTAACTCTCCGCCGGTCACCCATCAGATAGCGGTGGTGGAGGAGCAATGCAGCGATTCTTCCTCCATTCTGAGGATGAACTATGTCCGGATTCCCAAGCTCCCCGAGCCAGATACCCATCTACGGGAGGACACGGCCCAAACTCTAAACTTAGAATCAGACAGCAGGCCAGAAAAATTGGGCAACATCCTAGAGCCCGAACTGCCAAGATCGGAATCTCCTCCGCCCCTGGGTCTCAGATTGGGTCAGGATTTGGACTTAAATCGACCCATCCACCCAGATACATGCAATATTTCCCATATTAGACAAGAGCCCCAACAGACAGTACGTCACTTCTAGGCCAAATTCCTCCTTGTAATGAGCAAGGCCAAGGACTGTCACGTGGAAGACGCAATTTCATTCTTTTGCAAAAATTCCATGGACAGGGGAATCCTCAACGCCATAAGTCACTGTGACATAGCACACTTTGATGACTTGGTGGCCATAGTACAGAAGTACTACGCGATGGAAAGCGCCTGGAAAACCCAGACAAAATTCTGGGATCCTTCGGCTCTTACTAAACCCCTCGTCCGAACTAAAAGGGTGCACTCTCACAAGTCACCCAATCCAATTACAAAGAAACATAAGCCCACTATAGGGCGTGGAACCGTATTGGAGGGATGGCTCAATAGGCCATGCAAAATTCACAGTACACCGGATACCATACCAACACACAGCCTTAGAGCATACTGGATACTCCGGTAGGTGGCCAAGAGCGGCGAGGATCTCCTCATCAACAATACCGCAGAGCATCATCCCGCCAAAAATAACAATACAGTATTGATAGTCTTCGAGACTTTCGCCTCAAATAATAGGTGCAAGCGAGCACTCCGCAGCCTCACCGAAGTCTGCCATGTTGCAGCAATAAATCCATGGAATGACACAGCCATAACCTTCAATGCCAGTGATGAACCTCAATCCCGAACAGTCCGAGCACCAGCCGCTTTGGTCCTTAGTCCAATTGTGGACGGCTTCCGGCTTACTAAAGTGCTCATGGACGGTGGCTGCGGATTAAACATCATCTGCGAGGAAACTCTTAACAAAATGGAAATAGACAAGAGCCGCATCGAGCAAAGCAGCACGACCTTCAAAGGAATCATCCCTAGTCGGGAGGCACGATGTGCAGGAAAAATCACACTAGATGTGGTATTCGGCACGCCGGAGAATTATAGGTCCGAAGAAATCACATTCCAAGTGGCCCCATTCAGTAGCGGATACCACGCTCTTTTAGGGCGGGATGCATTCACGAGCTTCCAAGCTATACCCCATTATGGGTACATGAAGCTCAAGATGCCCGGGCCTAATGGAATCATCACTCTAGCTAGTGATCTGGACGTAGCACTCCGCGCCAAAAATAAAACCGCCGCACTGGCCCTTGAGGCATTATCCGAAGCCCTCGCGGCCGAAGAACTAACTATGCCACACTCCGCAGTGGACAGGGACGATGTGATACTCGAAAAACAACCCAAGTCCACCTCTTTCAAAACAGCGGACGAAATAGTCAAATTCCAGGTCCACCCAACATACCCTACAAAAACAACATCCATCGGGGCACAACTGAACCCCACAATAGACGCTGCACTGCGAGAGTTCTTGCGTGAGAATTGGGATATCTTTGCCTGGCATCCTTTAGACATGCCAGGTATCCCACGCAGGCTGGCCGAACATAGCCTAAACATACTAAAGGGATACAAGCCGGTCAAGCAAACTCTTCAGCGCTTTTCAGAACCTAAGCGACAAGCCATGGGAGAAGAGCTAGCCAAGTTACTCAAGGCCAGATTCATCAAAGAAATAAAACATCCGGACTGGCTAGCAAACCTGGTGATGGTACCAAAGAAGGACAAATCCTGGCGCCTATATGTCGATTTCAAAGACCTCAATAAGGCTTGCCCTAAGGATCCCTTCCCCCTCCCCCACATTGATTAAATCATCGATGCTACCGCAGGACACGACTCATTGTGCTTCCTCGATGCATACTCCAGAGACCATCAAATCAAGATGGTGGAGTCTGATCAAGCCGCAACGGCATTCATCATACTGTACGGCCCATTCTGTTTTAACACCATGCCTTTCGGGCTCAAAAATGCCGTTGCAACCTATCAATGCATGATTCAGACATGCCTGGAAAAACAAATCGGCAAAACAGTGGAGGCATACATAGACGACGTGGTCATCAAAACCAGACACGTCAAATCTCTAATAGACGACTTGAGGCTTACGTTCGACAATCTCCGAACATATGACATCAAGCTCAATCCGGAAAAATGTGTTTTCGGCGTGCCTGCCGGAAAGCTGCTGGGCTTCATCGTTTCCAGTAGAGGAATTGAAGCCAATCCAGCTAAAATCCGAGCTCTGTCACAGTTGGCTACCCCAACAGACCTCAAGCAAATCCAGAAATTAACTGGATGCATGGCTGCCCTAAGTCGCTTTATCTCCCGATTGGGAGAAAAGGCACTACCCCTTTATCGCCTTCTTCGACGCACCGAACACTTCGAGTGGACGGATGCGGTCACGGCCGGATTGGAAGAAATAAAGGCCCTCTTGGCCAGCAACCCAATCCTGGCTGCACCAAATATCGGCGAACCCATGATGTTATATATAGCTGCAACACACCAGGTTGTAAGCACAGTGCCCGTCGTCGAACGAGAGACGGACGGACATAAGTTCCCGCTTCAAAAGCCGGTATACTACGTATCCACTATCCTCACTCCATGCAAGTCACGGTACCCACATTATCAAAAGATAGCATACGCAGTCTTCATGGCATCCCGGAAACTACGACACTACTTTCAAGAGTGTTCAATCACGGTGGCCTCTGAAGTACCACTCAACGATATAATAAATAACCGCGATGCCACGGGCCGGATTGCTAAATGGGCTATCGAGCTCCTCCCGTTCGACATAATATACAACCACGGCGAGCCATTAAGTCGCAAGTACTGGACGACTTCGTCGCCGAATGGACAGAAGCCGAACTCCCTAAAGAGTACGGCGCGTACTCCAATTGGATCATGCACTTTGACGGCTCTAAGATGCTGGCTGGTCTGGGGGCAGGCATTGTCCTGACATCCCCCACTGGAGATACAATCCAATATGTACTCCAAATATTATACACAGACTCCAACAATGCAGCCGAATACGAGGCTCTGTTGCATGGTCTTCGGATGGTAGTCTCCATGGGCATTCAACACCTGGAAGTGTGTGGGGATTCGAACCTTGCAATATCTCAAATATATGGAGACTTTGATGCCAAGGACCCAAAAATGGTGGCTTACGGTAATGTCGTCCTCAAAATGTCAGCTTGGTTCAAGGGGCTCGAATTCCACCATGTGGTCCGAGAAAACAATCAAGCAGCGGATATCCTCGCCCACATCGGCGCTAAGCACGACCCCGTCCCACCTAATATCTTCTTGGAAAGGCTGTTCAAGCCATCCGTGGTGTGGGAAGGGGAGACCGGCAATACCAGTCCGGATCCGAACACGACCCCAGATCCCGAACAATCCGACGTAATCGGAGGCTCCGCCACCGAAATAACACCTTCGGCCCATGTGATTATGGATGTCATCGCCCCATGGACATAACCCTTCTTAGCCTACCTAAATAGGCAAGAACTCCCTGAGGACCAAAATGAGGCGCATTGCATTGTGCGGCGCTCTAAAGCCTACAAGGTTCACGAGGGAGAGCTTTATAAGAAAAGCGCGACCGGAGTGCTCCAAAGGTGCATCTTTGAAGAGGAAGGATGGCAGCTACTGGCCGAAATTCATGTTGGACTCGGAGGCCACCACGCCGCAGCTCGGACCCTTGTAAGCAAGGCCTTCCGTACAGGTTTCTACTGGCCGACAGCCCGAGCAGACGCACAGGACCTCGTCCAACATTGCGTTGGTTGCCAGCTTTTTGCAAATCAAAGCCATATGCCACCTACCGCTCTCCAAACAATCCCCATAACTTGGCCCTTTGCAGTCTGGGGGCTCGATATGGTTGGACCCCTTAAAGCAGGAAGCCATAAGAAAAAATACTTGTTGGTCATGGTAGATAAATTCACCAAATGGATAGAGGAACCAGTTAAAATGGCCGAATCCGGACCAGTGATAGACTTCATATCCGGGGTCGTACACCACTACGGTGTCCCCGACAGCATCATCACTGAGAACGGCTCCAACTTCACAGCCGACGAGGTGAAAACTTGGTGCAGCAACATGGGCATTAAGCTTGATTATGCCTCAGTCTATCATCCCCAAATAAACGGTCAAGTCGAACGACAAATGGTCTTATTATGAGCGGCATCAAACCCAGACTAGTGCGATCCTTGAAGGAATCAGATACGCACTGGGTCGAGGAGCTCGACTCCGTACTATGGGGGCTGCAGACCACGCCAAATCGCACCACCGGATACACACCATTTTTTATGTTGTACGGCGCAGAGGCGGTGCTACCCTGCGATATCATTCATGACTCACCTAGAGTGCGCATGTACGAAGAGAGAGAAACTGAGCTAGATCGGCAGGACAGTTTAGATGCCCTGGAGGAGGAGCGTGACGTTGCAAAGGCCCGTTCCGCATTCTATCAGCAGCAGGCTCGAAGGTATCAAAGTAGAGAAGTACGGGCCAAAACTTATAACATTGGCGAACTCGTTCTACGCCTACCGGAGAAGAAAAAGGACAAGCTCAAGCCCAAGTGGGAGGGTCCCTTCATCATTGATAAAGTTCTCACTGGAGAAGCGTACCATTTGCATGATGCATCAGATAATCGACTCGAGCCGAACCCATGGAACGCGACCAGACTCCGAAGATCCTACGCCTAGTGCCGAACTCTGTGTTCATCTCCTTACCTCCGCCTTTCTTTTTTAAGTTATATCCTCTTTCTCTCTTTTTCTTTCTTTTTATATAGCCTTAAAAGCCTCAAGTGTGCTTCGACCACACACTCCTGTCGTGCTATGCGCGCTCAATATACCTGGGGGCTTCTTATGCAGAAGCTTAATATAATTCTTCTGGGCTTTATGCCCACCACATATGCGTCACTTTTCCATATGTACCTTTTTTCGCCATTATATGCATCGATATGACTTAAGTTTTGGCCAAGCTGGGTTGCCTGGCTCTTGTGTTTATGCCCTACGTTCCCGTTAGTTCAGCTAGGGCATAAGGGGAGCACCTCTGCGATTATTACTGCCGGGTCAGCCAGATGTCTACCTCAGACTGGGTGAAGCCGAAAGCTAGCGTTCTTAAGGGAATATTCAATTGGTGAACAAAAGATGTTTCTTACCTATTACAACATATGCCCCCAGATGTTTATATCATGCATCTCTTTTCGCAGTTCGGACATGCACATTAATGCATGCGTGCCCAGGGAAAGGAACCCTTAACGGAACTATTCTCCCTGGAAGATGTTTCTTACTATCCATGTAATATAACATAGCTAGTTGGGTACTTGTCTGTTCAAGCATTTATGACCCCTACGCCTCGTTTCCACGCATACCCTGGTTTTTACATAACTGAGCGGGTATTCGTATACACTCTGGACTGTCGGGTCCGGAGGTTGAAGCGAAAAGGTCCATCATGACAAATGACTTACAATCCGGCTAGGGACAAAATATGTCATTTGAAGTACAAAATCACTTGGACTGACTAAATTCTTCTTCTATACCATCCAACATGTTGTCTAGCCTACAATCCTGTTGGGAATACTTTGCGGCTAATCCCACCTAGTCATATACCAGACTAACGGGGATTTCTTTCCCATCTGACCCTACAGGTCCGACCTCGGCCATATGATTCGGGTCAACCTTGGTGTATCGCGTCTTCATCATGGCCCAGGCTTCCCTTGCACCTTGTCGGCAGGCTGATATCTTCCATAATCGGAAGCGCCGCCACGCTCCCTTGAGCATCTCTACAAGCTCCCCCATGCCTCCGGGCAGGAAGGTGGAGGGCCACAAGGCCTGGGCAACACCCTGCATCACCTGCCGAACTTGTTTGTGCAGTTGTGAGAGCTCTTGCAGCAGATCGCCTGCGGATCCGGGCATCTCCTCTTCAGGGCGACCTGTCAGCATACCTACAGACATAACTCTGTTAGCCCGCTTCTTCGCCGAACTATATAAAGGTTCGTTCGAGCACTTACTAAAAATGCCGCGTCGAAGCCTCTTATTCTCCTTCACGGAGTCAGCAAGTTGGGCCTGAACATCTTTTAGTTCAACACCCAGCCGGGTATGGGCATCCTGGAGATCATTTTTCTCTCGAATAACCCGTGTCAGCATGCGCTCGCCAGCCTCTAGCTGTCGTTGAGCATGTTGCTCATCCCCCGATATGATCTCCAGATTACCTCCGGGATTGTCTGCAGAATCTATTATTAGATTTGAATAAATGTCGAATACTAACTGGTACATGTCAATATATTCTTTTCAATCAAGACAAGCATCACCAGATGAGGCCTTCTTGGACTCGTCCATTCCAGCAACTGTGACCCGTAGCTGGGCTTTGCATTCCTCCAGCTCTTTAGACAACTGAGTATTCTTCTCTGTAAGAACCTATGCATACAATGATCCTTAAATCAGTTGTGCCAACTGTTTCAAGTCTCAGGGGCTACTGGTATACATAATTATCAGATTTTCTTACCGGTATATCCTTCACATACTGGTCCGTGGCCCTAGCAAGACCATCTTGAGCAGCTCGGATGTACGCATCTCCTGAGTTGAAGGCGTTGAACGCCTCTTCGGAGAAATTAGGGTCGCGGAGTACGGCCCGTCCACGCCTGTGATTCATGGCGCTCTCCACTTCGGAATTCGTAGCGGATATTCTATCCACATCCTCTGTAGGAGGACCGTCCGGAGTTGTCCCCGCGTTAGCCTCCACCCCTGAGTCCGGCTCTGGAATCTGGCTGGTGGAGGCGTGGCCAGCAGGCTCTCCAGACACTGTCCCGTGAGCATTTTTTCTACCAGGGACCACGGACATTGTTATATTTTAGAGACGATAATCACGGAGCAGGTTTTTACTCATACCTCTACGACAGCGTCTCAGTCCTGACTGCCTTCCTTTTAAGCCTACCCGGCTTCGGTGCCCCTTGTTGGCAAGTCACCGCGGGTCCGGCACGGCGCCCCGATGGCCTTCCCTGTAAAACGCAATACATGGGCGGGGGGTAAAGCGCAAAGAAGGGATCCTTCTCGGAAGTTAGGACTCCAGTTTTACTTACCTGTGACGCAGGGAGTAGGCCGGGATAATCAGCTATGATGGCCACCAAGGCACCGCCACGGCTTAGCTGATAGAACGTCATGTCAACGAGCTCTACAAATACGTCCGGATCTTCTTTGAGTCCGGGGTCCTCTGGCTGTGGAGACGGGTTGTGGACCTCCCTCACAGCTTTTCGCAGTTCCTGCTATGAATTAGCAGGGTAAATATTTGTGATGGAGAATGCGGGAGTGAATGGAGTTGAGTAAAGGATAGCAGCTCACCCAGCTTGGGGGGTTGTACATGGAAAATCCATCCCGTGGCTTAATACGGAGGAACTCCTCTTCTTCTCCTTTGTATAAATCGGGCAGTATTTTCGCCACAGCGGTGGCGGAGTCCGGACCTTTACGACCGCAGCGGGTGGCATCGTCTTCTCCGTTGAAATGCCACATGGGTTTCCCCCGATACTGAAGTGGCTGCACCCCCGCATTATGCATATTGACATAACCTCGATTATTGTCAGTCCTGATTTGGCTAGTGTTTTTATCCTGCCCATCAGGTAAAGGACCTCTCTGTTATCTTCCTACTGGGGGCTCCGGGGGCGCCAGCTGTGGTGTTTCTTTAACGGGGCATTAGCAAACTCAGGAAGACCCATCCGAATAGGGTCCAGAAGGGGGACGTCCTCCATATAGAACCGCTCCGAAGGCCAGTCTTTAGATGTATTCTTCGGAGTACCGGACAGGTATCCGGTCCCGGCGATACGCCATATTTCGGCTCCGCCCATTTGGTATATTGATCCCTCCTGAGTGCGGGGGACGAGGCAGAATAGCCTCTTCCATAGCTCGAAATGAGCTTTGCAGCCTAGAAATAGGTCGCAAAGGGCGATGTAGCCTGCGATGTGCAATATGGAGGCAGGAGTGAAGTTATGCAGCTGGAGGCCGTAGTACTCCAGGAGCCCGTGGAGGAACGGGTGGATTGGAAATCTGTGTCCCCTCAACAAGTAAGGGACAAGGCATACCCGCTCCCCCTGGATGGGTTGGGAAAACTCTCCGCCTGCTCCCCGCCATTGTAAGTGGCTAGTCCGGCTCGGACGGGGACCATATATGCATGCGGGAGAAATCCCTGGGTCTGCAACTCTACCAATTGGCCGTGGGGGACAGAACACTTCTCCCAGTCACCTGGCTTAGTGCTATGGGAGCGAGAGGAGGAGCTACGGCGGCCAGCCATGATGAAATGGCTTTTTCCAAGCGTGCTCTGATGGATACTCGCTGAGGGAAGATGGTGTGATTTGGATCTAAGGATCCCCGTCTCTTTAAATAGATGATTTACTTACATGGTCAGGGTGGCAAATGTAAAAATGCCCCCGACTTCTCGCATTCAGTCAACACGTGGAGACTGCCATTATTAAGGCATAGAAGCCAAGGAGTGCGACATTAATGGGAAGCCGGACAATGCTCACTACAACAGGTACTCGGGGATTTTGGAGAAGAATCCGCCTTGCAATGCCGAAGACAATCTGCGCGCCGGACTCATCGTCATTGAAGCCTAGTTCAGGGGCTACTGAGGGAGTCCTAGATTAGGGGGTCCTCGGACAGCCAGACTATATACTTTGGCCGGACTGTTGGACTATGAAGATACAAGATTGAAGACTTCGTCCCGTGTCCGGGTGGGACTCTCCTTTGCGTGGAAGGCAAGCTTGGAAATTCGGATATGTAGATCTCCTTCTCTGTAACCGACTCTGTGTAACCCTAGCCCTCCTCCTGTGTCTATATAAACCGGAGGGTTTAGTCCATAGGACAACAACAATCATAATCATAGGCTAGCTTGTAGGGTTTAGCCTATATGATCCCGTGGTAGATCAACTCTTGTAATACTCATATCATCAAGATCAATCAAGCAGGAAGTAGGGTATTACCTCCATCGAGAGGGCCCGAACCTGGGTAAACATTGTGTCCCCGCCTCCTGTTACCATTAGCCTTAGACGCACAGTTCAGGACCCCCTACCCGAGATCCGCCGGTTTTGACACCGATAGTAAGTACATGTGATGATCATCATCATTAGAGCATTGTCCCATGTGAGGAAAGGATGATGGAGGCTATGATTCCCTAACAAGTTGGGATGAGACTCCGGACGAAAAAATATATGAAAAAAGAGGCCAAAGAGCCCAAACAAAAAATGAGAGAAAAAAGAGAAGGGACAATGTTACTATCCTTTTTCCACACTTGTGCTTCAAAGTAGCACCATGTTCTTCATAAAGAGAGTCTCCTATTTTGTTAGCTTCATATATTACTAGTGGGAATTTTTCATTATAAAACTTGCTTGTATATTCCAATGATGGGCTTCCTCAAATTGCCCTAGGTCTTCGTGAGCAAGCAAGTTGGATGCACACCCGCTTAGTTTTCTTTTGAGCTTTCATACACTTATAGCTCTAGTGCATCCGTTGCATGGCAATCTCTACTCACTTGCATCGATATCAATTGATGGGGCATCTCCATAGTCCGTTAATTTGCCTAGTTGATGTGAGACTTTCTCCTTTTTTTCTTCTCCTCACAACCTCCACCATATTCTTTTCCACCTATAGTGCTATATCCATGGCTCACACTCATGTATTGTGTGAAAGTTGAAAAAGCTTGAGAATATTAAAAATATGAAACAATTGATTGGCTTGTCATCGGGGTTGTGCATGATGAAATATTTTGTGTGATGAAGATAGAGCATAGCCAGGCTATATGATTTTGTAGGGATAACTTTCTTTGGCCATGATATTTTGAGAAGACATGGTTGCTTTATTTAGTATGCTTGAAGTATTATTGTTTTTATGTCAATATTAAACTTTTGTTTTTAATCTTATGGATCTGAATATTCTTGCCATGATAAAAAAGATTGCATTGATAAATATGTAGGTAGCATTTCACATCAAAAATTCTGTTTTTATCATTTACCTACTCGAGGATGAACAGGAATTAAGCTCAGGGATGCTTGATATGTCTCCAACGTATCTATAATTTTTTGATTGTACCGTGCTATTATTATCTATTTTGGATGTTTTATATGCATTAATATGCTATTTTATATTATTTTTGGGACTAACTTATTAACCTAGTGCCCAGTGCCAATTTCTAATATTTTTCCTTGTTTTTGACTTAAATACCCAAATATTCCCCCTACACCAGAGGGCACACCAAAAATATTTTCCCGCCGTCGCAAGATTCTGTCCTCGTGAGATCCCATCTTGGGCAGGGGCAGACCCAGTTCAATTCAAGGGTATTCAATTGAATACCCATTATTTTTGCTAACAAACACATGTATCCCATGTATATGTATGGAGAAAAACAAAAAAGATAGAGGAAAACAGGCTAGCTAACGAGTTCAACCCAAAAACGAGGACTAGCCCACACCCCAGCGTGGCCCATGTGGCTCAAATTGCTGCAACACGCAGGGCTTGCACGCACAATCCATCGATATTCGATAGCATAACACTTGGGTAAAAAAACTTGGGAAAAACTTGGATAAAAAACATATCGCACAAGAAACCGACACCTCCCATCCCCAATTCCGTTCGCACTCGAAGCGGTAGGGAACGACGGCTGGGCTGATCACCCACGCGCATGGCGGCTTACGCACTCGGGCGGCGACCCAGGTATCCGGCGGTAGCCATCTGTTGGCTCTCGTTGTCTCGATCCATCTTTAATCCATCTTTGCAGTTGACATAGGTGGGCATCACCGCATCGAAGGCTTGTTCGATCTGGTAGATAATTCGATGTGTTCGTGTATCTTAATACATATTTATCCTCCAATGTTAAGATGGCTTTGCTTTCTTGTGTCAAATCTTAGCATAGATCTGTTAAATTTATGTATCGTTACAGGTGTTGATGCATCACCCTCGTTTTCCGCTGCTAGTAGGCCGGCCGAACACCAATAGTAATATATGCATACAATAGTAAGTTAATTTGGCTACTTGGATTTCTTTTTAGTATATTTAAATTTGTAATTTCTTTGCAGTGAATTATAAATTGTTTAGGCATGAGAATTTGGAATTGCCACATGAACTATGGTGATATATTTGGTTATACATAGCAAAAACAAGGCTTTAAGCTTTTGAAAAATCGCCTTTGAAATTTTGAATACACACTGTTTAAATCCTAGGCCCGCCCCTATTCTTGGGGCCTTTTTCGACACTCTGCCGGAGGGGGATTCGATCACGGAGGGCCTTTACACCAACCTTGACGCCCTTCCGATGATGTGTGAGTAGTTTACCACAGACCTACGGGTCCATAGCTAGTAGCTAGATGGTTTATTCTTTCCATTTGATCTTCAATACAATGTTCTCCTCGATGTTCTTGGAGATCTATTCGATGTAGTCTTCTTTTGCGGTGCGTTTGTTGAGATCTGATCAATTGTGAATTTATGATCAGATTATCTATGAATACTATTTGAGTCTTCTCTGAACTCTTTTATGCATGATTGGGATAGCTTTGTATTTCTCTCCGATCTATTGATTTGGTTTGGCCAACAAGATTGGTTTTTCTTGCAATGGGAGAGGTGCTTTCTGATGGGTTCAATCTTGCGGTGTCCTCATCCAGTGACAAAAGGGGTAGTGAGGCACGTATTGTATTTTTTCCATTAAGGATAAACAGATGGGGTTTATATCATATTACTTGAGTTTATTCCTCTACATCATGTCATCTTGCTTAAAGCGTTGCTCTGTTCTTATGAACTTAATACTCTAGATGCAGGCAGGAGTTGGTCGATGTGTGGAGTAATAGTAGTAGATGCAGAATCATTTTGATCTACTTGTCACGGACATGATGCCTATATTCATGATCATTGTCTTAGATATCATCATAACTATGCGCTTTTCTATCAATTTCTCAACAGTAATTTATTTACCCACCGTATGTTTTCTTCAAGAGAGAAGCCTCTAGTGAAACCTATGGCCCCCGGGTCTATTTTCCATCATATATTTTCAGATCTATAAAACCAAAAACACAAAAATACCTTGATGCACTTTATTTATATTAACTTTTGTTTTATCTTTTATTTATTTTTTATACCTATCTCTATTAGATCTCACTCTTATTCATGACCGTGAAGGGATTGACATACCCTTTTCGCGTTGTGTGCAAGTGTTTGTTAGTTTGTGTAGGTGCATATATTGGAGACTTGCTTGTGCCTCCTACTGGATTGATACCTTGGTTCTTAACTGAGGAAAATAGTTATCTCTACTTTGTTGCATCACCCTTTCCTCTTCAAGGGAAAAATCAACACAAGCTCATGAAGTAGCAGTTCTCTCCCCAATATGTTGCCCCTCCCTCTTTGTGTGTTATCCTCTGGTCCTCTCCCTCCAATGCATTATGCAGCAGCTACATACATCATAGGGAAGATGACAAGATGTTAGGAGCAGCAACTAGCTATGAAGCAAAGCATTATATATGGTATACTCATATGTAAATTCTCAAAATGTAATATGAATCTTATTCGATTGGCTCTGGCTCATAGCCTTCTCCCTTTCCTAGCTTCGCCAAATTGAATGAGCAATCAAAGCAAACTAGCAAAGTAGCAAACAAGCAATGCAATAGGCAGATCATATCACAAGTTCACAACTTCACAAGTAGAAGCAAACATATTACATAACAAATAAAAGTCTTAAACTTGCTTAGTTCTACCAAACGGTCATACCAAAGTAACACGACCACGATCCGCGATAGTCTCACCACTCCATCATAGTCTCTTACATAACAAATAACAAACAAAAGACAAATGCATGATAATTTGATCAATGCCTCTCAATCATCCTCATACTCAATCTCTTCTTCATCCACCATCTCTTCATCACCATCGTATTCAAACTCCTACTCCTCAAGGTCTCTCACTCTTGCACTCCTACGAAGTTGGAGTTCCTCTTGTGCTCCCATTGCTTCAACAAGAAGATCCCATGATATACCCGTACCTGGATTGACACCCTCATCTTCCTCATCAAGATAAACAACATTTGCATGATTACCCCCTCCTTCAAATAGAAATCCTTGAGCTTCAGTAGCATTGGTGTTGATGAGCACATCCTGTTTTTCTTCTCCAGGATCTTTTGTTTTCTAGACAACATTCTATTATTGAACCTTATGAAGACCAAATTATTGCATCTTTCGTTTGTGAGCCTATTTCTTCTCTTGGTATGTATCTACAATTACATATTAAAGATTTAAAGTTAAACATAACATGAGAGAATATTAGAGAACAGAAAAATGAGATTGGACAAACAAGTAGAGAGAGGATATACCAATTCAAAGGCGCTCCAGTTTCTTTCACAACCGGAAGAGCTAGAGGTCAGAGAGAGGATTCTCATAGCCATGTCCTTCAAGTTTGGTGTTTCTCCACCATAAAGCTTCCACCAACCAACTACCACAAACATGAGCAACATTTAGCATCAGCAATTGGATAAACAACAACAGCTGGCAGCAGCAACATCATATACAGCAGCAATAGCACCACCACCATGCACAACAGTAATAGAAGCCTCTAGTAGCAGCATACACATCAACAACAGCTATAACAGCAAGCCAGCAGCAGCTAGAGCAGCAGCTAGAGCAGCAACAAGCAGTAGCAATGCAAGGCCAGCAGAAGCAAGCAAATACTGATATACCTGGGCTATAGCTCTTATTTTCACAAGCTGTTGCCAGCCTCTTCCCAAATGGTCCTTCTTTGTTTTCATATTTCATAAATTCATCATTGACAACCAACATGCAAGTTTCTAGATCATTTTCAAGGTATTGTTCAGCACACTCCTAGAAGCCTTCATTTGCAATGGTAAAGATGGAGCTATCCACATAACTATAGTGTGGGTTCAACACATATGCGACCATGTGCAATGGTGAATCAAAGCCTTCCATTCACCTTCTTGTCAACAATGGCCATAGTATCTTTGCAGTTCCTCTCCAAGTTGCTAAATGCATCCTTCATCTCCCTCTTGGCCTTCACCAACTCTACATAGAGCCAGGCCATCAATGGCTTAATATCCCCATCAACCAAACGAAGAACTCTCACCAATCGCTCAAACACCTTTATGCATAGGAGGACACCTTTCCAAAATATAGCATCCATCACCATTGTCGTTGCATCCTTGCCTTTCTTTGTTTTCACATGACTCATCTCTTCCCAAGCTCTTTCAACCACCATACACCTTAAAGCATCTTTCTTCTCCAACAAACTTTGCAAAGTAAGAAAAGCGGAAGCAAATCTTGTCACCCTCGGCCTTATGACATCTCTCCTTTTTGTAGCAACCCTCATCAATGCCAAAGTCTTGTGATGCGCATAGATGAAGATGGTGAGGTTCTTTACTTGATCAACTATTGTCTTGAATCTTTTGAGGTTGCCAATTTCTTGGAGCATCAAGTTGATAGTGTGAGTTGGACAAGAGCTCCAAAAGATCTCCGACCTCTTCTCAAGCAACATTTTCTTGGCTCCCATGTTGTTGGAAGCATTGTCCGTCACCACTTGCATCACATGCTCCACCCCTACCTCCTCAATTGCGCCCTCCACTAGCTGAAAGATGACTTCACTTGTATGTGACACATCGGATGTTTCCTTTGATTTGAGAAAACTTGTCCCCCCCACTACAATGCATGCGCAAATTCATTATACTCCTCCTCTTCATGTCTGTTCATGCATCGTTCATGATGGTGCATCCAAGATTTATCTTCTCTTTCTCACGGTCATCTAACAAACTCTTGGTCCTTGCATTCATCACTCAACAACTTCTCCCTAAGCTCATATTGACTAGGAGGCTTATATCTAGGACCAAATTTGCCTATGGCGGCCGCAAATCACGCGCTTAATCAGAGAAGAGGAGGACACGAATCGCTTCCGCCGTGTACCACCGACCGGAGACGAAGCACCGCTTAGCTGCTCGTCGGTGTCATTTTCGAAGATGTGCACGAGCTCATGGCATCTCCGTGGTCACATGAACTCGGCCCCGCTTTTTCTTCACCTGCGTTCCCCGAGCCTGACTCAGGGACTTTAAAGTTCTGTCAGGCCAACTCCACCGCGCGACCCCAAACGGACGTCCGTTTTGTCCGGATTCTGTCTGTTTGGGTAGGGGTTTGGGGTCGTGTCCGGGCCTGTCCTGGAATGCGGTGGCCGTGCGCCCAGCGCACGGCCGCATCGATTTGCCCCATCCTGTCCGCGTATATTTCTTTGCAAGTCCTTAAACTTTTTTTATCATTCATTTTCGGTACATGACAATACATCATCACATTTTGACTAGTAAAACAAGGCCAAAGAAAACAAGAACCACAAGAATACATTTGAGAAGATACCCAACTTCCATAATTGCTCCCTTGAGTTGGGTTAGCGCCTTCTCAATGCACTCATTGTTGATCTGTGGAGGAGGCATGACGTTGCCCCCTCCTTTCTTCTTCAAGCCAGAAGTCGACATTGCTTCCTCACACGTAGTATCGTGCGTTGTTGCTTCTTCGCACGTAGTATCGTGCCTAGACTCTAATCTAGCAACAAGTGCACTTGTCTCATCTAAAGCCTCTAAGCTAGCTAAAAGTGCACGAACATGCACTACATTTCGCTCTATCAACATATCGATGTACTCTTCTTCCCAATACCAAAACTTGCATCATGTCTACACAATAAAACTTAAAGTTAGCACCACTAGTCTAATCCAAGAGCACAAACATGCACCGAAGCTAAAAGAGCACATACCCCATCGTTTAAGCACTTGATGAACACCCATCCGGGATGCTCCGGCGTTGTAGACACGCGGCGCATGACCACCCTTGGGCAGTGGTCGCACTTGATTAGGGGCAACGGTGCGCCGACGAGCTTTTGGGCAAGCACCGAGCCCGGCCGGCCGCCATTCGCGTATCTGTCGGCGGACCACCGGCGGTGCAGATCCGAGCAGCTAGAGGACGAGCCACTGCCTGCATGTGGCCTTGCGACCCTGCCATGGCCTTCTGGCAAGGTGCCCGGCCAGTCCATGGCGCGGCCCGGCCTCCCACAGCCGGGCGAGCTCAAGACCGACCGGATCCGCCCCAAATCCGGCCGGCGGGTGCGCAAACAAGGTGTCCGTGCTTGGGTAGCTCGGCGGCGACGAGAGGAAGGGGCTGGGCAAGCGCGCGTCCGAGGTGCATGGCTGCAATGGCAGCGGGCGGCCGGCGGCGGCGAGGGGGAGAGAGGGGAAGAGTGTGGAAGAGTGGAGTGGATGCGGCCGGAGGGAGGAGGGGGGCGGATAGAAAAAGGCCCGTCCTGTGCCACCGACGGGCAGACCAGGAGAGGACACGCACAGACGACCCGCGCGTCCCCGTGGTGTTCGTTTCACCCCAAAAGCGGCGCAAACTTGGGCCGCGGATGGGTCGAAAGCGGACACAAAACGGACAAAAGTCCGTTTGCGCCCGCGCGCTGGGCCGCCTCCTTTGTCCCTTTTACCCCAAACGAACCGGGGCGGACAGGATAGGGTCGCGCGGTGGAGTTAGCGTCACTGCGGCGAGCCGAAGCAGAGGAAAGCAGGAGGCAGGCCACCCTCGCGCGGGTGGCCGCTGGATCGTGTGGTCAATGGGAATCACTAGATCATCAAAGGCGCCCGTTGCAGCGCCTGTCCATTATTTCAATAAAATGGTTGAAATGTTCATAAATTTAATTCAGAAGCATAATCTTAAAGCAAAATTTGCATAAAGTGGTAACACGTCATGTTTGTCTAGTTACCCAATATTATTCAAAATATGCATAGACACATTTTGTCAGCAAGTTCCTAAATGTCAATATTTGGTTCCTAAATTGTAGTTTTGATACTCACAACACTATACATCATTTACAATGTAGAGTTGATAAAAAATGGCATTGCTCATAAGTCAGCTCATATAATCAAAACCCCAATTAACCAACAAAGAGCATAGTTAGAAAAGAAAATGGCATCTTTCTCATAAAATCAAAGTCTCTCTAAGTCTGTGAGTTACCACCAAAGATGTTATAAGAGCATGGTTAGTAATATAGCCCGCTGCTGGCTATATAGACATGCCATGTCATCAAGAGTTGGCAATATTAATTACTCATGCAATAGAGTTGGCTATAAGGTTGGCTATAAGCCCACAACTTTTTTTCACTTTCTCTCTATCTCTTTCTTCTCATTAAATACTTTTATCTAGGAGCACCCATAGAGCCTAGCTCTTGCATGAGAGCCCACTCCTTTACTTTTTTCTTGTTTCTCTCTTTCACATAGGCAAAAGTGCCATGTAAGCGGGCTTATAGCCCACTATTGTACTTGATCTAAGCGCCATACTACTTAGACATAAGATTATTCTAGTCAAAAACAGAGTTTTCGTTTAGAGATGAGATAGCCAAATTGTCAGCCACCAAATTCCAAAGTTTGTGTTGTCAGCCCCAATCCTAGGCCCTGGCTAGTGTGTCAGCCCCATTATTACGAGCTCTGGGGAAATAGAGTAATAGACAACTCGAATACTATCAGAGCAACAAGACAAAGAGAAAGGAGAGATCTCTGAATATGACAGCATTAACACACTCCTCCTAGCATTGAAACAAGCATGACATAATGTGTCCCTTTGCAAAGATTCAGATTTGTTAAGCATACCAGGCATGTGTATTTTTTCTAGAAGATACTGCAACAATGACACAACTGTTCTTTCTAATGATCAAGATAGCTCTTGGGACAGCTGATCGCACACCTGACCTCTTTCTATAGCCAAATATTATGATTTTGGATCAAATATTATGATTTTGCAATATCTGAAAATTAGCAGTAATCTACTAAAGAATGTCTATTAAAAGATAATCTGTATGATCTTGCTTTTTTAAGTTGTTAGATACAACATACAAACCCTATGGAGAATAATGGTGCTGCTATATTGGCATTTAATTTATGAAGTGCTTTCTACAAACAGGGAGTGACTACTAAACTAAATTGAAATGACTTGCACAATCCATAGGAGCAGTATAGTGAGTCAATACTGCAACATCTTATGTTGTGGTGAAGTGAAACTAATTGTCATATATTGAAAATAATCAAAGATAGAATCAAATTCTTAAGTTTCACCTTAAAGATTTAACAATAACAGTAGAGTAATGATATCGTCTGATATCTCTTTTGGACAAGACCAACTAAAACATTACCAAGTGACTGCAAAGCAGAAGCAAGGAAGAAAGAAATTAATTAGTCGTACAATATTATCAATGTGTTCCCATAGCATAACATGTATCTCATTTACGACATGGGATTAGATCATTGTTAAAGAGAGGGAAAATACCTGGACAGTTACAAAAAACAAACTTCTATCGAGAAGAAGGAAAGCTTCTATATCCTTCAAAGGCAAAGGTAACAAAACTGGTAGAGAGATGACTTACTGTCGTAGTGCTTGAAATCAGAGTGGGAGGATTCTTGTGCCATTCGTGCCATGTCTGGTGTGGTATTATCAATGTAGATAGATTCAGTCTAGAAAGCAAGAGTTATCAAACAAGGATCTAACTAACTCTTTTTTTGACAATGACATGGCTTTACAAAGTCAGACAAGCAAACACTATAGACCTCATGTAGATTTTTTATCCATCCATGTAAATAGCGAATTATGGGGAAAAGGTAATATCATCATATAATCATTATTGCAAGTAAATTCTATTGCACCTGCTGATTGGACATCTTTAAAAATGACAGAACTAACAGCAGAAGGGAAATGTGGTATACAGCTGGTACTTTAAATCCTCATAGAAGAAATATCCCAAGAATCAAGTGTTCCACTTTACAACAGACTTTTTACAGCAAATGCACATGAAATTGCTAGGGATGAAAATAGGCTACCCTTTTTTGACCGAATCCAAAACAAGAAGATGTGCCACAGATGAGTAACTGCGTGCCCTCGTGGTCGCTGGATCTTTGCAGACACTGGACTTGGATTCGGACTCTGTAACCAGTCCCATATTTGACTAAGTGGGAAGGAGGGGAGACTTCCCACAAAGAGATCCTGGAGCAAAGAATAGGGGAACGTTAAATTTGAGAGAAGGATTCAGATTTCTAAATCGGAGAAAGAGGAGAGGGGTAGCCTTTAACTGGTTGATGTGGAACATATCATCGTCATCTCCGAGGCGCGAATGGTGACAAGGGATCAAGGGGGTTGACGACGTCGCTGAGAGAGGATGCGGCGTGAGAGAGCAGTTGCCGCCGCCGCTATCCTTGCCGACCACCACGTGGATTCCACCAGGAGGGGCGTCTCTACTCGAGATCGAAATTGGGGTAGTGGCCCTCCGCTCAAGGTCGCTTTTGCCGGTGGCGATGCCAGAGGAGAGATTGGGGAAGCGGAGCAGGCGCTGCGGGGTGGTATGCGGCGGAAGGGAGGAGATGGTCGAGCGAGGCTGATACACGGCATGGGCTTCGTGCGGTTGACGACCCAATTAACCCCAGACCTTCGATTTTTTTACTGGAATAGCGGCCCTCGAAGACATGTAGCCCAGGTTAGTGCTCGTTTATTATCGAACGAAACGGCCGGATGTGCGGTTAAGAGCCAATCCAATGGCTGAAAATTTTCAAAAGTGCCGATCGGACGGGCGTGAACGTAGATAGCCTGAGAGGGTTGGAAAAGTGCTCGGTTATAATGTTTCTAAATTTGTCAAGGAAAAACCCCTGCGTAACTGAACCCAGAGACTATCGTCGAAGAATTAAGACTCTTAATCCCACCTCTCTATCGCATCCCCTTTCCTCCCTCGTCCTCTCCCCAATCCCTCTCGAATCCCCACCCAATCTAGATCGTCTGTGAGGATTCCTTCTGCATGCAGGGATGGCGTGGACTTTCGGCGCTGGACAAGGAAACGGCGGCCGCCGCGGTGTCGGCTTAGGCGGTGGAACCGCTGGTTTCGGCAGCGACGCCGGCCCGTTCGCCGGCAACGTCGGCAGCGACAGGGATAATGCCGGCCAGATCGTGTTTGGTGATGGGAGCGGATTCGGTGGCCGTGGCCCCAGCTTCCGCCAGCAAGCCGGCTCCCCTGGTGGTGTTGCCGCTGCGGCGGCCGCACCTTTTGGTTTCGTGGCCGGCTGCGGAACTCAAGGCGGACAAATTGCTGTCGAGAAGGTCCCGGGCTTTCGTATGCGCGTTGATTCAGATGATGATGGAATGTCCGACCACGATTGGCCGGACTCTTGGTTTCGGGTGGTAGAACGGCTCATCAAGAAGCAAAAACATGAGGAAAAACCATCTCTTTTCAGCTTTCATAAGCTGCGGGATTGCCCGGACTCTTGGTCCAAGCTTCCCCCGAAGAAGAAGAAGAAGAAGAAGAAGAAGAAGAAGAAGAAGAAGAAGAAGCAAAAACATGATGAAGAACCATACACACTGAGCTTGGATGAGCTGCAGGAGTTTATAGCAACCTGGAGGGAGCCGTGCCTTCAACATCCAGTTGACAAGGTATGTTTTATAAGTTTACATATTGAAATGGTGAATCCATGTTTCGTTGAGATAATAACTAGGATCTCGAGGAATCATCACCCTATGATTATGCTACTTGTTCCATCATAACTCATAGATCCATATTTGCATCTCAGTGCATTAAAATCACTGAAAGCAGAGGTCAGATGATGATGTGTTCAGTTCAGCTAGCCTGATCCATCAGCCACTGTTGACCATTTTCTAGAAGCTGTCATTCAGCAATCACCGTTTCAAGTGGCAGTGAAGCTGCTATCCTTGCTACACGTTTACAATGGTTCTAGCAATGCTCCAATTTCGTTACTGAAGTGTTATGCACAACGAGCAATAGATGCTATAATGAATAGCAACATCGATTTGATCAGCACTGGTTCTGAAGGGGGGGGGGATATGTACGAGGAAGTGCATACACAAATTGCTGAACAGCGTAGCTCTTCTTCTCACTGTATTGGTCGTATTCAAGGAAATCCTGAGAACACTTGTGTAAGAAAGATTACGTCTAAAAGCTTACTAAACATTGACCACACTCTTCAGTTGATTGCGAAATTTATACTAGACTGTCTTGGCCATCTACCTTCTGAATTCTGGAGTCTGGCAGCAGATATACTATTGTCAGGACTTCAGACTGTTACTAAGAATTGCTATTCACTCATCTTGCATGCATGCAGTGAAACTTGGCAGCTTTGCATGCTTTGCAACATTGGATCATCACTTGGAGTCGCCGAATGGGTTGAAGATTGTCCCACAACATGTCGGATTGAAGATGCTTATGGAAACAGAGAAACTAATTCATCTTCTTGTCATGCATCGGCTGTTTCTGGAGGTCATCCACATAAAAATACTAACATGCTTACTACCACAGATGATGACATGGTAGTAAATGAGAGAAGTAAGTCGTTTCCTGGCTTGGAGGCTATAGATGATGAAAATATGCAAGTGTTAGATCCTGATGGAAGCAAGGCAGATATGGCCGAATCACTAGCTACTAACAAGCCCCCAGTGATTAAAGAAATAAATCTTGAGAAAGCAGCTCTTATTATTGAAACTATACGTCAAGAGGAGTTTGGTTTGGATCAGACACTAAGTTATACTGATAGCAGCTTGCTGAAAAAGCAGCATGCTCAACTTGGCAGAGCCCTTCATTGTCTCTCACAGGAGCTATATTCCCATGACTCTCACATAATCCTTGAGCTAGTATGCTATTAATCCCATTCATTCCTCTTTTATTTTATTTCGTCTGTGTGCTTGGGAGTGGTGTGTATCTGCAGATATTGATTTGGTTTCTTCTATATTTCAGATACAGAATGCTGATGACAACACTTATCTCAAGGATGTCGAACCAACATTAGCGTTTGTTCTTCAGGATGATGGAATTGCTGTTCTTAATAACGAGACATGCTTTTCTGCTGATAACATTAGAGCGTTGTGTGACATTGGTAATTCTACAAAGAAAGGGTCAAACATGGGGTATATTGGAAATAAAGGCATTGGATTCAAATCAGTATTTCGGGTAGGTGTAAATAGAATAATTTTTCAATTGAATTATATATATGGCTACCATCTTAAGTGCATATATCTCTTGTTTCATCATCAGTTTAACTGTATGTGTACCTTTCCTTTTCCATCTTTTATGACTTTGTGTTCTGCTTTGAGTTTCATATTATCCTAATTTTGACAAATACATATTCATTCTTTTGCAGGTAACTGATGCTCCAGAGATCCATTCAAATGGTTTTCATGTGAAATTCGACATTACAGAAGGCCAGATTGGTTTTATCTTGCCGACTGCAATTCCACCTTTTGATACTAACCCTTTGAGTAGAATATTATCTCCTGAAGATAGCTACGATGCATGCTCCTCCTGGAAAACTTGTATTTTGCTCCCTTTCAGGTCAAACTTCAGGGAGGGCACTGGTATGTGCTCCGTCGTGTCCATGTTTTCAGATCTTGACCCATCTCTGCTCTTGTTCCTTCACAGGCTAAAATGCATCAAATTCAAAAATATGCTCAGTGAGAAATTTCTAGTAATGAGAAGAAAATCTCTTGCTGATGGCATTGTGAAAATTTCACGTGGGAATGAGACAGTGAGCTCGTTGGTAGTTAGTAAGAAATTACAGAGCTCGCTTGTTCGTCATGATGTCTGTAGTACAGAGATAGCTATGGCATTTTCTTTGCAGGAGACAGAAGATGGAGAGTATGAACCTTATTTGAAGCAACAACCTGTCTTTGCTTTCCTTCCTCTAAGGAACTACGGTCTTAAATTCATTCTTCAAGGAGATTTTGTTTTGCCTTCTTCTAGAGAAGAAGTGGATGCAGATAGCGCATGGGACCAATGGTTGCTGTCTGAATTCCCATCTTTATTTGTTAGTACTCAAGAATCTTTTTGTGCTCTACCTTGCTTCTGAAAGTGCTCTGGAAAAGCTGTTACGGCCTTGATGAGTTTTGTGCCTCTACCGGGAGAAGTTCATGGGTTCTTTTCTCAGCTCCCTCATTTGATCCTTTCCAAGTTGCGCCTTACCTGCTGCATGGTTTTGGAGGGCTCCAGTTTGCAGTGGGTCCACCCATGCAACACACTAAGGGGTTGGGATGAACAGGCTAGAACGCTATTGCCTGATACCATACTCCGTGAACATCTTCACCTTGGATATTTATCAAAAGATGTTACTGTATACGATACATTATCAATGGCCTTAGGTATACATGAGTATGGACCGAAATTTTTGACTGATATTATGTCATCTATTTGCCAAACTGATGGTTGCATTGAGTCACTGGGACTGGAATGGCTATGTGCTTGGTTTGTTACACTTCATTCGGCGTTGCTGTCTCATTCTTCTCGAGATCTTCCCTTGAGAACAAATTTTGAAAGTGATACTTTATGTTCTCTCAGGAAAATGAAATGCATCCCACTTTCAGATGGTTCATTTAGCTGTATAGCAGATGGCCCAATATGGTTGAATTGTGATCTTCTCGACTCTCCGCCCGGATCCAAAATCAGCATGCAGAGCTTCCCAGTTCTGTACAGCAGCCTTCGCATTGTGAGCCCACACATCCTCCCCATGTCCTGCTAAAATAGTTACATTGTCGAAGAGACGAGAACAAGTGACCTTATAGATATTTTATTGAAAGTTGGTGTGCTGAAGTTGTCTGGACATGACATTATAAAAAATCACATCCTGGTGTCATTGCCTAATGCTACAGATGCTAATCCAGAAGAGAAAATGATGACAGAATATATGAGTTTTATCATGCTACATCTTCGGCCCCCCTGTATAAGCTGTAACCCTGAGAAAGAAGAGATTGTCTCAGAATTATGAAAGATGCCCGTCTTACTTACGAACAGTGGCTATAAGTGCCCAGCTGATGTACCCATTCACTAGAGTAAACATTATGGAAATTCAGTGGACATAGGCAAGCTCCTTCAGAATGTAGATATGGCATGGATTGAACTTGACACTTGTTACTTGACACATGATAGCTCTGCTTCATTGCAATTCAAAATGCAAAGTTGGAGGCAATTTTTCGAGCAGTTAGGTGTGACTGATTTTGTTCAGGTAATGGAAGTTGAGAAGAATGTATTTGAGGCTGATGACTGTCAAAATGGTACTCCCTTCCAAGGTGGTATACCTGGAACACCTTATATTGTGTATGACTGGGAGTCACCAAAATTGATGACTATGTTATCAACACTCACCTCAAAGAATTTGCGAGAAAATTGTATATATCTTCTGAAGGTTCTAGACAAATACTGGAATGATTATTATAGTACAAAATCTAGGAGTCTCACAAATGCAACAGATTGTGGTGAAAAGAGAAAAGTTGACTCTTCCTTTATGAAGTGTCTGCGAAACTTCAAGTGGATAGCATCGAGTATGGATAAGGACCTTCATTACGCAAGAGATCTATTCTGTGATTTTAAAAATGTGCGCTCTCTCCTTGGCAGTGTCGCCCCATATGCTAAACCACTGGTTAGTACTTGGTAGTCATTTATCCTTGCCAAACTATATTGTGTTTTCATCATAATGTCTTACCTTGTTCCTGTGGAATAGTTATCAAGCACATTACTTAGGAAGGATATTGGATTCAAGACAACAGTATCCCACAGTGACGCTTTATTGATCCTCAATCACTGGATAGCATCACAAGCTAATTTTAGTGCAAGGTATGGGGCGTCTCCATCTACTGTTTGAACAACAGAAAAATGTTACTACTAGTTAGTAGTTACTAATAATGTACCACTCCCTCCGCCCCGAAATGTAAGACGTTTTTTGACACTACCAAGTGTCAAAAAAACGTCTTACATTTTGGGACGGAGGGAGTAACTTTTATCTTGTCTCACACCAAGGATAAGGTGGGATGCGGTTTATTTTGGAGTGATTTATTTCATTAAATTTCTAATAATGTATTGTCTCACACCAAGGTAAGTTATGTTATCTATAAATTAGAACATGCGGTGACATTTCCAGATATTACTTATTTTTTGCTTGACCATCAGATTTTGCCTATTTTTGTCAAACACCAGATATTACTTATCTAGTTATCTTGACATTTCAAAACTATTCGCCATTGTTCAAGTTTAGAATGCACATTGTAATGTGCGCTACATGGCACTCCATTTTCAGCTGTAACATTAGATAAATATTATGTCACAAAAGTTAACATTAAATATTATGTGCTATGCAAGTTTAGAATGTGGATTAAACTGTATAAGGACAATTATATTCTTAAATATTTGTAGCTATCCAACAACATTACATGGCACTCCATTTTCCAAGATATAAATGCACATTATAATGTGCGCTGTCAACACTTTGAAATTTTGACCACTAATATTTGTGAAAGTATATGAATCGGGTATGTAAGAACAATATTGTTGCATTTTTCTTATAAGATACTTTTATGGCATATACTCTGAAAAGTTAAACACGTATTATATTTTAGGACTGACGGAGTACATACTTGATATATATTTTGTTTCTATTTCTCCATAGCTCCATATAATCATGCAATTCTTTACCTGCATTTTCTTCAGAATGGACCAGATGTGCAAATTCTACACCTTCATGTCAGAAGGTGCCGCTAGTGGAGAGATCAACATTAAACGCGATTTCCTACCACGCTGCTCTATATTTACACCACTGCATGGTTCACCATCAACTGATTCTGTAACCGGGAGATTTATGTCTTCAAATGATTTGTATTGGCATGACCCAACAGGCTGTTGTGAAAAGATATATGCATCCATTTTAATGAAGGGGAATATGTTTCTGAGAAAGATGTTGTCTGTGGCTTATCCAAGCCTCCATGATTTCTTTACTGAGACGTGTGGTGTACCAAAGATACCAACGACATCTGAGTACCTTGAGATACTGCTCCGGCTATCAAGTGTTGCATTGCCTTCACAAGTAGCCAATCATGTAAGTTGTCTTTCATGCACGAAATACCAAACCTGCATAGTGTAGGGTTGGCAGTTTCAGCCTTAATATGATTCTACTCCCTCGGGGACCAAAAAATTTACAATTTATGGTAGCTTAGGGCTTTCTGCTAGACGATTTCGTCTACATTATTAAATCCACTTTGGCACTCTATATAGGTGTTTCGTGTATTTGTGAGATGGGTTAATGATCTCCATTCTGGAAGTTATAAGATGGACAATATCTTGTTCTTGAAAGAATCTCTTCAGAAGTTGGAAACAATGGTATTGCCAACCCTGGGTTACAGATGGGTGTCCCTCCATCCATCTTTTGGTCTTGTTTGCTGGGCAGATGATGATGAACTGAAGCAGCAATTTCAGAACACTCGTGAGGTCGAATTTATACAATTTGGTGAACTTTCTCTTGATGACAAACAAAAACTCGATGGGAGGGTTGCTGCATTGATGAACATTATAGGTATTCCGGCACTTTCTAAGGTAATAAAAATCTTGTACAAGGTTGTCGAAATCGTAGATTATGAATTGGATCGGAACTCTATGCATAAGATCTCAAATCATATGATCATAGCTGTCACAATCGTAAATCATAGATTCTATTGACTAGAATCTTAGAATCAGTCCAAACTGTTTAGATCGTATCACATGACCGAATCGATATTCTGATAAGTGGCATTCTTGCTTGTATATTGTATTGCATATTTCCTCTTTCTGGTATGTTAGTTGAGTTCCCATACAGAGTGCAAAATCAGGATATTGTGAAGTTCAACGTTCAGTATAAAATTGTGAAGAAGGAATACTAAGTATCCTAGCAAAAAATTCAAATAATTTTGTGTGCCTTAAGTTGAACCAAATTTATTTTCTATCTTTTTAGAATTCGGAAGTAAATGGAGTTGCAAAAAATCTAACTCTCCTGCTGAATTTTCCTTTACATTTAGTATTTTACTCCCAAAATCTTACTGAGACTTCAGTGTGAGTTTGCACAATATATGCTCATTCTTTTGCCTGAACCCAGCGATCTTAATCTTGTTTGAGTTTTATTAAATCTGTTTGTGACTGACTAATACAATGTGTTGAGTAATGATGATAGAAAACCATAAGCCTCATTCATCATTTAATCACACGAGTTTAGATTTTTCCAATAAATTACAGAATATTACCATATTAGGTATATGGTCCTCGTTGTGTTGCCAGTTGCGCAGTTACACATGCATATTTACTTCAATGACCCTTCAAATGTTGAGCTTATCAGAAGGAAGTAGGAGCATATGCTCAATATGTATTCAAGTCAATTTGTGATAGCTAGTGTCCATTTGTTGGATGATTTTTAGATCAACCATTTCTTGTACTCCTAATAAGTCTAGATACATCCATTTTCGCGACAAGTAATTCCGAACGGAGGGAGTATGATTCTCATCCACAATTGCCACCTTCACACAGGTTGTGTACCGAGAACCAATGCATTCTGGTACAGGGAACAACAGAGGAAAGGCTAGTTTACTTAATTGGCTTTTACCATATATGCAACGTTACATCTACAAGATGCATGGAGATACTTACAATAAATTTCAGCAAAATGAGGCCACGAAGCTTAGCAGTCCTGAAGTTATTGTTGTTGAGAAGTTATCCTACAAGTATATGCTGAAAGGACGTGATAGTTCTTGTGAGGGAAGATTTGAATGCTCTTGTCTTTTACAGGTTAGTATCTGACTTTCTTTCAGTGTTTATTATAGTTAGTACCGACTCACCGTCATCATTTATCCCATCTTTTATGCATGCTGGTAGGATAATATTTCTTAAAGATCTCACGGGACACCTGAAAACACCAAGCTGGGGTGTAGAAAAACCACTCTCCTGAAAATTTTAGATATATTCTCAGCCCCTAATATATTGTACAGCTGGAAAATAGCGATATAAATTATCTTGCCATGATCTTACGTTGCATTTATTAGCAATAACATTTGATGTCGACCTTACTGTTATCTATGGACATGCTCGACGCGTTGCATCGAAACTTTCAGATTTTCACTAAGTAACATTATCGGTTTTGAAATTGATTTTATTTGTTACTCATTTCCAGGGAAATATTTTATATGCTACTCAAGAAGCTGATTCACATTCGATTCTTCTGGAAATTTCTAAACTTTTCTTTGATGGATCTGTTGATCTACACTTCGCAAATTTTCTTCACATGGTCAAAACCATGTCAGAATCTGGCTCCGCAGTGGAACAAATTGAGTTTTTTATTGTCAATAATCAGAAGGTGCCTCCGTTACCTGAACAGGAACCTGCTTGGTCCTTTTCTTCATCGTTTGTCGCCGAGGAAATATTTAGTTCCCCAACAGCTGAACTCCAACCTCCGGATGAACCCAGACGCCCCCTCAAGCGTAAGAAGAACCCAGGAATCATTGAAAGCCACCCACCGAATAATCCTGAAACAGCACCTGATCTTGAAACCTCTTACATAAGCCAGGAAGAGATAAAGGTGAATGATACTGCATCTTCATCAGAGCTTAGCAAGCCTGTCGTGTGTGGACCCATGGAAGATACTTCAGTTCCCATCAAGGTTGAAGGGGATCATGTCGTGAAAGAGAATTCAACAACAGAACATATGCTAGGCGTACAGAGTACGATTGAAGTTGATGATGAGCCTGCTTGTTTGGACTTGGAAGCAGGAAGCTCACCAAGTCTGATTGATGAAACTGAGCTAACCGATGTTGATGAGAAACTCGCTGATGTTGCAGAAGATGGAAGCGAGTTAGGAGCTGGCACGCCTGGTAACGCCACAGTTCACAAGCCAGATGAACGGTTAAGAACCGGCAGGCTTGGTGAAGCTGGTACACCAACACCTTGCCGGGCAGCTGGGACCTAGCAATGTTTTTTCGAAACGGTGGCAAAATAATTTGCCTCATCGATTAATTAAGAAAAAGAGAGTTGTCCGGTTAATTTATGGAAAACCGGGCGAAAATCGATACAGACTCCCAAATACGGACTACTCGCAAAGTACGAAACACATCAAGCGGCCCTCTAAACAAGCAACAACCGCAACCCTCAATACTTGTAGAACACAATGAACTCCTAGTGAGCACACCAACGAAAAATGACCACCCTACATCATGGAACCACAGACGCCTTTCGGATGGCGCCACACTTCTTGTTTTTCTTCTTCTTTGGTTTCTCCTTAGTTGACTTCTTCTTTGGAGGGTCACTTGTCTTGCTGGATACCGGCTGATGAGCCACCCATTTGTCAAGAAAATCATAAAACTCATTGAATTTCTTAGTTTCGTTGTCATCAACCAAGACGCCGCCAGGAGCAGGCATCAACACACTGACCGCATCAACAACCTCAACCAAAGGAATCACCGACGCAACCTCATCGACCACATGAACCGCCAATGCAATGGACTTAGGCACCTCCAATTGCTCACATGACTTTGGCAACACATGCCCCTCACACGAGGCCGTCGATGAGACCACCTCCAAATGCTCTACAGAGAGAGGCGAACCATGGCTAAGACATAGCTCTCGTAGCTCGGGCATGACCTGCAACACCAGAGCATCAAGCACGACAATGGACTTGCCCGAGAGTGACGATGAACCGTTCTCAACACGAGGGGAGAAACATCCATATAACTCTTGTCTCCCTTCCTCCATAGAGCCAACATCTTCCACGCCAGAGGGGCATGACATCGGAGTGGTCTATGACCTAGCCGGTGCAAGGGAGAGCCTGCTAAGAGCAGCCTCCGCCCGCTCAAGAAAGCTCTGAACCCGTGCCAGACAACTCTGCAACAATGTTGTCTGATCGGCCAGAGAGGACCGCAACATCATATCGGGTGGGGTTGCTGAGCCAACGGTAGCAGAGACGGCAGACGCTCAAGACCCATGGTGAAGCGCCTTGGAGGGGAGCACGGATTTCATTGCACCCTTACATGAAGCTAGAGCAGGATGGCGCGTGGAACCGAGGACTGGCGGCATGGCAAGGCATGCCAAAGAACTTGGAGGACGCCAAGGATTGCGGCATCCGCGCGCACGGTGACCGTTCTCCAAGCAATGGGAGCACCAAAGCGGATCTCTGCAGTCGGCCGCACGATGCCCAGGAGCGAAGCATCTGCAACATCTACCGTGCAGCCAAGCAGGGATTGGACGGGAAGCCATTGCAGGGGCGAGCGACGTCGGGCGACGCGGACCACGCCGGGGCAACACCTCCTGCCATCCCTTGCTCGCCTTCACCACCACGTCCGGCAGAGCGGCGGGCGGGGCCGAGGCCTTGGCAGCAGGCGGTGTCATAGGGGCCAGCTCCTCTTCATCGTCGTCGTCGCCGTCAGCGGCGAGAGAGGTCCATGACTCGGGCTCAGGCCGACCCGAGCCGAGATGCGGTGGCGCGGCGACGGGAGAGCAAATCCCCACCGGGCCCTCCACGACACAGATCGACGCAGCAGAGGCCCGCACGGCAGCCGCACGGGCGCACGCACAGGGGCAACCAACTTGCTCGGAGACACCACGGGCACCTTCCCTGACCCGCCAACAGCATGGACGGAGCAGCCCAGCGCCGGCGGGGCCCGATCCAGATGGGATCGAGCAACAGACGGGGTTGGCTGCGGGACGACGCGCGGTGCGGAACCAGCAGACATCTCAGCAGGAGGCGGCGACAGCGCGCTCGCTGGGGCGTGGACCAGCGTTGAGGGTGGCCGATGGGGAGTTGCCGGTGAAGACGGGAGAGACGGTGCGGGGTCGCCGGGGCACAGCTCCCACACCTGATTCCTGGCAGGAGGGAAGGGGGGAGCAGACGACGTGGAGGCCGGATCTGGGAGCGGCAGATGCGGGGGTGGCCGGAGCATGGAGATCCGGCCGGCGGCGTCCGCGCGCTCACGCGGGGACGACCGCGGTCGCGAGAGTCATGCTCGCTCGGTGGACTGCACGGGACCTAGCAATGTGAAGTGGGTGAATGAAGAGAAGGAATCTGGGCTTCCCTATGACATTGTCATCACGCCTAAGGGTGGCGCCGCAGAGTATGTGGAGGTGAAGGCGACCGTGACTTCGAACAAGGACTGGTTCCACATCACACCCAATGAATGGCAATTCGCGCTGGAGAAAGGGGATTCGTTCAGCATCGCCCATGTCGTGCTGAAAGGTTCAGAGAAAGCGAATATAATGCTGATGAAGAATCCGCAGAAGCTCTTCCACCAAAAGGTCGACGACTTGAATTTTGCTCTTGTTATGTCGAAAAAAATTAGAAAACTCAACCAAATCTCAGTTTCGTTGAAGCCCGATGCGCAATCGCCGACCCCCGATGAATCTGCATCTTGATCAAGCCTTTTATGACGCAGCGATGCCTCCGTGATTTCTGACTGTTAGATTTTGTACTATAACTAGTGTAGCACTGTAGCTCATGTGTAGAGAAGTACTACCAGTGTAGGCGTAGCTCTCTAACCTGTCCCTTTGGCGGATGTTACCTGGACGTGTTTAGTGATGGCAATCTAGTGAGTGAATGTCTCTGTCTCAAGTTTACGATTAGCACGGGCGCTGGTCTGTTCAGGTGTCTCTGTCCATGTTCCGCTTCCAGCGCCGCGCATAATTTCCTCTCACTTTCCGAGCTAGTACGTACTTGAGTTACCATGGACGAAGAGGCCAAGAACGTGCATTTTGACCGTGTCCCGTCACTCGTCCATGCAGGTAAATGCTCCGGAAATTCATGCATATATAACTACTTATTGAATAAGGTAGCTTGTGCTTGGATAGAACATTGCTTGCGTTCATCAACAAGACAAGTACTCTACTGTGTTCAAAAACAAGCCCAGGAAAAAGTCAAATCCCTACCACGCAAAATATGACCTGGCGTGCAAAACCGTGTTACGGCCATGATACGCGAGCAATAACATATTTCTTGCCCGCGCAGAAAATAGCAATTTGATGGCGTAAATGATAGTTTGTCTTTTAAAAACTTGTTCGCTCCTCTTTTTGTTTTTTGTTGCGGAAAAACTTTCAATCTATTCATCTTCAATCATGGTAGTACAACGGACACTAGAAATAATAAAAATTACATCCAGAACCGTAGACCACCTAGCGACGACTACAAGCACTGAAGCGAGCCGAAGGCGCGCCGCTGTCATCGCCCTTCCCTCGACAGAGCCGGGCAAACATTATTATAGTAGACAGTCGGGAAGTCGTCGTGCTAAGGCCCCATGAAACCAACGCACCAGAACAGCAACCGCCGCAGATGAAGAGTGTAGATCAAAAGGATCCAACAAAAGGATCAAACATAAAATAAAAGATCGTTCCAAATTTCCAGTACCTTGTTTGAGTACAACAAAGGCATGATGTTGATTGCAACAAAAGGAAAAGAGCAATGATATGATGCAGATAAGGGCATATCTGCATATGCATGACATATACGTACACGCTACTCAGGACCGGTTCTGAAGGAAAAGAATTCTATGAGACCAGGTCTCACAGATTAGCAGGCGAGACCCATCCTGATAGATGACACGTGGTATTCACAAAATCACAAAACATTTACCCCATC
>NC_041389.1:363184067-363188347 GCF_002162155.2 Triticum dicoccoides | reverse complement strand
AGATACTTTGTGATTTGTGAATGCCATCCATCAGGACGGGTCTCACCGGCTTTATATTCCGGTCCTGGGGGTGGGGGGTAGAGGGGGCGGCCGCCCCGGGCCCCCGCGTACGAAGGGGCCCCCTGATGACCTGTTTCCTTGTGCGTGCGTAATGTTCAGCCATGTAACAGGTCGATCGATCGATTCTTAGGAAAGGGAAAAAAGGTTACAGCGATTACTTCGCGGCTTGTCGCACGCGCAATCTTCTCGCCTTTATTCCATGTCTTCCCCATTGGCAACAAATCAGCCCGAGACTCAGGCTTGCCAAGGTTGACAACGCCCCAGAGATATGTAGGAGGCCGTCTAATTAAGGTTTCCGGCTGCAGGGCGCGTTGGAAGAAGGTATTGCGAGTTCCCAAATTATCATCAACCATTTCTTCAACGCAAATCCTCTCTTTTGATAGTATCGCCAGATCGTTCATTCATTCGTGAAGGTCAATATCATACATATCTCATTCTCAAACCCTGATTTCTTGTTTTGCCTGGGATTAGAAAAGAAGAAAACTCTTCGTGACTGGTAAGCATCAGCAATATTTTGCAATTTTTAATTTTGTAGCCATCAAGTACCTTGCTCCATACCTTTCTTAGCATTTTTTTATTTAATCATAGTGTTCTTAATTTCTTGTACTCCCTCCGTTTCTTTTTACTCCGTGTATAAGTCTTGGTCAAAGTCAAACTACACAAAGTTTGATCAAATTTATATTAAAAAATATGAACATCTACAATACTTAAACGTATATAATATAAAAATACATTTTTGGTGCATCTGAAAATGTTGATTTCATATTATGAATGTTGATATTTTTTAATATAAAGTTAGTCAAACTATGCAAAGTTTGACTTTGATCAAACCTTATATGCAGACTAAAAAGAAACGAAGGGAGTACTATCATATGTTTGTGTGCTACTCCCTCCGTCCCATAATATAAGAGTGTTTTCGACATCGAAAACACTCTTATATTATGGGACAGAGGGAGTAGTAATTAGTAAGATTGCTAGTATCCATCTGGTAATGAGAATAAAAACAGGCATGTGAGTTGACTGAGTCCTCAAAAGGAGCATAGACGGTTTGTTAGAGCAGACACGAATACTTCTACTGCTCGGAATTCAGAGGACCTAGCTTTAGTTACTGCTGAGGAACAACCTAACGAAAATTCGTAGGATGATAATATATTGAGTAAGCACCAAACTGTTACTTATTCACCTAGTAATAAAGGTGTTGATTGACAAGAGCGACAACTTTTACTGTCAATGTTTATGACCCCAATGTTTTTGAATAATTGAGATGACAAGGCAACAAAATTATAGCGGATCGAGTATTTATTTGCAACTGAAATAGAAAAAAAATTACTATGTTTATGTGGCTTTAGGGCCCCCTTCTACTGTCTTGCCCCGGGCCCCTGAAATCTCAGGACCGGCCCTGACACTACTGTTTCATGACGGTGTAGAGCAATACGAGTTAGAGACGCCGCTGGGTTAATCATACGCAAACTGCCTTAATTAGTTACTAGTAGAGTGTCCGTGCGTTGCCACGGGCTCTTGAAATAGTATGCAAGAGTTACATGTTAAATCACTGTACAAACAATATAACACAAACACAATTATTGAATAATTGAAGTCCATTTTTGCAATGTAAATTGATAACAAAAAGAAAGATTAACGACATGTCCATGTAACAAACTGAGCGATGTTCCAACTAAATATGTATTACAAAACTATCAATATCTAGATGATGCACTTAAGAAATTCTTTCGCACTATCAGGAAAGTTGCCTTTAGCTTCATTCCCACGATGTTTTAGCAAGTATAATAAAAATCGCGTCCTTAACTCATACCCATCCTACACAAACAATATATGTAATGAAAATTTCACGCCGAAGATCTTAAATCACTTAAAACATGTAATGGATGCGTTGCCACTGGCATTTCAAAGAAAAATACTGGATGCATATATAATCATAAGACATGTCAATTTTCCAGCTTGGCATAGAAGGTGAGTCTAAAATAGTTGCTTAGTTATTCTGATAATCTTGCTAGTACAATTATGATAGTTACAATAATCACCAAGGAGTTTCAATTTTTGAAAGGAAACAACAACAACAATCATTAGGCCCTTAAGAAAAGAAATTATGACATGATTTTGAATCTGACCAGCTACAAGATATATCCTTCCTAATATTCAGATCTAGTGGGAAAACTACTACCCAACAATATACATATAATATAATCGACAATGTTTTTTAAATTTGCTAAATAATCATGGGAATAGAAAATGACTTTGGGCTTCAAGATCCAATAGTATATACACAGGCTCGATGCAACGAAGCTGGCGAAGAACACCGAGATGGTTCCAACGAAGGATTTGTCTCGATTTTAAGGGACTTTCGCGTGCACAAATCGCCCCCCGTCTTTGTCAGCCACACCTAATAGAAGCAACATAAATGGCTATGACGTCAGCTGCTACCTTTTCGTGATCATCATGCGGAATTAGATCATCATTACAAATAAGCATTATAATGTTCACATAAATAATGCATTCTAGTAAAGGTTCTGTGATTGTCACAAGAACATAAAAATAATAGACGCGCATATATTTTCATGTGGTAGAATACTACTAATCTACACTGGACCTTAATTTTCTATCTAGCGTTGCATATTATAATTAAACGTCCATGGTTGCATCTATTCAAGCTATACGTAGGAAGACGCCATCTAGTCAAGCACTATGAACTGAGAGAAATAATTACATCTTCCAGTATAGTCGTCAACCCGTGCGTCCGTACGGCTTGTCAATATTTCGATAGATGTTTGTGAGCTATAGTTTCATTAATATTGGTTCCATGCAACATTTCTAAAAAATAAAGTTTGAAATAATAATTATAATACACATTGTATACCCTCTACATTCGTTTCATGCACATGCTTGGTTTTTCACCGCACGGGCTACTTCTATAATAGCATGTTACCCTCTACATTGTATTTGTAGTTCTTATAATATGAAATGACAATCATATTAAATAGTCGGTAGTCTATAGAAATTGCAACCCAGCTCTATAAAAAAATATTGATTGAGGACATGGTTAACAAATATAGTAATTTTGATTTATACCATTCAGAAAACAGAGAGATCTGATTCGGAAAAAGAGAGAAATCTGCAGCTTAACAGTAGCATGCAATGAAACATGCCAGATCTATCTAATTCAAACGGGAGAAGTTTTATGGGAAAAGTAAATTGACCCGATGGAATCCATTAGTTGGGCTTCCAGTAATTGGTTTTCGAAGTTCAATTATAAATTATATAAGGACCATTGGTAATTAATCTATACATACACTTGATTTAAATCATAACTTCGAACAAAATGTGTGGAGTATTCCTTAAACATAGAACTTGATATGAAACAACTTTGTAGATAAGAAAAGAATAGCATTAGGAAATGCAATCTCCATCTCTAAACAAATAATAAGGTATATCCCAATGGTTCTAGATATTATGAAGGAGAGAATGTTTTTTAAAACCTTTGGACTAATTGAGGCTAGTAAGAGAACACAAAAGTAATGGCGAGAAGATTAGCATGCCACCAATTTCAAGTCACTTTGTACTGGGGACTATAAATTGTAGGTACGTACAACAGTTGTGCAAATTAATTATTTTTACGACAGAAGGACACGACTTCCCAATTTGATTAGAACTATAACACAATGAAAACAAAAGTGAAAGGCGTAATACTGTTGATAAGTTAGCTATACACTAATGTAATTCATGTGTTGCATCAAATACGGCCAAGAGGCCAACTCATTGGAATATGAGTATGAGTACATCCCTTATTCCAATTTCCTTGAAATTGCTGACATGCTCACTATTGTTTCTTGCATGAAGAACCTAAGTTTACTTACTTGATGTTCATTGTATCAAAGTGTGCTGCAACAATTATGAGGTAATAAGAAGATATTTATGGTTACCGCAACACATGATAAAACTGAGATTTTTCATACAACCACCTCTATATCAACGATTACCTTATCACATGCTAATACATTCAACAATTTTTATGACTTATGTTGCCTTTTGGCATATCTTTGTCAAGAAATTCCATGTCAGTGGCTAATAAATTCCTCGTCGTTTAGGTTTATGCCATCGTATGATCCCCTCAATTCGCATGCAAAAGGAATGCATTTTGAAAGAGAAGAATGAAAATTCACATATAGTGACGGTGTTGCTATTGTGAGATTTTTTAGAACAAT
>NC_041389.1:363123834-363183842 GCF_002162155.2 Triticum dicoccoides | reverse complement strand
AAAGGAAAAAGGTGCACATTACTACAGACCAAAGATCATAAAGCCTACCTATTACAGAGCAGCCGGCTCGACCTGCTCAGGCTGGGATCTCCAGGACAGCGAGATTGTCTTGCTTGGTCTGCTCTGTCAGCTGCGAGATCTTCATCTTCCATATTCCAGCGGGTGCAACGCCAGGGCGCCTGATCTTTTTTGCCGGCTGGGCAGGGGAGCCCGGAAGGTCCAGCGACGTCACAGGGCTCAGCAGCGTGTGCTTGCAAGTGAAACTGCCTGGACTCCTGGGTGGAGATGACGGCGTGGTGCCAGACGGTGGAGGTGACATCCTTCACAGGTTTAGCTTGGTAAGAAGTACCTGGTTAAAAATACCCTCAGTGTTTTTGTCAAGTTCGACTACCCCGCTGCGAGCTGGAAAGGAGTGTTCAGGATCGAGGAAACTCAGTGGTGTTAGGCCGGCATATCTTAATCATGTGCTCCATAAACAGCAGTGGACGTGGACAGTGACAGTGCTGGTAATCTATGATGAATACTTGAATTGGTTTGTGCAACCAAGCTCTCATTTATCCATAATCATCCGGAAATACTTTCTACATATATAATGGCTTCGGATTTAGTGTGAAAGATTCAAGTGCCATATATAGATGAAGTGTTTGTTCAGTATAGAAACAGTACATTGTGAGAAATATGAATTATAGTTAGGATCCATGAAATAAATCAAGTGGGATTAAAGCCTAGAACATGAGAAACATAACAAAAGTATCTAGGAAAAACGAATCAGAAATAACAAAGAAAAAAGTACCTCTGCTTCTTAGCTCCGGCAGACTCTCTGACCAAGTCATGCCTCAACAACATCCTCCAGGCTTACCATTCCTTAGGCACACGGATCCAATAAAAGTATATCATGTTGACGAAAACTATGGACTTGGAGGTTGGTTGGAACAAAAAAAAGATGGGGAAGATGCACGACTTTTTGTAGTGAAAAAAGACAGGGAAGATCAAAAGAACTATTATAAGGAGATGATAAATAGAGAAAGAACAATTTCTTTGGCAGGCAATAGGAATAATCTGTACGTACCTTAGAACTTGGATCATGCACGATGGACAGCTGGTCTTATTTACTTTGATTAACATTTGAAATTTATGGGGAGTCCGTAATTAGTATATCAATGAAAGATGAGGTTTCACCATGAGTTTTCTGCAAATCCACGGGAATAAGAAATATTTTCGTTACAGAACGGCTACGTTATTTAAGTTAAGTAAAACTCCAATAATGCTAACTCATTCAGAAACTGCAGAGCACAAACTAAGTACATGTGGCTTCATATTGTCATGAGACGTGACCTGCTATATAAAGTATATTTTGTCGCCAATGCAGTACTGGATTAATCTTCCATGCAAGTAGGCCATGTACCAAAGTCAGAAGAATTTTAATTTTGAATAAATGAAGCATAGTAGTAAAATCATGGAAGAATCAGCCAGAAAACACAGATAACATCATCTGCATTACAACAGGAAATAGATTTTTGCTTCAATTTTTACAGTAGAGGTGATGTTTTTATCTATATTCTGTGATCTTGAAGCATTCCTTGAGATTTCTGCACCATCTTGGAATATAAGGAGCAACATTTATGAAGATCTTATCATTTATATGGGTCCAAATATTCCAGCATCTAATAATCACTCTACCAAGCCCACTTTACTTTAGAAGGGCATCAATAGCAAGTATTGCTTCATTATAAAACAAATTCTCTATCTCTTGCAGCATTAACAATTTTTTTTACCCTCTTTGTCTTTGCTGGGGTCTTCAAAAGGACAGAGCTACTAAAACAGGAAAGAGTTGTTGGTAGTAGGATTGTGATTAACAGACGGTGGAAGCCGGCGGACTCCATGGAGCATCCCATCTTTCCATCTTCCAAGTGGGGAATACGTGAATTTAGTCTCGAGTTAGAACTTAGAATCCACCAGCAATAATTATCAAAAGCAAACTATATTGTAGAGTTGCAGTCCTGAATAGGAGAGAAATATAGATCAGATACATATCAAATTATTATCATCACTGCAGGCGAAGAAGGTGAATTACCAATCTTCGATGGTCCAGAAAACAACTCACATCCAGGCCATGGTCGACAATGTTGTATGCGTATGGAGCCCCAACGTGCCATCGTCTATAATTTGGAAATACCTAAAGGATCAGTACTGCTTTCATCCAATCTTCCAGCATACCGAAAAAGGCACCACATGTGCAGAGATTTAAGCTCCATCTTAAGTGCATGCTCGAAGAGCAGACCGGCTACCCTCATCCCTGCGACCATGGACATGCAGTCTTTATGGACCATGGACATGCAGTATTTGGCTTGAATAAACACATTGATAATATCTTAGTAACCCATGTTTTTTTGAAAAACTGCTACTGGTATTTTACAGTTAGGCATTATTTAGTAATACAATATAATATGAATTCAGACTCCTTGAATAATAGATTGGTTTTAGAAAAAAAAACTTATTTGAATAAGAAATCACAAATCCGGCCATGGATGCCTGCAATCTATTTCTGTACTATTATTGCAAAATAGTACAGCTCATAGAAAAACTGTAATTTAAATTACTCTGGTGCATATTGTACTACCATGGCATAACCTAAATGTATAAAATATTAGCGCATGCATAGTTTTTCTATAATCAAATTGTACCTTTAGTAGTAGAGGTTTTGGAATGTCGAGAGTATGGTTTACCTAAGAAAAACAAACTAAATATCTCGCTTCGCAGTACATGCGTTGCACCTAAATATCTAAGCTAAATTCTCCTAAGAAGGGAGTGTAAAATAATCTAGGTGGACAAGCTATCAACAGCTCTAGTAATGCATGGAGCATCATTATCTAGTTATTCTATCTATACAATCAAGCAGGCAGTAAAAAGGAGAAATTTTGCAGTACGTACAATTTGATATCATGAAATTTTATAATCTAAGAGACAATAATTTTATAATTTAAGAGGCTGCAGTATATGTGTGTTGTAGTATGAACTATGACATAAAAGGGAATCGAGAACCTCTTATTCCAGCATCATCGCTTGTCTGTTCTAAAGCATCTGGAAAGGGAACAACATGAACGTATTTCATGACCATGATTCATAGCCAGACAAATCCACGGTGGTGTCTAAGCTTCACCTCTGGGATAATCGTGCTAAGGATTCCCAAAAGCCACACTGCAACAACAGAGTATAGAATTCTACTCCGCCTTCTAATTTTAAGCGTTTCTCCCTTGTCCGCAAATATAAAACTTCAATCATTCGCATATGCCCTGAACCTTTTGTACTCATTATTTCAATGCTCAGGTCAGCAAAATACCTGTAGTTCCTCTAAAGAAATTTTTGAATGGGTGACAGTAGTTACAGCAATATTGTCCTTGAGATCAATACTTGCCATATAAATAAACCTATAGACTGTTAAAATTAAATAGTGATACATACCGACAATAACTCTTTAGTCCATGCGAGAGACTGAGTGCAACTTCATGCTAGTAGCTGTGAAGAGTTGCATGTATTATTGCAGTGCTCCTTGCCAAATGAGATGTAACTCTTCTAGTTGAACATTCAGACAAAGGGGACATGCTATAGATAACACATGTCAGTCCTTTGTACATTTCTGGACAACATAAACAAAAAGCAAATCACAAACTGGGAGACTGAATAATGTATAATTTCCAAAATATTTTTTCAGCATCTGCATTCTGACTTGCATTTATAAAGTGCACATACTGATAGTTGTGCTTCTAAAATCGTTCAAGCAAGAATCATCTAGGATAAGATCTGTTACTAATAATTTTGCTTAAAGAGCGGTAATCAAGCCGAGATTGGACTTCCAACTAGCATGTAGCATGATTGCATAGCCTCATAAAAGCCATTTGCTTCTTCGCACATGAAGACTACTTTGTTACACTTACAGGACAAAATGGCATGGTTGTAGCACATATGTGTATGGAAGATAGCAAGGGAAGATGCATGCACATCAGAATAGAAATAAGAGAAACAACCTTAAATAAATTCAGAGATATATAGCAGTTGTTTCTGCCTGTTTCTGAATCAAACAATGGAGAAATGCCAGGGTGTGTTGAGTTTGACACGAGGATGCTCTGTCATTCTTGGTTTCTCCTTACTACATCAGAGAGCTGCTATTTGTTTCAGAAACAAATAATGTGGACGCATCAGGGTCTGTTGAGATTGATGCGTGTCTCTTCCAAAGCATGTAGTGGGACACGCCGGGGTGCGAATACCCTCGTGACTCCAAGCTGCAGCAGCTCGACGTCATGGCTGGTCCTCGGACCTTGGATGGAGACCATCTCCTCTCCCACACCACCTATGGCACCGTCGTCATCTCGAGCTCGCCAGGGCTGTTGTGGCTCCTTTTTCCTTCTCCCAGGAGCTCGCCAGGTTGAGCTCGCGCACATCAGATGCAACAAACACACCCCACTTGCTATTTAAAAGGCTAACTACAGAAACAACATCACATTTTTAGTACATGGCTGGCCATGTCAATCTGAAGAAACTGTGATTTTTTTTGATAAAATGAAGAAACTGAGATGATGTGACAATACCTGTCGAGCACGACCAAGGTTACCTGAGTTCGCACGGGTGCCGACCTCGAATTTCAACAGGTCGGCGGCGCGACGATGGGCTTGTCAGGCGCCTTCAAACCTGCGTCATAGACCTCCTCGGCGTTGGTTCAAGGAGGCGTCATCGTCCACTTCCGTGACAGCGAGGCAGAGGGATTTGGGCAGCCAAACGGGGAGAGCGCCCCGTCGAGTTATCATCGGAGACAGAGGCGGCTTAGCCGGGGCGGCCGCGCGCTGGGGTGGCACAACGATGCATCTGTGGACATGGAAAAGGGGAAGAGACGAATGGAAGAGCCGGATCCGGTTGTGCTGTGGCGGCGCCAATCAGCAGCGGAGGTAATCTGTACTGGACGGCAGCACCGACGGTGCAAGAAGGAGACGCGAGATGGGGAGAAGGGGAGAGGCGAGCGAGAGAGACGACCTCGCCGCCTCCCGGCGACGGTGACCTGCCGGCGAGCCGCCGTCCTTTCCCTACCTACTCCTCCTAGCCAGGCTCACCTTCCCGCAGCGCCCAGGAAGCCCAACCCGTCCGCGCCCGTCTTCCTCGGCCCCGAGCGCCTCCTCCTCGCCGCGCACATCATGGGGGATTCCTCGTCGGCGCCGCGCTCCCGACGCTCTACATCCTCGACGGCCTTCGGTCCGGGGACACCACGGGGATCGCCGCCGAGAGTGAGAGAGAAGGTGGGGGCCGGGCTTAGCCGGGATCGGGGGAGCAGATGGGGGGCGGGCGGCGCCGGGAGACAGGGAGGAGGTCGGGGGCTGGCGACACCGAGCGGCGGCGAAGGGATCTAGCGGTGGTGGTGAGGGGACGAAGGGCGGCGGCGGCGAACGAGGGCACAGAGTTGGGCGACTGTTTCTCGCTCGAGGGCAAGAGACCTCGGTCGTACGTGCGGGTGGGTGGTTTGTGATTTTTTTTCGCTGGTTAATTTTCGCCGGTTTATTTTTGCTGGTTTGTTTTCGTTCGTGACAGATGGGTGCGACGGGAGGTTAGGCGCGTGTGGGCGGGTGTGGGACTCGACCGTGGGGTTTTCCTTGGTTTTTCGCGGCTGGGCGGGAGGTGGGAGGAAGTACCAAAGAAGACCGGGTGAGGTGGGACAAAAATAAAACCCGGAACGCGACCTACCAATTGAGACATTAGAAGTAGAGATACCCGTGCTTAATCAGTCTCGTGCGTATGGAGATTGTGTCAAAAAGGAAAAAAAAGACCATAGAGAACACGATATACATTCCTTGTGGATGAGCTACACAATGTTCAACTGAAAGTTTATCGATTGGCATCGGAAGAAGAGTAATAAGGTTTGCCTGACTCCGGCAAGAGAAGGGCAATGACGGCGGTGCGCTTTCAGTTCGCTTCAGTGCTTGTAGACATCGATATGTGGTATACAAATCTGGATGTAATTTCTGTTACTTCTAGTGTTCTTTGTGCTACCTTGATGTTTGATAAATAGATTAGAAATTTTTTGTACAAAATCCACTAAAAACGGAAGAATAATTAATCCGGACATAGAGTTTCTGCTCGCGAGCTCAATTGCTCCTTTGTAAAAAGTAAAGTAAGAAAAAGAATAGTAAACAAAATTAAAAAAACTGAATTAGGAATTGATTTTGCTTTTGCCAAGAAAACAAAACAAAATCGGCGCACCAAAAAATATTGTTTAAAGCATTTTGAAGATTGTTTTTGTCCAGAACATTAGGAATGTGTTTTCTTCTTCTTCTTTTTTTTGCACATGTATAGACAATTTGTCAATGTTTGTTAAAAAAACATAATTTTTTTTACTATTGTTTTGATTTTACATTTCTTTACTATTGTTTTGATTTTACATTTCTTTCCGGGTACATTTGATCCGGGCAGAAGGACACGTTTGAATAAATCCGTAGCACTACTACTGCATATGTGTGCACTATTGGCAAAAACAAATGTGTGCCCGGCATGTGAATTAATCCTGCATATGTGAAGTACTTCCTCCGTCTCATAATTTAAGACATTTTTTGACACTAATACAGTGTATTTTTAGTAGGGTGAAGTACTCATTGATTACTCTGTCGTGACACAGAGTGCACATATATAAACAGCTATCTAAATCAAAATTTATATAACACAGCTGATTCAAAGCGAGTGAACTTAGAGCATCTACAACAGGACCTCTTAAATCCGCCTCATACGCCTCGGACGGGCAGCCCGGTCACTGTCAGGTCACAATTTTTTGACCCAGACGAGCCCCTCAAATGGCCCTCAAATGCCCGGACTAACCGGCACCCCCCATATCCAGCCCGAATATGGGGCGGATATGCGGGCGCCTGAGCGCCCGGGCACGCCCGCCACGTCGGACCTGACAGCCTGACCCCACTTGAAATTGCACCAAATCCACCCCGTAGATCAGCCGGATCCATTTGCTATCTCCTCTCTTCTTCCTCCTCCGCGCCGTCCGTCTCGTGCTCCGCCGCCGCGCCCGCTCCGCAGTCGTTCGGGCTCTTCCCCGCCAGCTCCGGAAGAACGCTCCCGTCCTCGCCGCGGGGGACGTCGTTGCCAGCCGTACGCCACCGTGGTATGCCCGGTACCTCTCCGGTTCCGCCTTGCGCTTGATGTGTTCGACACATTGACCGATTGGAATTATTGTGATATGGTTAGGTAAATGATGGATTTCAATGCTTCGTCGGACGAGGAGTACGGACCAACGGAGTTTGACAAAATGATTCAAGATGAGTTATTCAATTCGTTGGATTTGGACGAAGAAGTGGACATGATCATGCTCATGATCATGCAAGAGCAAAAGGACCGGCAAGTGGAGCATATTCTCAACTTCAAGGGCTCAATCAAAGGGAGAAGAGTGATCAACCGGGACAAGGTGTCCGGAGCAAAGCTACTGCACAATGACTACTTTGCTCCCACACCTGCTTTCCCGGATGATCCATGGTTTCGTCGCCGTTTTCGCATGTGGAAACCGTTGTTTTTGCGCATTCTGGAGGGAGTGGAGGCACACGACGACTACTTCAAGCTGAGAAAGGATTGCTGCGACCAACTCTGTTTCTCGGCCAAGCTTTAGTGCACGGCTGCTCTGAAGATGCTTGCACTTGGTACTGCTGCAGACGCCGTTGGTGAGATGGTCAGGATGGGGGCGAGCACGTGCTTGAAGACTACTGTCAAATTTGCCCGCGCCATGGTTGAGGTGTTTGGACCGGAGCATCTCAGAGAAACAAATGCGCAGGACGCGGAGAAGTTGTTGGCTATTGGAGAGGCAAGGGGTTTTCTAGGAATGCTCAGATCAATTGATTGCATGCATTGGCAATGTAAAAACTTCCCCAAAGGTCTGCAGGAAATGTATCAAGGTCACACCAGAGAGGCCACCATCATACTAGAAGCGGTGGCATCACATGATTTATGGATTTGGCATGCTTTCTTTGGAATGCCTGGTTCTCACAACGACATCAACGTGGATCAACGATCTCCGGTGTTCAGGAGCCTTTGCAATAGGGAATCACCGCCGTGCAACTACACCGTCAAGGCGTCAACGGCTGGGACTACAACATGGGGTATTATCTTGCCGATGGTATCTATCCTCAGTGGGCGGCGTTTGTGAAGACCATATCCGAGCCGCGTGGCAATAAACAGAGCCACTTTGCAACAATGCAAGAAGCGGCTAGAAAGAACGTGGAGAGGGCATTTAGTGTGCTTCATGCTCGTTGGGGAATTGTGCGGAGCGCTGCAATGATGTGAGAATCAGGAACTTTGTGGCAGCTGATGGCATGTTGTGTTATTCTACACAATATGATTGTCGAGGATGCGCGTGATGGTGTAGCCCAAACCCATGATTTCGAAGTACCCCGGAAAACAAGTTGAAATCTCGGAAGATCAAGATGCGGCTCAGCTTATGAACTTTCTGTAGATGCATCAAAATCTTTGAGATTAGCAGGTGCACACGCAGCTATTCAATGATCTTGTGGAGCACATGTGGATCAACAATGACAACCAAGGAGGCAATGCTTGAGTTTGGCACTTCAAATAAATTTTATGTAAACGCTATGTATGCTTGATACCAACAATAGCTATTTACGTGCGACATTGTGTTGCATGATCGATGTGCATGTATCTGTATGAATTTGAGAGTCCATATTTGAGATATGTAGACGCCTGAAACAAAATATGAGAGTCCGTCCGGATGCGCCCCCGGGGCGTGCCCGGGCGCGTCAGCGGGCATTTGAGGGCCAAATTTGCCAAGTCCGCCCGTAGATGCTCTTACATCCTTTTATGTAAAGAGGGTTGTGATTTGATAAATAAGAATGGGGACAACTATTCGAAAAGGCAACAATTTCTGTTAGAAAAGCAAAAAAGAGGGACAATTCTCACACCGTTGTTAATTAATGAAAATGACTAGTCTTTTGCCTTTGTTTATTCCATCGAGAAATTATATCATCCGTGGATAAGCTACACAGTGTGCAGTGCACCACACGTGAAATAATCCCGCATTGGTGATATAATTAATTAACTAAACAGCTAACCCAAAGCGAGTGAAATCTTTTGTGTTCTGGAAAGAGAATCGCTTTGATAAATCAGAACATTGCAGTTCAAAAGAGCAACAATAATTCTTGTCCAAAGGAAAAAAGAGAAACGAGACATTATTATTTTCTAACCAAGCCGCGTCCAAAGAGTCGGTGAACAGGAAATGTCCAGGAAGCGAAGGCTGGAAGGCTGAAGATAAAGCTGGCTAACAGCTTTGCTTTTCTAAAGATCTTTTCTAGTTGTAATTAGTAGTACCCGTGAGAATGGGAATGATCGATTTCTGGGAAACCAGGTGAGGGGATACTGTCAAATAACACCAGCCGTCATGAATAATAGTTTTCTTAGTGATGAGATTGTGAGCATATCGTCGCATAATAGTAGTTGATTCTTGAACGTGCCTCTGATTTTGCTTACCACCAAGCTCAGGCCAACTCCAGCGCACGACCCAAAACAGACATCCATTTAGCCCGAATTCTATCCGTTTGGATAGGGCAATGAAGTCGTGTCCGGGCCTTTATTGGGATGCGGTGGCCGTGCGCCCAATACGCGGACGCATTCTTTGACCTCATCCTATCCGCCACGGTCAAAATGCCAATATATTCATATTTCAATGCTCAAAACTAGTTTGCACACGCAAATATTAATTGTCTCAAATAAAAATAGTTTTACAACCCAATCAAAATTGTCTCTAATAAAATAGTTTTACAACCAAATCAAAATTGTCTTGAATGAACATAATGAACCAATACATCTATTGGTTGCCAATATGATTCCACATGTGCTCAACCAAGTCATTTTAAGGATCCAAATGAATGTGCAATTACGCATTTCACGATGAAATTGGGCAAATTGTTCAACATGGCTGGTTTTTGGTGCAGGAGATCAACATTTTCACCTTGAAAATCAAATCCTTGGTTGAAGATGTTGTTATCACACTCGTCCTCGACGATCATGTTGTGCATGATCACACAAGCAGTCATCACCTCTCAAAGCTTCCCTTCATCCCATGTCAGTGCAGGGTTTCGAACGATACCCCATCGGGATTAAAGCACACCAAAAGCACGTTCCACATCCTTTCTAGCACTCTCTTGCATTTGGGCATATCTCTGTCTCTTCTCACCTTGGGGGTTAGAGATTGTCTTCACAAAAGTTGGCCACTGAGGATATATACTATCAGCTAGGTAGTATCCCTTGTTGTACTGGTGGCCATTGATCTCAAAGTTGACAGGTGGGGAGTGACCTTCTGCAAGCCTTGTGAAGACTGGAGAACGCTGCAGCACGTTGATATCATTGTGAGAACCTGCCATGCCGAAGAAAGAATGCCATATCCAAAGATCTTGCGAAGCCACCGTTTCTAATATGACAGTGTACACTTTAACATGCCCCTTGTACTAGCCCTGCCAAGCAAATTGACAGTTCATCCACTCCTAGTGTATACAATCTATGCCGCCAAACATGCCTGGAAAGCCTCTAGCGGCGTTGATCACCAACAGCTTTTCTGTATCAACGACATTTGGCTGCCTCAAATACTCAGGGCCAAACACTGCCACCACGGCCTTGCAGAAGTTGTACAGTGACAGCAGACATGTCGACTCACTCATGCGCACGTACTCATCCATCAGATCGCCTGAAATTCCATATGCAAACATGCTGATGGCCGCGGTGCATTTCTAGTAAGAGGAGAATCCAAGCTTGCCAAGGGCATCCATTTTGCACTCGAAGTATGGGTCATGAGAAACCACTCCCTCTCGGATACGATTGAACGCATGTCTTGCCATACGAAAACGGCAACGGAATCTATCCAGTTTGAAGAGCGGGGTATTCGCAAAGTAATCGGCATAGAGCATGGCCTGGCCTCTCTCTCTGTTGCGGTTCAGGTTGGGAGCACGACCAGGGACTGACCCCTGTACCGAGGAAGCTGCTGTTCAATGTGGTCGTGAATGACCAGTGCAGCCACCACAAGATCTTCGTCATCCGAGGACGAATCGTCCGATGAATAAATGAAGTGCTTGAAGAAAAAATCATCTCCATTGTCCATACCTTTCTGGGCAAAGTGTCAAATACCTTGCGGTCATGGTGGCAAAGAGGCCGCAATGATCACCTCAGTGCAGCAGGGCTGGTTGGCGGCCGGCTACAGGCTGCTCTGGAGCACCCGACGGAAGCTGTCGTGGTTCATAGCCGTCGGCGGCGGTCGTATCCCCTCTGGCACCGGCTACGATGGCGACGGCCAAATCTCCTCCAACCAACGGTCAAAACTCCTACGAAAACGCGGGTGTGGTGACGGCCATGTCGAGACGTGGTTTGGTATGGACGGGCGGGGGGTGAGCAGTGAGGAGGCGGCTGGAGAATAGCGGTGGTGCCGACGGCAGGGTGGGGCGGGGGAGAACGGGTGGAGGGGTTGAAGGCGAATGGAGTGCTAGTGTCCCCGACAGGCGGGCCACGGGAAGGACAAGGGCGTGCGTTCAGCCTGTCCGCGCGATGTCCGTTTCACCCCAAGTGCGACGCAAGTTTGGGCCGGGAATGGGTCGAAAATGGTCGAAAACCAGACATTTGTCTGTTCGGGGCCGCGCGTTGGACCGCGCTATTCGTCCGTTATACCCCAAGCGGACTAGAACGGATAGGATGGGGTCGCACGCTGGAGTTGACCTCAGTTCTCAAAGTTGTTGCAAAACTCGATTACGGTGGGACAGATGACAAACAAAATTAGTAGGTAAATTTGGTGTGGATATCAAGTTCGCCTCTAGGAAGCATTCGCTCCTGCACGCCAAAAAACTCTTTTGCAAATATAAAAGAAGACAAAAATATTAAACATGTATAGTTTTATGTCCAAATATGATATTCAAATGTTCATCTGTAAAGCCCAAGCCCCCTCCCTCGAGTCGCCCGTTCTGGTGACTCGGGGGTGAAACCCTAATCATGCCGCAAACATCCACCGCCTCACCTTCTCCCCTCGCCGCTGCTTGCGACGCCCACCGGCAAAGCCAGATGGCTCCGGGGAAGGCGGCAGCCGCGGGGGGGGGGGGGGGGTGTCCAAATTCATTTTTTTTTCTTAAAAATGTTTTTTATTTTTTTATTTACTGTTCATCATACGAGCAAATTCTTCCAGAGTCAAACCGAGATGTCCAAATTAGGGCCACTTTCGGATGTAGTATTCTCAAAAACCAGGCGTAAGATTGGAATGTCCTGACTTCTTGAATCCAAAAAACACGAGAATTTGCAAACATTAATCTTTGAATGCCCAGGAAAAAATTATAGCATGAAATTGAAGATAGAGAAGATGCAAGCAAGACACAAATGAAAAATTCCAGGCCTCTACGAATTTCGAACCTTTCTAAGATTTTGTTCTGTGCACCATTACGCCACTATAGAACACACATAGCAAAATGCATAAAAAGCTCATCACACGAGAAGTAGAGGCCGTCAACACGAAAGTACCTCTACTGTCGAGCTTAAATAAGCTCGTGATGAACAGTAAAGTCCGACACAAATGAAAACGAATTCAAAAAAAAATCTGAAATATTTTTTATGGCAAACTTTGCCGAATGTATTGAGTGCTTCAAAAAGGTCATCATTAGTGACATTCGTGGAAGTCATCATGGCATAAAAAACAAAAATTAGCACTCCAAAATGCTTTCGAAAATAGCATCTTTGGAGCATTGATTTTTCTTTGTCACGACTTCCACGAATTTAATTTCATGACAAATTTTTGCAAGCACACCGAACAATTGTCAACGCTTTAATAAAAAATATTATTTATTTATTTACTATTTTTCTGATTTTATTATTCATCAAAAAGCATTTGAGCTTCGAAGCAGATGTTTGCCGGACCGACTGTTTGCATTGTATAACCACATCGTACACATGTTTTCCTGACTTACTTGTGTGCATAGAGATCACATTGCACACAAACACAAATAATTTGGACTTGTGTAATGCAGCAGCAATAAAAGCATTTCACATATTTCATCGGTGGTTTGCTAAACCATGTCTCCTTTTTTTTGCGCAACTAAACCATGTCTCGTTGAGCTTATTATGCTTTTTGCGAAAAGGCCTAAAACCATATATTAAGTATCGCAGGTCCTTACAAACACACCCTTGTAGAAAAAATATTCAAAATTTTGGGGTGGCAAAGTCTTCTCCCTCCTGCATCCACCGACGGCATGCCGTGAGCATAGCTCAATGCCGCTTATGAGCCTTCGCTAAGCAGTGGCCGAAAAGTTATTGGTGCAGACCAGGAGACGCCGACGGCTGCGATCCGCGAAGCAAATCGTAGCCCTGATGAAAAAACGGCCGATAAGAGGATGTAGAGACTCGGAAGACCACAAAAGTTGCCCTAATCCAGTCGGATCCACCAGAAACCTAAGCCGACCGGTCCCAGGAGATCCGCCGGAGAGACATCTTGTTGTAGGGTGGAACCCTAAGTAAAGATCTTTCACGAATTGGAGGGGGAATCCCCAAGAACAAGATGAACACAAAAGAGAAAACAAGAGGAACACTCAAGAACAAGTCCAACTACACATCCACTAGACCAACAGTCACACAAGATCCACAAGGTACATGAACAATCAAAGGGAAACAAGATACATGGTAGAGTTCATCCCAAATCCTATGAAGGAGATGATGGCTTGATGATCTAGGTAGATCCTTCCCTCAAGGGGGGCTTGAATCCCTAGGGATCTTCTCCAATGGAGGTCTTGTACTCCAATGGAGTCTTCTCTCTCAAGAGGAATCCCACAAGGGGAGGTACATAAGCTAAGCTCTATGATTTGTGTCTATTCTTAGCTATCCTCTAAATGAGCTAGGTGGGAGGTATAGTCTATGGACAAAATAAGAGGGGGAGAGGGATACAAGGGCAAAAGCCCAAAAAGGCATGCAGGCCCTTGGAGTGGTCCGGGCACCCGGGGTGGACAGGGACGCGTCGGGTTGCGCCTGTAGGAGGGCTGGGCACCCGGGGTTCCAAGGCCCGGGCACCCGGGACGGGAGATGGTGGCTGGGCATGGCAGGCCGGGCACCCGGGGGCTGAGGGCCCGGGCACCCGGGGTGAGCAGGGCGTGGCCCAGGGAGGGGCCGGGCACCCGGGGCCATTTGGTCGGGCACCCGGGCTGCCACAACCAGCGCCAGGCAAAGTGGGCCGGGCACCCGGGGCCTCCAGGCCGGGCACCTGGGGTGGCCAGGGGCGTTCCCCAGCCGGCGGCCGGGCACCCGGGGCCATGGATGGCCGGGCACCCGGAGTGTCCAGGGCCTCCCCGTCCTCCTTCTTCCTTCTTCTCCTTCCCGAGAGACTTCGTGCGTTCCGAGTCCTTCTTCCTCCTCTCTCTCCGTAGATGTTCGGGTCTCCCTCCTAGCATCTTCATGGTCGTGTCCTTGGTACCTAAGAAGGCACAATGAATCCATTTGAGGTAGAACGACACTCATGTGAAACCGAATGAAGTTCGAAGAGGAAAGAATTAACCTCGGTTTCGACGATGCGTGCATGTGCTCTTGTCATTGGTCCTCGAGGTGCTTGACGAGTTGTAGTAGAGTCCATGGGGATGAAGTAGGGATGCTGAAAGGATCGATATGGTTGACTAGGGGGGGGTGAATAGGCAACTAAAATTTTTAAGCTTTTCTTTACCAAATTAAACTTTGCAACAAAATAGGTTGTCTAGATGTGCAACTAAGTGAGCAACCTATATGATGCAATAACAACTAGCACACATGCAAGCAATGGATGTAATACAAGAAGGATTGCAAAAGTAAAGGCACGAAATAACCAAGAGTGGAGCCGGTGGAGACGAGGATGTGTTACCGGAGTTCCTTCCTTTTAAGGGGAAGTACGTCTCCGTTAGAGCGGTGTGGAGGCACAATGCTCCCCAAGAAGCCACTAGGGCCACCGTATTCTCCTCACGCCCTCACACAATGTGAGATGCTGTGATACCACTATTGGTGCCTTTGAAGGCGGCGACCGAACCTTTACAAACAAGGTTGGGGCAATCTCCACAACAATTGGAGGCTCCCAACAATACCACGAAGCTTCACCACAATCGAGTATGGCTTCGAGGTGACCTCAACCGTCTAGGGTGCTCAAACACCCAAGAGTAACAAGATCCGCTAGGGATAAGTGGGGGAATCAAATATCCCTTGGTGGAAGTGTAGATCTGGGCCTTCTCAACCAATCCCGAGCAAATCAACAAGTTTGATTGGCTAGGGAGAGAGATCGGGCGAAAATGGAGCTTGGAGCAACGATGGAGCTTTGGGGGAAAGAGGTAGGTCAACTTTGGGGAAGAAGACCCCTTTATATAGTGGGGGAAACAATCCAACCGTTACCCCACTGTACATCCCCGCACAGAGTGGTACTACCGCTAGGGCAGGGCGGTACTACCGCTCCCTACTCAGCGGTACTACCGCGCTGGCGAGGAAGACAGGGCCCTGTCCCCAGAGCGGTACTACCGCGGGAGAAGAGCGGTACTACCGCTTGGAGCGGTACTACCGCTTCTACTACCTCGCCTAGTACCGCAAAACCCGACACGAGAAAATACCAGTCTCGAATCGAGGCGGTAGTAGCGCGGAACAGCTGCAGTACTACGGCCGAAGCCCCCAAGCGGTACTACCGCCCAGCGGAGCGGTATTACCGCTGAGAGTGGTACTACCGCTTCGTGGAGCGGTACTACCGCTGGAGAGCTTCGGCGGTACTACCGCTGTAGACTGCGGTACTACCGCTGGCACAGAACGGAGTAGGTACGGAAGAGAAAGTGCAGCTCCAAAGATGCGAAAGGAAGACGACGGGTGTGATAGGGATGTGTACGTGTTGATTCCACCCTAGTCTTACCAAAGCGGATCCCCTCTTGATAGTACGGTGACTCCTACGAAACTAGTCCACCAACAACGAAACGAAGGAGCTACACCGTCTTGAATAAAACACCGAGGGGAGGAAATCGTCTCGTGCCAATGGATGAATCTCTGATATAACTTAACGCACACGATTAGTCCGCAAAAGCATTGTCATCAATCACCAAAACATCTTGGGGTTAAATATGCCCTTACAATCTCCCCCTTTTTGGTGGATTGATGACAATACGGGATTTGCACAAGCATGATATAGAGTAAGCGCACAAACCCCACCGTCCTAAAATGTAGATGGGCTCCCCCTAGATGTGTGCTATCTAGATAAGTGCTTTGGACTGCACGGCAGACATACTAGGATCAACGCTTCCCCTACATTTTAGAGACCAACCATCTAAGCAAGGTATATGAGAGCAGCATAGATGACTTAACCGGAAAAACAAGCAACTCATAAGCTAGATAGTGACATAGATAATGATACTGGAAAGATAAGGTAGCATATGTCTCACACCATATGACTCGAACTTAGGTCTCACAGACAAACCAAACAAAGCAAATGCGAGGAAAACATGAACACAAGAGACGGAAGACACAAATCGCAAATCCCTAAACTCTCTCCCCCTTTGGCATCAAGACACCAAAAAGGAGAGGGAGTGTTGCTACGGCTCCAGGTGAGAGCAAACGAGGATACACACATCAGAGCACAGCGGGATCATCGGCGCCACCGTCCTCAGACTAGAAGTGCTCGGCATCAGAATCGGTCCACCGGCAATGCAGCTGAATCCACTCCTCCTCCTCGGTAAGCTGGTCCTCAAACCCACTGTTAACTGTAGCACCCAACTGACGCATGAGCTCCTTGTGGCGACCTCGGGCCTTCTTCTCAGCCACATGAGTCATGTACTGACCGTGAGACTCCATGCAGAACAACTTCTTCATCTTGAGCTTGAGCTTCTTTGCCCAAGAGGGCTCTGCCTCAGAAGGCATGTAGTCATCATCATCATCATCAGCCCCAGTCTCCTCCTCGGTCTCCATGGCAGTAGCAGACGAAGGAACTCCAGTCCTAGGGGCCTGAGTGCCCCAGTTATCCTTCTTCCTCAGACGCTTGACATCGTGAGAGATCAACTCTCCAGTCTCCAGTAACACCTGGGGATAGACACGATCCCAGGCCTTCTCAATGAGCAGCATGATGAACGGACCATAAATCGGGCACTTGCGCTCGGAGATAGTAGATAGCAGCTCAGACCACATAACATGAGAGATATCCAAGGACTCTCCGGTGTTCTATCCCTTCTCACACTGGTAGAAAAGAAGCATGTCCACGAGATAGGAGTGAACCTGGTCCAGATTCCCGATACGAGGGAAAAGAGTCTCTCTGAAGATGCGGTGAAGGATATCCAGATAGGCAGGCAACTCATAGGTTTCCTTCTTTGTCTCAGGGTTGATCCTCAAAGTGCAGTAGGGCCATAGAGCTTGCTTGTGAGTGGCATTGGGGCGGCCGTGGGGGCGAAAGCCGACAAAAGACTCAAGACCTAGATCTTGCACCCCAATCAACTCCATGAACACTTTCCACTTGACTGAAAGCAACTTGCCATTGGTCATCCAGGTCAGTGTCCTGTCCTCATCAGTCCCAAGGTAAACCGTGGCATAGAATTGGGCCACAATACAGCATCATAGTCCTTGTTGAATTGCATGATCCCAAGAATGTTCAGTTGAGTGCACATCTGAAGAGCTTCACCAAAGTATTCAGGATCTTGCTCCATATGGTCGGTGTCGATGGAGTGCACGTTGACATAGAGGTTCTTCTTGGCTTTGAGAACATCGAAGAAGATGGCAAAATGGAACCTGTTCTAGAACGGACGGTTGACCAAAGTGGGATCTTGGTCTACCTCATATGGGTTGCGGCGGCGCCTTGCCCAGAACTCCTTTGGCGGCATTTCTGGCACGGTTTTGCCTGGCTTTGGCTTGACCCCAGGCTTCTTCTGGAGTTGAGGTGGAGGTGGAGCACTTGAAGAACCTCCGGTAGGCTCAGTGGTGCGGTAGCGCTTGGACGTGGCACGATCGGGGTTGACACGACGAGCCTGATGCTCAAGGACCTCATCACCTGGAACCACACACAAGAACACACAAACAACCAGAAAGAACGAGCATAAGCCACAAAAAACAAGCAAAAAGGATAACTAAAAGGTAGGAATATGGTGGAAATTCGTAGAGGGCGGTAGTACCGCGACCTCCGAGCGGTAGTACCGCTCGAGGCGGGGAAACAGCCGGTTCCAACTGCCATGGTCAGATCTGGTACTACCGTCCTACCAAATTCAAAAATACTCCAACCAAACACTAATCCACACTGTCTAGAAGCATTCTCCATCCTACTCAAGCCTAGATCTGGCCAAAAATCTAGAGATGCAACTGCTATTGCCCCTAAGACGCTAGATTGGAAATCTAGACACAAAGAAACAGGGAACGGGGGCAATACCGGCATCCATGGCAAGAGGACAAGGTGGGGATCGACTCCACCGAAGGGAATGGAGAGGAGCGCCCCGGAGAGGGAGATCCGCCGGAGCCCTCCCGTGGCGCCGATGCTGAAGAGAGAGAGGAACAGAGCGAGGGAAGGCGAGCGAATGGGTATGGGGGAGAAGAAACTCCCCTTCCCCCGATATAACCCCCTGCTCGCACCTCACAGCGGTAGTACCGCGCTGGAGGGCGGTAGTACCGCTCGGAGCGGTAGTACCGCTCGCCACCAGCGGTAGTACCGCTTCAGCAACCGCATGACTTCTAGACCAATGGCTAAAACTCCAAGAAGACGGAAAGGAAAATCAAGAGAAAGAGAAGACCAACAAGGCAACACACACACACACAACGGACCAGAAAACACTCAAACACAAACAACCACACGAAACAGAGCGAGCTCTGTCCTCTCTCAAGACAGGGCGGTGGCCAGAGCCACCTATGTTTGAGTCAATTGGTATGGCACCGCGAAGAATTATCCTTGGGCCCATGACCAAAACTCGTCTTTGAAGCACAAGTACCATAAAAATGGCTAATGTGAAAGAGTTGATCGATTTATGCATAATGGGGGGAGGGAGAGTTCATTGAGAGAACAACACTCCCCCTATTTCCATGCCTACACCTAAACTAGACAACACGATGAGTGTAGTGGGGGGTGCAAGGGTTCAAGTCACATTGCTCGAATCAATGATATTTAGCTCATGCCTTAACTTGCAAAATCTTGCTTCATCCAGGGGCTTCGTGAAAATATCTGCAAGGTTATCATGAGTGTTGACATACTTGCGCTCGATCTCCCCTCGCCTAATGTGATCCCGGATGAAATGATACCGAATCTCAATATGCTTCGTCTTGAAGTGTTGCACCAGGTTGAGAGAAATCTTGATGGCACTTTCATTGTCACACCAAAGAGGCACTTTGTCACAAATGACACCATATTCCTTTAAAGTTTGCCTCATCCATAAGAGTTGTGCACAACAACTACCGGCCACCACATACTCCGCTTCGGTGGACGAGAGAGACACAAAACTTTGCTTCTTGGAAGACCAACTCACCAAAGAGCACCCAAAAAACTGGCACCCTCCGGAAGTGGACTTCCTATCCACTTTGTCTCCCGCCCAGTCAGAATCCGTAAATCCTTCAAGCTTGAAGTTTGCTCCTCTTGGGTACCATAAGCCAAAGTTTTGGGTATGAGCCAAATATCGAAAGATTCGCTTGACCGCCACATAGTGACTTTCCTTCGGTGCGGCTTGAAACCGTGCACACATCCCCACACTCAACATGATATCCGGTCTAGATGCACAAAGGTAAAGCAAGGAGCCAATCATGGAGCGATATACCTTTTGATCCACCGCTTTACCATTGGGATCGATGTCAAGTTGGCACTTGGTAGGCATTGGTGTAGTAGCCGGCTTGACATCACTTAGCTTGAATCTTTTAAGCATGTCTTGAGTGTATTTGGCTTGGTTGATGAAGGTTCCTTCTCTTCTTTGTTTGATGTCAAAACCAAGGAAGAACTTCAACTCTCCCATCGAAGACATCTTGAACTTGGAGGTCATGAGAGCGGCAAATTCCTCATTGAAAGCTTTGTTAGGAGAACCAAAGATAATATCATCAACATATAGTTGGCATACAAACAACTCCCCTTTGACCTTCTTAGTAAAAAGAGTGGGGTCGATTAGCCCCACCTCAAATCCACAATCTTGTAACAACTCGGTAAGGTGGTCATACCACGCACGTGGGGCTTGTTTAAGGCCATAGAGTGCCTTATCGAGTTGATACACATGATCCGAAAAGTAGGGATCCTCGAACCCGGGGGGTTGCTTGACATAGACCAACTCATTAATAGGACCATTAAGAAAAGCACTTTTCACATCCATTTGTTGCAACTTAAAGTTGTGATGGGAAGCATAGGCAATCAACAAGCATATGGATTCAAGACGAGCAACGGGAGCAAAGGTTTCACCGTAGCCGATACCCTCGACTTGGGAGTAGCCTTGTGCTACCAATCTTTCCTTGTTGCGAACAATGTTCCCATGAGCATCTTGCTTGTTCTTGAAGATCCATTTGGTCCCAATGACGTTGTGGTCTCCCGATGGCCTTGGCACCAATCTCCATACTTTGTTGTACTCGAAGTTGTTGAGTTCTTCATGCATGGCATTGAGCCAATCCGAGTCTTCGAGCGCCTCATAGACCTTTTGGGGTTCAACACAAGAGACAAACGCGTGATGTTCATAATAGTTTGCTAATTGTCTACGAGTGCTTGCCCCCTTTCTTAGGCTTCCAACCACATTTTCCATGAGATGGCCTTGGGTGGTGAGCTTGGAAGCAGTCTTCATGGCACGACGCTCTAATTCCTCCTCGGATGTGGAAGGAGGAGGGTTGACTTGATTATCTTGAGCGCCGTCTTGAGCTTGTTCTTGATCTTGAGCTTGCTCATGATCTTGAACTTGCTCGAGGGGGAGAACTTGATCTTGGGCATCATTTAGAGGTTCACCACCATCTTGAGGTTGATCTTGCCCTTGGTCTTGTTCATGAGGTTGAGGGCCTTCACTTTGTTCTTCGGAAGCGTGTGGGTCTTGGGGAGGTGATGGCTCCACTTGAGTGGAGCATTGTCCTTCTCCTTCGGCCACAAGGGGTTCCTCAATGGGGAGGATTTGACCAATACCCATTCTTCTTATGGCTTGGGGAGGAATTTCATCACCTACATCACAAGTACCACTTTGCTCCACTTGGGAGCCGTTATTTTCGTCAAACTCCACGTTACACGTTTCCTCAATGAGTCCGGTGGACTTGTTGAGGACACGGTAAGCATGAGAGTTTGTAGCATAACCAACAAATATGCCCTCATGAGATCTAGCCTCAAATTTAGACAAACGAACACCTTTCTTGAGAATGAAACACTTACAACCGAACACCCGGAAGTACTTGAGGTTGGGCTTGTTGCCGGTGAGTATCTCATAAGAGTCTTGTTCAAGCCTTTGCGAAGATAGAGCCGATTGGATGCATGACATGCGGTGTTGATGGCTTCGGCCCAAAAGTTGTATGGAGACTTGAACTCCGCCATCATGGTCCTAGCCGCATCCATCAACGTCTGGTTCTTCCTCTCCGCAACACCATTTTGTTGAGGGGTGTATGGAGCAGCATATTGGTTCTTGATCCCCTCATCACTAAGAAACTCATCCAAGGTGTAGTTCTTGAACTCGGTGCCGTTGTCACTTCTTATTGTCAAGATCTTTGCATTGTGTTGACATTGAAATTCATTTGCAAAGTCGATGACGGTTTGTTGAGTCTCACTCTTCCTCTTGAAGAAGTATACCCAAGTGTATCTTGAATAGTCATCCACAATCACCAAGCAATACTTTCTTCCTCCAAGACTATCAAAAGATGGAGGCCCAAAGAGATCCATGTGAAGGAGCTCCAAGGGTCTCTTCGAGTAGATGATGGTTGATGGAGGGTGAGGGAGTCCTGGACTAGGGGGTGTCCGGATAGCCGAACTATCATCATCAGCCGGACTCCAAGACTATGAAGATACAAGATTGAGAGTTCCTCTGTGTCGTCACCGATAGGCTCGATGGCTTCTTCGATCATCAACAACGACACAGTCTAGGGTGAGACCTTCCTCCCCGGACAGATCTTCGTATTCGGCGGTTTTGCACTGCGGGCCAATTCAATTGGCCATCTGGAGCAGATCGAAAGCTACGCCCCTGGCCGTCAGGTCAGATTTGGAAGTTTGAACTTCACGGCTGACATCCGCGGGGACTTGATCCTCGATGGATTCGAGCCACAGCCAAGCGTGCCGTGCTGTCACGATGGGCATGATTTAGCTCTGCAGCCGGACAGTATCCTGGAGGCCACACTCGAGTCCGCTTCGATCTTCAATTCGAAGCTGGCTGCGCAGATCGAGGACGGATGGCTAGACACCGCCTCGGGGGCTGCAACCTCTATGGCGATAGAGCCGGACACTGATCTTGTCCCTCATGAAGCCCGTGACTCCGAGGTGCCGGACTCCTCGCCGGACTCTGAGCCTCCCGCGCCCCCTCCAATCGAATCCGGTTGTGCGCCAATCATGGAGTTCACCGCCGCGGACATCTTTCAACACTCACCTTTTGGCGACATCCTGAGTTCGCCAAAGTATCTCTCGTTATCAGGAGAGCCCTGGCCGGACTGCGGTCAGGACGGTTGGGATGCGGACAACGAAGAAATTCAAAGCCCACCCACCACCCACTTTGTAGCCACTGTCAACGATCTAACCGACATGCTAGACTATGACTCCAAAGACATTGACGGTATGGACAACGATGCCGGAGACAACCAAGAACCAGCGCCTATCAGGCACTGGAAAGCCACCCCAACTCACGACGTATGTATGGTGGATATACCAAAAAGAAGCGATAATGAAGAGCAACGGGACGTGGCGAAGGACAACTCCCCCAATAAACAACCAAAATGGCGACGCAAGCGCCGCCCGAAGTCCCGCCTCGATAAAAACGGCACCCATACGGACCCGGCCCTAGAGCAGGGCGAAGTAGTGGACGGCGAACATGCCACCAAGCAACCATCCGAACAGGATGAACTGGACAAGCAACCCATCCCCGGCGAAAACAAGAGCATAGACGACCTCACGCCGAACACATCGCCAGAGCATAAGAACCTTCACAAAAGGCTCGTCGCTATTGCAAGAAGTTTGAAGAAGCAAAAGCGGAAGCTCAAAACAGCAGAGGACACACTCCGAATGAGATGGAGCAAAGTACTGAATACCGTAGATAAATACGATGCTAGTCGCCAGGCAAAGAGCTACCCGAAGCGCAAGCTGTTGCCCGAATTCGACGAGAAGGCCTTAGAGCCCCCGCAGTCAAAAAAGAAAGAGGCTGCCTGTCCGGATAGACGACCAGGTGACAGGCTAAGAGCAGCAAGGGGCTCCGCACACAAGCCGACACACGATCAGCATAAAGATCCTCGGAAAAAGGATGACCCGGTCAGGTCTATCTATGGGCCAAAAAAGAAGACTCCAGGAAGCAACACAACCCGCCGAGTGTTTGAAGACAACGGCACACCCAAATACAGGGGCGCCGCACACCCACTATGTTTCACCGACGAGGTACTGGATCATGAATTTCCAGCGGGATTCAAACCCGTAAACATAGAGGCATATGACGGAACAACAGACCCCGGAGTCTGGATTGAGGATTATATCCTACACATACATATGGCCAGAGGAGACGATCTCCATGCCATAAAATACCTACCCCTCAAGCTCAAAGGGCCAGCTCGGCATTGGCTCAAAAGCCTCCCAGAAAATACCATTGGAAGTTGGGAAGAGCTCGAGGATGCGTTTCGAGCAAATTTTCAAGGGACTTATGTCCGCCCTCCGGATGCAGACGATTTAAGTCACATAACTCAACAGCCCGGAGAGTCAGCACGCAAATTCTGGAACAGGTTCCTCACCAAAAAGAACCAAATAGTCGACTGTCCGGACGCCGAAGCCTTAGCAGCCTTTAAGCACAACGTCCGAGACGAATGGCTCGCCAGACACCTCGGCCAGGAAAAACCAAGAACAATGGCCGCACTAACAAGCCTCATGACCCGCTTTTGCGCAGGGGAGGACAACTGGCTGGCTAGATGCAGTACCAGCGACCCGAGTACATCCGAAGTCAGGGATGGAAATGGAAAATCACGACGCAGAAAAGATCAACGCCGGAATAAGGAAAATGGCCCAAATAGCACGGTGGTCAACGCCGGATTCAAAAGCTCTCGGCCGAATAACAAAACACTGCCCCTCAAGGACAACAGTGACGAGCTATCCAACCTAAACAAAATTCTGGATAGGCTATGTCAAACACATAGTACCCCCGGGAAGCCTGCAAACCATACCCACAGAGATTGTTGGGTCTTCAAGCAGTCCGGCCGACTTAACGCCGAACGCAAGGGGCTCGACGCACCAAGCGAAGACGACGAACCCCACAAGCAGCACGCCGGAAAATAGAAGACTTTCCCATTAGAAGTCAAAACAGTGAACTCACTTCATGTGATAACACGAAAACACAGTGCGGCACCTGCCATACCAGGACACCGTCCGCAGATTGGGGATAGACCCCACCACAATTTGCCGTAGCAGCACTTCCTTCAAAGGAGTGACGTCAGGCCTTTAAGCCAATTGTACAGGCTCGGTAACACTAGAGGTTGTGTTCGGTTCATCTGACAACCTCCGTCGCGAAAAGCTCACTCTCCATGTCGCCCCATTTCACAGTAGCCCTCAAGCACTATTGGGACGCGAAGCTTTCGCTCGCTTTAACGCAATACCACATTACGCGTTTCTTACGCTTAAAATGCCCGGTCCACGCGGCATAATCTCATTAAAGAGTAACTCCGAGTGTTCCTCGACCACGGAGAACGTGAGGCCGCCTTGACAGCCACACACTAATCCGACCTTGCACATCAAAGCCCCTAAAAACAAGTCATTTAGACCTCGGACACGGTTAGGCGAGTCCGACGTAAACATACAAGGGGTTTCCCAGCCGCATACTCCCTCACAAGGGGCTGCGCATATAAATGATGAGAGCCAATAAAGCTCAACTTCATTCATCTTCCAAATTATACTTTATTTTAAATACATTCTTTGCACGATATTTCTTCCAAACTAAGTCCTTCTCTTTTACAGATGAAGCACGTGCTACACCCGTCCAGGATACAGCACAACGGAGACACAGGCGCAGACGTGCAGCAGGGACCCGTTGCAAGGATTCTTTTCAGATTAAGACCCTGCGTAAACCTTTCTTACTGTCTCTTGTTGATACACATCCCCCGGTTTTCTACCATAACCGAGGAGGAGGCTGGCGTTTTGGCATCGGCCGCGTCAGAAGTTCCCGCCTGCACCTGGACACTAGGGGCCTAGGGCATTGTTCTGCCCGGTATCATAAAGACCGAACACCTCAGGGAGTGTTCGGCGTCTCGAATTAGGCCTTATATGCATCAGCTCCGAATCATGTCTTTGGTCAAATGTTGGGTTTGCCCGGCTCCTGTGTTTTGCTGCCTTATGTTCCGCTCCATCGGCTAACGCGGCACCAGGAGAACTACTGCGATTGTGCCCCGGTTCGGCCGGGCGAGCACCTCAGTAGAGAAAGCTGAAAACTGACTGTCATGATATAGCGAGAGACTGGTTAACCACTCGATCGACTATTGGAATGTTTAGAATTCCTCCGCTTTGACGAAGGACCGCTTCCCGGTCAGGCACATACGTGCCCAGAGTTCGGAGAGCGCGGTGCCTCTAGGGGCTATATAGTAGCCCCACCATCGAGCTCATATGGCTAAGTGAAAGTGATAAAGCATTATAGTCCGGTTGCCTAGTTTGCTATGCTATCACCTCCTTCAAAGGACCAAGACGTTGGATTAAGTGTGAAAAAGCGCTTTTCTTTTTTGCAAACACCCCCGCACCATGTGCATGGGGGCTGAAGCCAAAGACTGCAACTTTCAAGTTATTCATACATATACGGCCGCACAGGAGATAGTTCAATACTTGAACGCACAAGTATAAAAAGCTATTGCATTATAAACATGATCTCACAAATCATACACATCATTTGAACATGACATCTTTCGAGCATTGCGACTCTATTAAACGAGCGCCCTGCAGGACTTCCTCAAAATAGTGCTCAGTGGGTAATCGGCTCTTGTCCAAACCCCGGGATGCAACAGCGATGGCATCCATGTCCGCCCAGTATGTCTTCACACGGGCGAGAGCCATCCGTGCACCTTCTATGCATGCCAACCGCTTCATCGCCTTGATATGCGGCACCGCCCCAAGGAATTGCTGCAACAAGCCAAAATAACTCTTCGGCTTGGGCCTTTCCGGCCACAGATGAGTGACCACATCCATCATGGAAAGTCCGGACAATCTATTCATCTCAGCCCATTCAGCCAGCCGATCAGTCAACGGAAGTGGACGCTCCGGAGTATGGAATCGAGACCAGTAAAGCTCTTCCATTTCGTGATCCTTCTGGCTTCGGAAGTGCACGACTGCATCCGCCGCACTTGCCGCCAAATTCAGATAAGGATCCTCCGCACCACACAACTGGCCCAGTTGAGCATACTTCGGATCCATGAACTTCCTACGCAGAAGAAAGGGCTTTCCAGCCGCAATGTCTCCGACTTGATGCAGTTCCTCCTTCATAGCCCGCATCTCACTCCGGGCATCCTTGACTTCGGCGACGGCCTTCTTCAGGCCCTCTTGCTCCACTCGGCATTCTCCTTCAAGAACCTCACAACGATCGGTAGCATCTTTTAATTTCAAGGCCATTCCGGCCAACTCTTCCCTGCTTCGGCAGTGAGCAGCCTTTTCGGCTTTTAGCTCTTCTGCTGCCTTCGAGGCAGCCGCATCACTTATCCTGGCTTGCTCCTTGGCTAGAGCAAGCTCTGCTCGAAGGTCTTCCACAGCAGCGGCGCCATCTGCATCAAGCATACAAATTGTAAGGAACGGGCATCAGCTCCCTTACTAGGCAACCGCGCAGCAACCACCTACCTTGCGACTCGTTAAGTCGTTTATTGACCAGCGCGATGTCCGCATCCGCAACATCGAGTTGCCTCTTCAGTTCGGCAACTCCATCAGTCCGGCTGGCCACCGAATGTCCCGCCACCTGCATAGGAAAGGCGACATTCTATAACTGAGATTATGATCCTTGGCACGCTATCGCTTTTAACAGCATACCAAGTCTCAGGGGCTACTATCTATACAGGGCGCACTCCATGTGCAAAACTGTCAAAAGGTATGTCATTTTTTGCGTACCTCAAACCCCGTCAGCAAATTTTCGACGGCCTCATACAACCCGCTTTCGGCGGATGAGATTCTCTTAGGTACCATACTCATTAATGTGCGGTGATCTTCCGAAATAGACGCCCTCTTGAGCAAATCCTGCAGCTCCACCGGCCATACTCCAATGGGTGCCGGACTCTTCGGCCCCGCCGGACTCGGGGGGACCCTCCGTGACGAGACCTCAGGGTCGTCCGCCCCGCCCGACGGGGCGGCAGATGGAGGCGTCTCGCTCTCCATCATCTCCGGACGAAGGTCCCCCGAAGATGAGCTCTGCTGAGATGGGCTGAGATCCGAACTACAAGGTGAAAACTTAGGTTACCTTTGGAAATAATACAAGGGCGTTCCCTATTACAAAATCCCCTCTTTTTTACTTACGGCTTGCTAGAGGGCTGATTCCTCTGAGGAGACAGTACGGCCGGGGCTCTTCCCGGCGCAGGACCTTCCGGTGCAGATTTCTTTCCCCGCTTTGAGGCCTTGGCCTCCGGGTCTTCGGAAGCGGTCCTCTTCTCCCCCTGGAAGGAGGGATTCTCGATTCCCCCCTTATTGAAGGCCTCCTTGGCAGAGGTGGTAGTTTCCCTATGCCCCCCTTCGCTCTCCTCCGGAGGCGCAACCTCCAACATTTTGACTAACACGGGATCCGGCGTGGTCTCAGGGAGGGGGACCGGACACCGTATCAGTTTTGCTTGCGCTATCCACTCCTGTCCAAGGGATAGCTGGTTAAAAAGCAAACCCATGATAAATAAATGGATGATATGTCCGGACTCAGGGCTACTTACTTGAGTATCCGGGCGATTACAGCTTAGGCCAGCATCCTCGGTCAAGTTCGGACGCATCTCTTGCGATCCGAAGAACAGTTTGTACATCTCCGCGGGTGTCAAACCCATGAAGTGTTGGAGAGCTCGTGGCCCCTCCAGATTAAATTCCCACAGACGGAGGGGGCAACGTTTGCAGGGCAGAAGGCGCCGAATCAGCATAACCTGTGCCACTACGACCAGATTAATCTCCCTTTCTTGGAGGCCTCGAATCCGGTCCTGCAATAGGGGTACGTCTTTAGACGGCCCCCAGTTAAGCCCCTTGTTGACCCATGACGTCAGCCGTTGTGGAGGGCCCGAGTGGAAGACGGGCGGCGGCCTCTGCCTGCTGCCCCGGGGAGCAAACCATTCCTGTTGCCATAAGTCGAGCTCCTCCTGAAAAGAGCCCTCGGGCCATGGAGCATCGGCCCTCTTGCTTATAACCGCCCTGCCGCACTCTGCCTGACGCCCTTCTATCATCTTCGGCTCCAAATTGAAGGTTTTGAGCCACAAGCCGAAGTGAGGGGTAGTGCGGAGGAAGGCTTCGCAAACGACAATAAATGATGAGATGTGGAGGATGGACTCCGGAGCCAAGTCATGGAATTCCAGCCCATAGTAAAACATGAGCCCCCTCACGAAGGGATCCATCAGGAAGCCTAAATCCCGATGGAGGTGAGACACGAACACGACGCTCTCGCCGGGCTCGGGAGTAAGAATAACTTGCCCTCGGGCAGGCAACCTATGCGAAATCTCGTAGGTCAAGTACCGGGCTTCTCTCAGCTTTAGCACGTCTTCTTCCGTGATGGAAGAGGGCATCCACCGACCTCGTAGGTCGGAGCCGGACATTGTCGAAGGTCGAAAGTACCTGAATCTGGAGCCATGGGTGTTGGAACTTGGGGCAAGAGGCGGATTCGATTAAAGATTGAAGAAAAAGAAGGGGCCTTGGTCTCATTATAAAGAGGAAGAATACCAAGAGTCGTCCCCGTGACCGTTTTGAACCTGCCTTCGATGGAGGGGGCATGGCAACGGGCGCGGTTGGGTTACCCACGTCCGTATTTATGGGAATCCCGGAATAAGGGGAACACGATCTCTACTTCGACAAGACGTGCCAAGGAAACCGCTTCGCTAAACGCGCTGAGGTGGTACAATAAAAACAATTCTAGTAAAGGCTTGGTAGTGGTGTGACGTCACGCCGCCAAATACATCAGCAGATTGAACTTGTGTAATGTTTTCCTCTCTACGGTGGTACGTGGAATTTATTTTGCAGAGCCGGACACTATCCTGGTGTTCACAATCTTCTATAAATTATTCGGAGGAGGAACCCGCCTTGCAATGCCGAAGATAATATGCGCGCCGGACTCGTCGTCATTGCAGCCTGGTTCAGGTGCTACTGAGGGAGTCCTGGACTAGGGGGTGTCCGGATAGCCGAACTATCATCATCGGCTGGACTCCAAGACTATGAAGATACAAGATTGAAGACTTCGTCCCGTGTCCGGATGGGACTCTCCTTGGCGTGGAAGGCAAGCTTGGCGATACGGATATGTAGATCTCCTACCATTGTAACCGACTCTGTGTAACCCTAGCCCTCTCCGGTGTCTATATAAACCGGATGGCTTTAGTCCGTAGGACGAACAACAATCATACCATAGGCTAGCTTCTAGGGTTTAGCCTCCTTGATCTCGTGGTAGATCTACTCTTGTAACACACATCATCAATATTAATCAAGCAGGACGTAGGGTTTTACCTCCATCGAGAGGGCCCAAACCTAGGTAAAACATCGTGTCCCTTGTCTCCTATTACCATCCGCCTAGACGCACAGTTTGGGACCCCCTACCCGAGATCCGCCGGTTTTGACACCGACAGAGGGTGAGCCTTTTCATGAAGCTTTCCTTCGATACAAGCACTGCAAGCATGATCTTTGGAAAAACTAACATTTGTTAATCCACGGACATGGTCCCCCTTGAGAAGACTTTGCAAAGATCTCATATTGACGTGGGCTAAACGGCGATGCCAAAGCCATCCAACGTCAACTTTAGCCATTAGGCATGTCGCGGTCTTAGTGGGTCGCTCCAAAAAGTTAATCACATAGAGACCGTTCTCGACATGCCCAACAAAGGCTACTTTAAGAGTCTTGCTCCACAAGAGGGCCACGGTATCAATGTCAAAGAATGTAGCAAAACCCATGAGTGCAAGTTGACGAACGGAAAGCAAATTGTATGCAAGGGACTCAACAAGCATGACTTTCTTGATCGTTAGATCATGAGAAATGACAACCTTGCCGAGACCCAATACCTTAGAATGTGATGCATCACCCCACTCGACATTGGTGGGCATAGATGGAATCTCTTGCACGTCCACCACCAAGTCCTTGCTCCCGGTCATATGATTTGTTGCTCCACTATCGAGCAACCATGATCCCCCACCGGAAGCAAACACCTACAAGAGATCAATGCTTGGTTTTAGGTACCCATTTAGTAATGGGTCCTTTGATGTTAGTAACAAGGGTCTTGGGAACCCAAATAGACCATTCAATGTACTCATAAGGAGAACCAACAAATTTAGCAAAGACATGTCCATCACTAGCACGGCACAACACATATGACGGGTTAAAGTCGCCGGCTTTGTTTGAGGAAATGCTTTTGCCCTTTTGGACATCAACTCCCTTCACTTTTTCCTTCTTCTCCTTAGGAGCACCCTCTACCTCTTTCACAAATGTTTGTTTGAGAGGAGGAGGACGTTTGGTCTTGTTGTTCTTCTTCTTCTTGCTCTTGGACTTGGGTGCAAACCCAATTCCTTCCTTGGCCACAACTTCCTTTTGATTGCTCAAAAGGTCGTTGAGGTTCTTCTCACCTTGAATGCAAGTCACAAGGCCTTTCTCAAGTTGATCCTTCAACTTGGCATTCTCCTCCACAAGATGCACATGCTCACAACACGGGTTAGTAGCACATGCATTATCAATTAATACCATATGAGGAAAGGTGGCCTTTTCCTTGATTAGCTTAACTTGGAGTTGAGCATGAGACTCTTTGAGGTTAGCATGAGTACCCTTCAAGACCTTGTGGGCCTTGTCAAGTATCTCAAACTCCTCTTTGAGTCTAGCATGATCAACCCCAAGTGTAGCCTTCTCGGAGGTTAGCACACGAGACACGACAAGAGCATGATCAAGATTTTCTTTAACTTGGCATGGTCATCCTTGTGTGACTCCTCAAGAGTCAAATGATGCACACGCTCTTCCTCAAGAGCATTATAGAGATCCGATATCTCATCGGCATAGTCACGACTATGACCTTCCATCTTGGGGATGGTTTCTTCGTGAGCCTCGATCATGTCATTGGCCTCACCAAGTTGTTCCAAGAGAGCAACAAAGTGCTTCTTGGACTTACCCTTGAGCTTACTCATAAAAGACTCAAATTCATTCACTTCCTCATTAGACTCAACATGTTCATCAATGCAACCCTCCAAGGAGGGATTAGTAATGATGGTGGTTGTGATGTTGGGGGTTACCTTGTTTGAAGCTTTAGCCATGAGGCACTTGGCGGTGATGTTTTCATTGGGTGAATCAAAGAGAGACACCCGGGGAGTAGTAACAATGGCAACGGAAGCCATGGCCATTGCTTCTTCATTTTCATCATCATCGTCATCCTCTTGGTATTCTTCTTGAACCACCAACCCATGAGTGGGAGTCTTCTTGGCAAAGTTGTTCTTGTTGGGGAAGGACTTGGCTTTGTCTTTTCGGATGAACTTGCCACCATTGTCTTCCCGCTTCTCGTAAGGACAATCCGCAACGAAATGGCTCACCTTGCCACAGTTGAAGAAAGTTCTAACTCGTTGCTTGCCCTTGACGCCACTTGAGTTGTTCTTGTTGAAGTTGGGTCTTAAACTCTTCTTGCTCCAAAATTGTCTTGAAGCCATGTGCTCATGGTAATCAAATTTGGTGTCTTCGGGGTTGCTTTCCTCATCTTCCACTTCTTCCTCTTCTTCCATAATAACCTTGGCCTTCAAAGCAAGGTTGGGCTTCTTTGCCCTTTGAGAACGGAGCACCGCATTGTCGCCGGTCTTGTCCAAGATGCTCATTGCAATGAACTCATCCAACACTTCACTTGAGGTCATGGAGTGGAAGTCCGGTCGTTGACGAATGACGGAGGACATGGCCTTGTTGTAGGGCATCATGGCCTTGAGGAACTTTCGCTTGATCCAATTGTCATCCGTGTCCTTGCTTCCATGATCTCGGAGTGCGACCGCGATTTGGTCACTCTTCGAAAGAGCTCACGAGGTTCTTCATCTTATTTCATTGCAAACTCATCGGCTTCATCTTGCACCACTTCATAGTTGGAGCGTTGAATGCTAGCACTTCCTCGATAGAGACCCTCGACACATTTCCATGCTTCTTTAGCCATGACATGCGGTCGAAGGTGAGGAAGATCTTCGGGAAGGATAGCATCTTGGATGATGAAGAGAGCACTCTTATTGAATTGATTGTCCACGGCTTCTCGAGGGGTGAAGTTGCTTGGGTCATGAGGATAGAAACCTTCTTCAATGATTCTCCAAAGGTTAGTGTTCACATGTTTTAAATGACGCTTAAAGCGATAGACCCAAGAATCAAAATCTTCTTGTTTCTCATATTTAGGAGGAGGACCGGCATGATTCAAATGAGTGGAGGGGATTGGCCCTCCATAAACTGGGGGTTCCACATGGGCAAAGATGCCGGTACCATTTCTACCACTAATAGAAGGACTCTTTTCAATGTTAGCTTCCCCCTTGTCGGAGGTAGCATCCGTCACCTTGTTGGTGGGATCACCCACTATCATCGGCGAGGTAGATTGTTTAAGTCCTTCTAGGAAATCTTTAAACATGTCCTTGACCTCGGTCGTCATGGAGGTTTTCAATGTTTCCAAAGCCACATTGAATTCCTCACGTGAGATCGAGTTACCCCCATCTCCCGTAGATGATATTGGATTCGCACCGGAGTGCTCTCCCACCTCATCTACGACATCAACCATACTCTTTGGACGGTAAAGTCCTGAAAAAGAGACGAGGCTCTGATACCAATTGAAAGGATCGATATGGTTGACTAGAGGGGGGGTGAATAGGCAACTAACAATTTTTAAGCTTTTCTTTACCAAATTAAACTTTGCAACAAAATAGGTTGTCTAGATGTGCAACTAAGTGAGCAACCTATATGATGCAATAACAACTAGCACACATGTAAGCAATGGATGTAATACAAGAAGGCTTGCAAAAGTAAAGGCACGAAATAACCAAGAGTGGAGCCGGTGGAGACGAGGATGTGTTACCGGAGTTCCTTCCTTTTAAGGGGAAGTACGTCTCCGTTAGAGCGGTGTGGAGGCACAATGCTCCCCAAGAAGCCACCAGGGCCACCGTATTCTCCTCACGCCCTCACACAATGCGAGATGCCGTGATTCCACTATTGGTGCCCTTGAAGGCGGCGACCGAACCTTTACAAACAAGGTTGGGGCAATCTCCACAACAATTGGAGGCTCCCAACAATACCACGAAGCTTCACCACAATGGAGTATTGCTTCGAGGTGACCTCAACCGTCTAGGGTGCTCAAACACCCAAGAGTAAAAAGATCCGCTAGGGATAAGTGGGGGAATCAAATATCCCTTGGTGGAAGTGTAGATCTGGGCCTTCTCAACCAATCCCGAGCAAATCAACAAGTTTGATTGGCTAGGGAGAGAGATCGGGCGAAAATGGAGCTTGGAGCAACAATGGAGCTTTGGGGGAAAGAGGTAGGTCAACTTTGGGGAAGAAGACTCCTTTATATAGTGGGGGAAACAATCCAACCGTTACCCCACTGTACATCCCCGCACAGAGCGGTACTACCGCTAGGGCAGGGCGGTACTACCGCTGAGAGCGGTACTACCGCTGAGAGCGGTACTACCGCTCCCTACTCAGCGGTACTACCACACTGGCGAGGAAGACAGGGCCCTGGCCCCAGAGCGGTACTACCGCGGGAGAAGAGCGGCACTACCGCTTGGAGCGGTACTACCGCTTCTACTACCGCGCCTAGTACCGCAAAACCCGACACGAGAAAACACCAGTCTCGAATCGAGGTGGTAGTAGCGCGGAACAGCTGCGGTACTACGGCCGAAGCCCCCAAGCGGTACTACCGCCCAGCAGAGCGGTACTACCGCTCTCAGCGGTAGTACCGCTTCATGGAGCGGTACTACCGCTGGAGAGCTTCGGCGGTACTACCGCTGTAGACTGCGGTACTACCACTGGCACAGAATGGAGCAGGTACGGAAGAGAAAGTGCAGCTCCAAAGATGCGAAAGGAAGACGACGGGTGTGATAGGGATGTGTACGTGTTGATTCCACCCTAGTCTTACCAAAGCGGATCCCCTCTTGATAGTACGGTGACTCCTACGAAACTAGTCCACCAACAACGAAACGAAGGAGCTACACCGTCTTGAATAAAACACCGAGGGGAGGAAATCGTCTTGTGCCAATGGATGAATCTCTGAAAGAACTTAACGCACACGATTATTCCGCAAAAGCATTGTCATCAATCACCAAAACATCTTGGGGATAAATATGCCCTTACAGATGCTCCGCATGATCTCCCCCCCTTGGGAGAGATCCGTCCATGGATCGTGATCTTCATCACCATGGGAAAGAGAGGGTGTCGCCGTGTAGAAGTGGGCAACCACCAAGTACTCATCATGTTGAAGCTTGAAATGGGCACTCTCCAATGTCGCACCGTCTTGTGATTCCTTCAAAAGGAGCACAGATAACAAGCACTTGGAAAAACAAATGTGGTTGGCATTAAAGCAAAACCAAGCATTCAAGAGGTGATTCACCCAACAAGTGTTGTCATCAAGCATAGCATATGGTGTGACAAGGGAGTGTGGCATGGCATGTAAGTACGTAAATTGAGCAAAATCAAGGACATCATGGAAACGAGCATGTAAATGGGAGGTAGCGATGCAAATATGTGTGTCAAGAGAATAAGCATCTACCTCAAGATCATAGTAAACATGCATAAAGCACTCAACAAATGGTCGATGGTAAGCATAAGAGTCATTCACAACACCCAAGAAGATGATATGACTAAACACATGCAAGTGCAAGACAATCCAAGCATAATGTGCATAGGGTGTAGTGAAAATCGAGTGGCACTCAACACGATAGCAAGAGCAATTGTTCATCATGTGTGAGGCAATCAAATCAATCATGTGACAAGCAATGGGACATGGCATAAGTGAAGTAATTACATTGTTGCAACCAAGCATGTGATAGGAGCAAGTAATCCAAGAAGTGGATGCAACATGAGAAAGCATAGAAATCAAGTCATGCAAACTAGTGGAGCGAAGATGCAACACACTAGAGGAAATCATGGCAATCATGTCATGTGAGCAAATAAGAGATATAGGCAATGCACATGACATATCGCGAGCACGAACACAAAGCAAGATCATAGTATCATTGTAGGCATGGAGCACATAGCAAACATGGCAATAACAAGCAATATCTCCACCAAGCTTGCAAATACACATACAAGTAGTAGAATCAATCATCATTTGTAATGCAAAGCATGGGTCACAAATGCATGGCAAAGGCATAGGAATGAGCATATCATGCAAAGTGAACATGGCAAGATGGGCATATAAGATGTAATGGACGATAACCCATAACCATGTGAGAGCCATGTAGAATAAATGCGCGAAGTCTTTGCGCGAAGAGAGCAGTGGGAAAGGCAATCGATGTGATCCCAAGTCATCGTTGCTCTCTAGAGCTCGTTTTGTCAACTAGTGGGATTGCGAGGTTGACAAGTATTCATGGGTACCTACACAAAAGAGACACAAACTAAAGAAATTCTGCGCGTGGTAAATGTACACATCATCCATCATGATGTGTATGTGCACATGTGAGTTAGCACAAGATAAGCATCGCTCAAAGAAATTTGATGCATGGTATAAGAACATGTCATCCATCATGAAAGAATAGTTATTGTGTAGGACACGATGGGGATGCAAATTTAGCATAGAAGTATATGGCACATCAATAGCATGTTTATTCATGGGGAGCATATGGTGCACACAAGTAGTGGGATCATGCAATGGATAGGATGAATCAAAATCTCCTAAAATGTATGAGGAAACTGTGGGGGTGTCCTCATGAGCAATAGTGGAAACATCATATGGATAAAATGGAGAACATCCAAAACAATGCATGTCCGAAGCTAGGTGGTCATGGCATGGCATATGAGATAAATGATGCAAAGGGATCATATCAATATCATCACAAGAAAAACAAATGCCAATAACCATGGGCTTGTCATCTATGCCATATGTGCAAATTGGGTTTATGTTGATGGCATATGCATAGTCACTATGAAGAGATTGCAAATATGACATATGGTTGATCTCATGCATAGCATATGACAAGTCAAGCGAATTATCAAACATGATGTGACCAAGAGAATTATCACAAGAAATCCTATGTAATATGGCATCACAACTACTAGACTCCACATGGCAATCATAAAACTCATCATAAATGGGTAAATCATCGCATGGGGAAATCATACTAGCATGAAGCATGGTAATAGGTGGGTCAACATCATGCAAGCAATCAATGTCTAGAATGTCCACTAGTGGGACAAGAGCATCACCGTCACCTATGTTACCGATGTCATTCCACTCATGTTGTGTGGGTGAGTTGGCAAAGACCAAATGGTGGTCATCATCTTCATCTTGATGGAACCATGTGGGGGGTGCATCATATTCCACCATGGCCATCGTCTTGTCCATAGGAAGGACGAAGTCGTCGCGTGTCGGCGCATCATCATATACGGGACCTAGCACCAAATGAGAAGACACAATAGAGGTAGAGGTTAAGTTGTTAGAAATCGAAATGGCCTCACGTGCCCTATCAACTTCCTCACTCTCTCTATGTGGTGGTGGCTCACTCACTCCCTCAAGGTAGGTGCACGCAATGTCACATATGGTGGAGTCACTCATCTCACTCAAGTAGTGGGGGTTGTGGCTCTCCTCACATGGGAATTGTGGCAACTCATCATATATGGGGCTAGTGGTGTAGTCACTCTCATTCTCCATATGGTGGCAAAAGTCACTCAAGTCATCATACGTCGCCATGGTTGAAGGGAAAATCTCATGCTCAACCATCTCGTCGTCGTTGCCATGGATGAAGGCCGAAGATGCTACAACATCCAAAGACGAAGATGCCTTGAGAACACTTGGCGAAGATGCCAAAGTGGTGGTAGTAGTCGTAGCTCCGTCTTGGTGGTGCTTGTCTCGCGGTCTTCTCTTGTGCTCATGAAGTTTGGCCGTAGCTTGATGTAGAGCTTTTTGGGACTTGTAGGTGTACGCATCGCGAGCATCTTCATCTTGATGGTGTTGTAGTGCTTGAGCTCGATGACGTTCCGAGGATTGGACACTTGAGCGTCGCCGCCTTGAAGATGACGAAGGGGAAGAAGACTTGTAGTTGGCCATCATGTCTCGTACTTGATCCCTTTGTTCGGCCAACTTGGTGTCGAGGTAGTCCCTTATCCTTGCTTCATTTTGGCGAATGTCGATGGCGAGTCGCTCAATGCCTTGCATTGCTCGTTGTAGTCCGAAGATGGACGTTTTGGTGATGTAGGTGTTCGTGTTGTCGTTGTCGTGGAAGACCGGAGATGAAATGCCTTGCCTATCCATCACAGACTCGAGTAGAGGTGAGTAGGAAATGAGATAAACAATACCAAGTTACCTTTTCCCAAAGTTGAGGATGTATCCCGTTTCACTCAATGTCAGGTGAAAGAATAGTGGAATTGGTACCGGACTTGTTCACTCACACCTATCAAGTAAAGCTTATGGTGGAGCTCGGTGAGGATAGTGGCACAAAAATTTGATGCAAAATGTTAGCAAGATTCAATAATGTTGGAAAAGATTCACAAATTCGCAAGTGAAACAAGTAGACCAATAGCAATATGTGGCACACGAAAACACACACACGAATAGATAAATGGGGTCGTGCAACCAAGGAATGAGCAAAAAATGTGGAATCCACAGAAAACGCTCGTGTTGCACAACTCAAGAGAGACGCTAGCATGATTGCTCAATAGGCGGATACAACACTTGTGGACAACCTATAAGATGCAAAATGTATGAGCCTTCGATCCCAAGTATGCTATGTGTATGATGTTCCCGAAGTTCTTCTCAAGATGATCCAAGATGATAGGATATGACAATCTTATGTGCAATGGTATGATGCTATGGCTCTTGCTTACAAGCTCTTTGCTCTCTTTTTGCTTAAAAGCTTTTTTTTGATATGGCCACTTATGCGAAATGCACAAACCAAGATAGCAATTGTGTATATGCGGGAACGATCTTGTGACACAAGGGATGATATGATGATACCAAGATGATACCAATATGATATGGTATGTATGCAATGGAAGGTATGGATCCCTAATGTGCACAAGTAACATTGCCGGCAATACTCAAATGGCTAGTCTCGATAGGCAAGTGACGCAAAATGGGCTAAGGGGTTAACAATGTAATGGCAAGAATGTACAATGATAGGATACCACAATACCAAGATGATATAGAGGGTACCGTTCTTGCTTACGGTTAGGGTGTCAAATTGGTGAAGTGGTCGATGTCGATGACGACCTCGTGGCGATGATGAGTGGCGGTGTTCTTGATGTAGATACCAAGATGATGTAGACCCGTCCCTAAGTAGCCGAAACACCTTAGGAAACGGTAAAAAAGCCGCAAACTCAAAATCTCCAAAGGCAAATGTCAAATGGTGGTAGCGGAATGTGTTGGTGGTTCCGACGTTAGCAATGCGGAAGTGGTGGTGGTGATGATGACGAAGCAACCGTCCCTAAGTAGTTGAAACACCTTAGGAGACTCAAGTCACCACTCAAGCAACCACAAATGCTATATGGATCGAAAATGGGTTAAGTTGCGGAAAGCGAAGGTGGTTTTGCGGATGATATGGTGGATGGCTTATGCAAAGATGACAAAATGCCAATTTTTTTTATGGAGTCAAATGATGTTGGAACCTATCTAGATGGACGGGGGATGTCAATAGCTACTCAACGAGCTAAAGAACGTCAAAATCGGACTCCGGAGGTGAAAGTTATGGCCGAAACGGTGAGTGGAAGTGGGCTGATTCGGGGGGTGCGGGTGCCCGGGGTTTGGGGGTGCGGGCACCCGGGGTGGTCAGGGGCAAACAGCCCGGGGGTGCGGGTGCCCGGGGCTTGGGGTGCAGGCACCCGGGGGGGTCAGCGGGGATGCGCGGGAGGGGGGGGTCCGGGTGCCCGGGGGTGACGAATTTGGGCGGAAATTCGTGGGAAGATGCAAGAAATTGGTGGATTTCGTGGAGGGAAAGGTGGAGATGGATGGGGGGAAGGCTAGATCCGCTTGAAAGCAAGCAAATCCATGGATCAAATCCAACAAAATCTCATCAAACCAACAAATCACAAAAAAAAATTGGGGCTATTTTTGGTGGGGAATTTTCGAAATTGGGGAAGAACATACAAAATTAGGCTAGAAAACAAAGAGGGGGCTCCAATTTCGTGAGAAACCATGGCTCATGATACCATGATGTTGTAGGGTGGAACCCTAAGTGAAGATTTTTCACGAATTGGAGGGGGAATCCCAAGAACAAGATGAACACAAGAGAGAAAACAAGAGGAACACTCAAGAACAAGTCCAACCACACATCCACTAGACCAACAATCACACAAGATCCACAAGGTACATGAACAATCAAAGGGAAGCAAGATACATGGTAGAGTTCATCCCAAATCCTATGAAGGATATGAGGGCTTGATGATCTAGGTAGATCCTTCCCTCAAGGGGGGCTTGAATCCCTAGGGATCTTCTCCAATGGAGGTCTTGTACTCCAATGGAGTCTTCTCTCTCAAGAGGAATCCCACAAGGGGAGGTACATGAGCTAAGCTCTATGATTTGTGTCTATTCTTAGCTATCCTCTAAATGAGCTAGGTGGGGGTACTTATAGTCTATGGACGGAATAAGAGGGGGAGATACAAGGGCAAAAGCCCAAAAAGGCAAACAGGCCCTCGGAGTGGTCCGGGCACCCGGGGGTGTGAGGCCCGGGCACCCGGGGTGGACAGGGACGCGTCGGGCTGCGCCTGTAGGAGGGCCAGACACCCAGGGGTCCAAGGCCCGGGCACCAGGGGCGGGAGATGGTGGCTGGGCGTGGCAGGCCGGGCACCCGGGGGTTGAGGGCCCAGGCACCCGGGGTGAGCAGGGCGTGGCCCAGGGAGGGGCCGGGCACCCGGGGCCATTTGGCCGAGCACCCGGGCTGCCACAACCAGCGCCAGGCAAAGGGGGCCGGGCACCCGGGGCCTCCAGGCCGGGCACCTGGGGTGGCTAGGGGCGTTCCCCAGCCGGCGGCCGGGCACCCGGGGCCATGGATGGTCGGGCACCCGGAGTGTCCAGGGCCTCCCCGTCCTCCTTCTTCCTTCTTCTCCTTCCCGAGAGACTTCGAGCGTTCCGAGTCATTCTTCCTCCTCTCTCTCCGTAGATGTTCGGGTCTCCCTCCTAGCATCTTCATGGTCGTGTCCTTGGTACCTAAGAAGGCACAATGAATCCATTTGAGGTAGAACCCGACACTCATGTGAAACCGAATGAAGTTCGAAGAGGAAAGAATTAACCTCGGTTTCGACGATGCGTGCATGTGCTCTTGTCATTGGTCCTCGAGGTGCTTGACGAGTTGTAGTAGAGTCCATGGGGATGAAGTACGGATGCTCCGCATCACATCTCCACACGCCCTCTACGGGCGAAAAAAACACCAGCAGAACAGGGATAAGGCGAGTAGAACATTATTTCTACCCTGGATTAGGAACACCGCCGCAAACCAAACACGAAGACTCCCTAAAGAAAACTGGAAAAAAATCACACATACTCTACGACATGTTTGGGTTTTATATTGAGGTCGCCGCCATCCAGAACCGTGCATCGATGCCTCTTCATCCGATGATCCACCCGAGCTGGACCATAGATGAAGATTTGCGTTGGACTTGGATCCCAGCCACTGTCGACTTCGCCAACACCGCCGTGGCACATAATGGACCTCCCCGCCACAGTAGGCGTTGTGCAGCCTTTGCCTGACGACGTGCCCTGACGGCGGTGAGAGGGGTAGATGGCGGGTGACGACTAGGGTTTGATGGTCGAATGGCTCTCCGCCTTGAGCTTATTATGCAATTTCCTAGACTATGTCTTGTTGGCGGCTTTCTTTTTGCAAAAGCCTTGCGTATCATTCATAGGAGGGGTGAAGCTACAGGGTTAAGCTGTTACAAAGTTGGCGGCTTTTCGGTGGTGTATTTTGGTTTGTTTGTACTTGGTTTCTATCACTTTGTGTTCCGGTGGCTGGGTTTTAGAGCATCTATAGCCGGACTTGATAAATTCGACCCTTCAAACGCCCGCGGACACACCTGGACGCGTCCGCGGATAGTGACCGGTCACCCCTTTAAAAACGCATTCCACATCCGGATACCTCAAATTAGAAATCTCAAATCCATATTATTACATGCAATGTGAAACCTAATCTACGCGGAGCTCGTCCGGTTCCGCTCCCCGCTTGCCTGGCTCCGCCCTGGCCATGTCCGGCGGCCGGCTGCGCTCCTCAGAGTATTGGGCCGGTCGCCGGCAAGGTAGGATAGGGCGTGGGACACGAGCTGGCTCACGGGACTCAGGGCCCCGCCGTCTCCTATGCCCTACTCTTCCTCGTCGAAGACCGAAAACTGAACGTTGCCGGTGGACGTCAGATCGATGATGGATCCGTCCGGGGACGAGCCGCCAGCGTCCACCATGATGGGGTTGCGGCGCCCGGACTGATGCGCCATACGGGATGCCGGAGAATGCGACTCCGCCTCGCCGTTGTCCGCCGCCACCAGGGCTGCCGCCGCCTCCCACGCCCGTTGCCTTGCATGGCGGGCACGCCGTGCCATGGCCTCGTCAGACGAGGCCCATGGTGTGTCCCAATGCTCGGCGTGCCACCGGAGAGGTTGCGCGTCCGCGAGCGTGTTCGGACGCTAGATGGACCGCACGGCCTCCGGCGAGGCAGCTATGGCCGGCCTAGCGCCGGATCCATGCCCCATTTGGGCGGACACAATGGATTCCCAACGGATGGAGTCCGAGCGCAGCCGTCCACGGGCCTCCTCCCGGGTGTGGCGGAGCGCAAGCGGGACGGCCATCTCCTCCTCGAAGCCGCGCGGGATGAGTTCGGGGTCGACGGATCTGGAGGTGAAGGATTCGGATCCGCTTCCCGCCATGGAGAAGGACGGAAGGAGTCAGAAACGAGTTTGGGTGTCGGAGGGGGAGTGGAAGGAAGGGGAGTGAAGTGGCTAGGGTTTGGTTCGGCGAGCGGATGGGAAGGAATTTATGTGGGGTTAGGTGGGCCAGCGTGGGCCGGGTCCGACGTCGCGGACGTGCCCGGACGCCCCTATATCCGTCCCATATTTGGGCTGGATATGGGGGTGCCGGTCAGCCCCGACGTTTGAGGGTCGTTTGGGTCAAAAAATCGTGACCGGATAGTGACCGGACGGTCCGACCGAACGTATGAGGCGGGTTTGAGGGATCCGATTGTAGATGCTCTTATGCCCTCGTATCTGGTTTTTAATTTTTCTAAAACTATAAAATAGGCCACGATGAAGGTGCGGAGCATCCGTGAGTTGCTCGCGAAAAGAAGACAGTCAACAGTCAAAGCTACAGAGCAAAATCAGCAGAGAATCAGCGAAGCGCGTCCGAGAAAATCAAGCTAAGACCACCAACTCGCAATTAATCAAGTATAGCCATGCATGCATGCTTGTCGTGCTCGCACCTTCTTAGTTGGTGCGCTCCCTGTTAAAAATGATAGTGCCACTGTTCGTTCGCGCAGACCAAATGTAGTATCTTTTAGCGGGGGACACATGACGAAATTTCGTATTGGACATTTCGTGGTTCATGTTCATTTTATGTAGAAAGAGAAATGTGAGAAACCGCTCTTGTCCGGGGTGCAAACCTTGTTGAGAAAATAACCGTTGACGTTCAGTAGTAAAAATTTAAATTAACAACACGCAGACGTTGACACGTAAGTAGGAGGAAGATGCGCTGACACTGACAGAAAGACACGGTGAGAATCGCGGCGGAGTACTTTGATAACCTCAGCTAACCATGTGGTTAGGGTGCTGCAACGGTAACATGCACCCGTTGGAGGCAATCTCAAGAGAGCCGAGCTTAACCAATGGCAGATCGAGCATGGAATGCTCCGATAGAGCTCTTCAGATATATGTAATGTGAAAACACGATGGAGCCTGCAGTTGCCCGGCCTACTCAAGATCGGAGTACGTAGAGCTGTAAGGTGAATGTTCCAAACGCGGAAGGACAATATGCATGCCTGTAAAGTGTAATAAAGACTAAAGAGAGCAAAGGGAACACCCAGCTGCCTCAAAGGAACTTGTCTAACTAACGTATGAACGCGAGCTGGGCGACCGTTGAAAACCTGATCTGATCAGATTAGATTCAGGTGACCAACTGACCATTTGCATGCAGTCTACAGCATCTCGAAGAATGTACATGTAGTACGGCTGTGAACATTATACATGGACTAGCCGACGGTGCGACGCTCGCTCATTTACAGTGACGCGGTATGTACTTTTCACCTACCCGTTCTATTTTATTTGAGAGTTATTTCCACCTCGTTTCGGTTTTGAAGAAGACAGGAATGAGTTAGTGCCAACTTGCTACCGATGATGGATTAGTAGCACCAAACGTATTGTTAGTCGCCCGTTGGAACAGAGAGACCGGCATGCCAATGGCATGGATGGTTTCAGTGCCCCCGATCCCTATAAATACACCGGACAACAGAGCAAACCATAGCGGGCCCATTCCAACACATAGCAACTTACATTACCTAGCCAAAGCCACACCATCCTCTCTTCAGCTAGGTGGCAGCGCAATGGAGTCGTCGTTGCTAGGCGCGAAACAGCTTCTCCTCTGCTGCCTCTTCCTCCTGTGGGTGCTGGCCGCCGTCGCCGAGGCCAAGACGGTGCACGAACAATGGGAGATCAGCTACCAGTTCACGCACTCGGACTGCGTGCGCAAGCTGGCCGTCACCATCAACGGCGGCACCCCTGGCCCCACCATCCGCGCCGTCCAGGGCGACACCGTGGTGGTCACCGTCAAGAACCTTCTGATGACGGAGAATGTCGCCATACACTGGCACGGGATCCGGCAGCTGGGCACGCCGTGGGCGGACGGCACGGAGGGCGTCACGCAGTGCCCCATCCTCCCGGGCGACACCTTCGAGTACAGGTTCGTGGTGGACCGGCCGGGCACCTACATGTACCACGCGCACTACGGCATGCAGCGCTCCGCCGGGCTCAACGGCATGATCGTCGTCGCGGCCGCGCCGGGCGGCGCCGACGCCGAGCCGTTCGCGTACGACGGCGGCGAGCACGACGTGTTGCTCAACGACTGGTGGCACAAGAGCACCTACGAGCAGGCCGCGGGGCTCGCCGCCGTCCCCATCGTGTGGGTCGGCGAGCCCCAGTCGCTGCTCATCAACGGCCGCGGCAGGTACAACTGCTCGGCCATGGCGCCGGACGCCGCCGCCTGCAACGCGACGCACCCGGAGTGCGCGGCGCAGGTGTTCGCCGTGGTGCCCGGCAGGACGTACCGCTTCCGGATCGCCAGCGTCACCTCACTCTCCGCCCTCAACTTCGAGATCGAGGTAATTGTTATTCAACGGTGTTAAAAGTTTCTTTCCTCAGCACCTACTGTAGCTGTACGTACGTAAGTTGGTCTTGAGTCTGACTGCTTCGACATGGAGACGGAGTACGTGCGAGTGAAAATAACAATGCGAACATACTAGCCGGCAAAAGGGACTAGCGACATGTGGGTGCATGTGCACGCATGCAGGCGGCCGGCATCGATCTCGACAAGAGAGATCGCGCCAGACCACGGTCAGATATTCACATTGCACCGAGGAGGATCTGATTTTGATGCCCTCCGCCACGTTCTTGTCACCGCCAGCCTGCCACTGCTACCATTACTAGTAATAGTATACTCCGGGTAGTATATTTGCTTAGCCGGCAATCAAGGCCGGCTGGCCGGCTGCAACATGAAGCCGTGTTTCGGCCGAGCCTCCCTCCAAGCAAGTTATCGCCGGCCGGCCGTTGCTCTGGATTGTAGTAGCAACAAATATAAAATCTTCAAGAGATCATCATGGGAGCATGCATCTCTGTGTACTTATCTGCCTGCACTTGGACCTCCATTTAGGACGCATAAGCCTCTCCATGGATGGATTAATTTAGTACTCCCTCCGTCCCAAAATTCTTGTCTTAGATTTAGCTAAATACAGATGTATCAAGTCACATTTTAATATTAGATACATCCATACCTAGACATATTTAAGACAAGAATTTTAGGACGGAGGGAGTACTAATTCCAAAATGCAGGTGGAAACCCGAAGATCCGGAAACTAGCTAGCAAGCATATGCTTTAGCTGATCCACCTTTCTCTGCCTGGCTCTACTGTCTGCCAGAGATCAAATGGGCAGGTAGAAGCTGAGTCATTTCGCAGAAACCACCTGAATAGCCAGCCAGTAGCATTTGTAAGCATCCCAAGTGCGCAACCACGTCGAAATCCAGGATTTGGGACACGTACGTACGTCGTCGCTCAAAACAAAACAACAACCAAGACATTGCACCTAATGGTCCAAGGATCCTTGTCAGATATTGACTTGTATCCACTTCGAGGCTAGACGTTTCAGACGTTCTCATCTACTCCCTCCGTCCGAAAAAGCTTGTCTCTCAAATGGATGTATCTAACACCAAGTTAGTGCTAGATACATCCATCTGAGGAACAAACTTGGGACAAGCTTTTTGGGACGGAGGGAGTACCTACATAGAGCTAACTATCGGCCAACGTGAACACTGCACATGTGGTACCCAATACCCATCAACATGCAACATAATGAGTGCGCGCATGTCTGGATATATATATGAACTTGGACTAGACGTAACCGCGTAGTACTGTGTCTATCTACCGCTAACCTCCAAGTAGGATGAACTGGATCCACTGGTCACCGACATGCATGTAACGTCTAGTTGTAGTTGGCCACTGCTCCCTCCGCTTTCATAATATATACAAGAATGTTTTTGACACTTTTATATTATGGGACAGAGGAAGTATTCTCTCCGTTTCTTTTTAATTCGCATGTAAGGTTTGGTCAAAGTCAAGCATTATAGAGTTTGACTAACTTTATATTAAAAAATATAAACATTCACAATATGAAATCAATATATTCAGATGCACCATAAAACATATTTTCATACTATATAGTTTTAGTACTGTAGATGTTCATAATTTTTATGTAAATTTGGTCAAACTTTGTGTAGTTTGACTTTGACCAAATCTTATATGCGGAGTAAAAAGAAAAGGAGGGAGTATATATACAATTTGAGTAGTATAGCTAGCATGCAACTTGTATGGTACTCCCTCCGTCCGAAAATACTTGTCGGAGGAATGGATGTATCTAGACGCAATTTAGTTGTAGATACATCCATTTGCATCCATTTCTCCGACAAGTGAGTACTCCCTTCGTTTGAAAATACTTGTCATTGAAATGGATGTATCTAGATGTATTTTAGTTTATACATCCATTTTCATCCATTTTGATGACAAGTAATTCCGGACGGAGGGAGTACGTGTGATGAGTCTTGCTGTACGTGTTACACGTAGCAGTACGCTATGTGCCCGCACCAAGCAACACATGCAGACTCCTGGCTAGTCAATGACCTACCTTGTTACGCATATCACGCAGGATTAGTTTAACAACATAATCCACTCGTTAGCGTAAGGAAGATGCGGATAGGATTAAGATGATTTCCCTGTAACGTACACATGCCTACGCACGCTTCTTAGCCCATGTGGTGTTTATTTATTCTAATTACACATACACGTCAGAGCTGGGGTTCAAATGATCGATCGATTGATCCCGATCACTTATAAATTGTTGATTGGAGGGGTTGGTTGGAGTATACATATCATTCAAGTTTTTAATTATATATGGTAGGTTTCACAGATAATTATACTATAATGTTAGCTGGTTGATTTGGATGAAAGCTACCTAGCGGCCGCGTACGTCTATATCGCACAGCACAATGTTCCAGTCTAGCGTTGGAACAGTGCTCAACAAACCAACATTTATCTTCTGCCCTGCCATGCCGCTCTCCAATCTTTGAAATGGAAATAACAAGTTGATGACGATGTGAAAGCGCAAGGGCGAAGGCAACATGTATACTTAACCTAATAGAGGTAACTCACCGTCATGACATTTCGAGGACTTTATCCAAGAAAAAATGACATTTCGAGGAACAAGGTGACAGGGAAATCATGAACAGGCACCTAGCAACCATAGGAAACGCCAAGGAAAGATCCAAAACTGACCCCATATGCGATTGCACTGGAGAATGGAGATTCGCTAATCCTTTTTTGTCACACGTTACCCGTTGCCTAAACAACATTTTTCGCCTATTTGTGCGCTTATATTTTTTATTTTTATTTTTTTGAAACTAGGCAAAAGATTTGCCACTTTCATTGTTGCAACATCTTTTATTTTTTATTTTTCGTTCTGCAAGGCACCAACACTTTGAAACATCTTTGATTCTTGCAACAAGAACCCCAACCGGCACCGCGGTGTTACGGAAGACGCGTGCATTCCTCTCATTTCAAATTTTCCACGAGATCAACATAATAAGAGACATCATCGCCCGTCGAGATTGCGACACGTTGGAGTCAATGAGGTTCCACCAGGCTTTCACCGAATGGACTGTCACCCAAGCTGTAGGGTTCACATGAACCAAGCCAAGCCAAAATTTGATCATTTCCCAAACTCAAACCATGTAGCGGCATTGGAAAAGGAGGTGAGCCGCGGTTTCCTGAACTTGCTTGCAGAGGGGGCAGCTATCACAGTTAGGCCATCCACAGCGTTGGAGCCCGTCGGCCGTCCATATCCTATTATTGATCACAAGTCAGGCAGAGAATTTGCATTTGGGGGGAGCCCAGATCTTCCGCACCAACTGTTGCATGTTGGAGTCAACTAAGCCTAGGAACTGGACCTTGTAGGCCGAAGACGCGGAGTAAGAGCCATCATTAGAAAGCTTCCAAGAGATAGAATCAACCACGTCCGGGTTGAGGTGCACCACAGATAATTTTTCCCAAAGGCTCCATGTAAATTAAGGCTCTCATAGTTCTCAAAAATAAATTAAGGCTGTCAAATAGGAGAAATGGATATGGGTTAAACGTAAGCGCATGCATGCAGGGGCACGAGATGACGGTGGTGGAGACGGACGGGCACTACGTGAAGCCGTTCGTGGTGAAGAACCTCAACATCTACTCGGGCGAGACCTACTCCGTGCTCATCAAGGCCGACCAGGCCCCCAACCGCAACTACTGGCTCGCCTCCAACGTGGTGAGCCGCAAGCCCGGCACGCCCACCGGCACCGCCGTGCTCAGCTACTACGGCGGCCGCATCAGCCCGCGCGCGCCGCCGCCCACGGCGCCCCCCGCCGGCCCTGCCTGGAACGACAGCGCGTACCGCATCGGCCAGAGCCTGGCCACGGTGGCGCACCCGGAGCACGCGCACCCGCCGCCGCCGCGCGCCGACCGGACCATCCTCCTCCTCAACTCGCAGAACAAGATCGACGGCCGGATCAAGTGGGCCATCAACAACGTCTCCTTCACGCTGCCGCACACGCCTTACCTGGTGGCCCTGAAGCACGGCCTGCTGGGCGACTTCGACCAGCGCCCGCCGCCGGAGACGTACAACCACACCGGGTACGACGTGTACGGCGTGCAGGCCAACCCCAACGCCACCACCAGCGACGGGCTGTACCGGCTGGCGTTCGGGTCCGTGGTGGACGTGGTGCTGCAGAACGCCAACATGCTGGCGCCCAACAACAGCGAGACCCACCCGTGGCACCTCCACGGCCACGACTTCTGGACGCTCGGGTACGGCGTGGGGCGGTTCGACCCGGCGGTGCACCCGGCCACCTACAACCTCAGGGACCCCGTGATGAAGAACACGGTGGCGGTGCACCCCTTCGGCTGGACGGCGCTGCGGTTCCGGGCCGACAACCCCGGCGTGTGGGCCTTCCACTGCCACATCGAGGCGCACTTCTTCATGGGCATGGGCGTCGCCTTCGAGGAGGGCATCGAGCGCGTCGGCGACCTCCCGGAGGAGATCAGGCGCTGCGTCAGCACCAAGGGCGGCGGCCACTAATTAACTGACCACGATCAAACGTGTGTGATAATAATCGTGTGCAAGTTCAGTAACATTAGTCCCCTGCATTCATTCATTTGTTCCATCATATTAGTACCACTAAATTCCTATTTGCAATGCATTCTTTTCTTCTTCTTCTTCCTTTTTTGTGTATGGGTGTGATGCATTCACTAGTATTGAACGCCCATGCTGCACCAAAGCACTCATGTATAGATTTTACGGTGAGCAAAAAGCTAAGAGTTGGTCTCTCCAGTCGGATTCCTCGAAACGTTGATATTTTAGTGCGTTGCATATTTTGAGACGAGCAGGTTGATTAGATTGCTGGAAGAAATGGCAGCAACATTACTCTGTTTTTGGAACAGATTCATGTCCTGCGTTATCGTTGCTCGACAGGCTTAGCATCGAGCGAGCAGGTTTGAAGCTGGGTGCACAGCGGCTTCCATCTCGATCTAATTACTACTCAGCTGTTTTTAGTTGTAAAAACCGCGTCAGTCAGCCGGCCGGCCGCGCCGGCCTTGTGTTCTTACAACTAAAAATCATGCTCGCTGTCAGACAGCGTACTACAGTTTGGAATCACAATGGCATGTGAGCAACACGGCACAGGCTCTGACAGATTGAGATCATCTATGGATCGATCGGGGCGCAGAACCGCAGACCAAGGAAAATATAAGTGAAATGTGAGGTGCTTGATCGTACGACAGAGACACGTAACCCAAGATGGAGTTATTTTCAGTTAAAACCATGAGCGTCCTTTTGCTCGACCGACAAGGTTGATCATCAGAAAGATCTGAAGCTGGAAGCAGATGTGGGAGGGAGGGCGCACACGGTTTGGACCCCTTTCGTTTTGCAGCTAACCATCCTGTCAGACTGACGTGCTTGGAATTATTTGCATGTGAGCAACACGAGCTGGGGCGAGGCGACAGATTTGTCCTCTGGAGATCGGGTTGCAGATCAAGGGAAACACGAGTTGATTGTGTGCTGCCACGAAGTCAGAGTGAGGTGGTGCAAGTAGTAGTACGATAGACATCGGGTGAAGATACTCACAACTCAGTTTTCAGTTGTTCGAAATGAAACCATGCGCATCGTCGCGCTTGCAGATGCTGCTTGGGCACGGACATATTTCTTGAAGAACGTTGTTTGAACGTTGTATGATTCGCGCAAAAAATAAAGTGTGGCTGCTGGAATTCGAGCCCAGGTCTCTACGGCCACAACGTGGAATTCTCACCACTAAACTACAGCCACTTTGATAATGGTTTCTCCGCCGTACTTTATTAGGACGTTCTTTCTCAAACGTGACCAGTAGGTGCTCCTCACATCACATCTTAATCTACTCCTATTTCCCAGTCAATACTCGGTGTCCGATGTGTTCGCCGAGGTGATTGTGGCGTGGAATTATACAAAGTCGGACATGGAAGAACGCATGGTATTTGAAACTTGAAAGTATCAAATTCACCGAGGATGTTAAAAATATGTTGTTTATGTTTTGTACAAGAGCAAAATAATTTTGGGAAGCCCTTGACATGGAAAATTTGATCCAAAAAGCCTTTAGTCTGGACAGATCTGGCTCTTTGGTTCCCGAGCATCTCATGTGCTTGACAATGACAACGTGGTGACCGGTTTCTTGATCAGTTGGGGCTGCAAGAAAATCTTACCGTGGCATGTTGGTATATTTGGTGGGAATGTCGGCAAATGGCACATGGTGAGCAGATTCAAACGGTTAAGGGTATTACCATGTCCATAAATCATGTTGTCCTGAATTTGGCTAAGGCTCATGCCAAAGGAGGAAAGGATCTTCAATGGCGGAAGCTCCAGCAATGTCTTAATCACGCTCTATCCGTGCGTTGCAATAGTCTGGTCGACGGCTCAGATTGCTTAGAAGTGATCCAAATGATGACATGAAGATTGCTATCAATTAGCCACGGAGTTTGGCGATGTCAGTGGTACTGAATTTCGCTTTGTACATGTCCACCTCCGCCTAGCCCTCCGAGCCTAGCTCTGCCGCTGGCCGCTCCGGCCACGGCGGCCTCCGCCTAGCCCTCCCATCGCTGGCCACTCCGGTCACGACGGCCACCGCCTAATCCTCGTCGCAGACCACTCCGGTCACGACGGCCACCGCCTAATCCTCGTCGCAGACCACTCCGGTCACGACGGCCACCGCCTAATCCTCGTCGCAGACCACTCCGGTCACGACGGCCACCGCAAGTCTCGCCGAACCATGTCTTTGGCAGATCTCCACTTCGAGAGGGGTCGTGCTTTTGAAGATCGCAACCGGTGCTCCCTGTATCTTCTGATCAACTTCACGGCGGAGCTAGGGAATTCTTCCTAGTGGCTGAATTTACAAGATCAAAGATTCGGCTCACGGAGGAGTCTGTAGGTACAATTCTTCTATCTTGCTTCGGCGGCAGAGCCTCTTTGTTCAAGGTTCAGAAACTTCGTGATCATCTCTTCAATTTCTCTATTTCGTCTATCAACATTGGTTTTGCGATTTACAAATGGAGGAAATGTCTCGTTGCCTGAATTCAATCTTGGTTTTCTCCTTTGGGGTTCTAATGGTCCAAAGTTTCGTTCTCTCTCGGATCCGGATCAAGAAAATGGGTGGACATTGGTTTCTCGTTCAAGAAATGCAACTTCTTTTGCTGATGCAATGCGTGCTCCAAGATTGTACAATCATGCTTCAAACCCGCATCAGATCGAGAGAACTCACCCTGCTCAATCCACGGTGGCAGTTACTACGGTCTTTGATCGCCTTCAATTTCCGGAGGAGGGCAATAATGAGGCGGCAAATCAGCATATTCAAACTGGCCCAGAAGCTTTCCCTGATCCCTCCGCTGTCCAAAGGAAGGACTCGGCCCGGCCCAAATCATTCTGTGTTCGTTGCATGTTAACGGGCCATGAGAGATCGGCCTGTAAGAGTAAAATTTGTTGTCATAATTGCAAGAGATGGGGCCATGTTGCCAGTGGCTATCGATCGGGCTTCCGCTCCCTCGCATTGTCAAACCAATTGACTGCCTCAATATCTGCTACTGCTGCTGCAGCCCCCGTTAATGGTGCGATTGTGGTGCCTCAGTCGAGGAATGCTATCGAGTCCTCTGACAATCAAGTGCCTAGTGTTATTCCCCCACCTAACAATTTTGCAGCTGTTGTGCCTCTCCTTGCTCGCTCTACCTCTCTTCCTCCTCCGCCTCCACCGTCAGTCAATAGGCTTCTGCAATGTGCCTCTCCTTGTTGGCAAACTTCTCGTTCGACCCGACGCCTTTTCTTCCTCCGCACCATCAGGCAATCCAAGTGGAGGGGAGACCCTCAAGAGTGAGGGTAATCACTGACCCTGCGTTGCCGAGGCATGAATGTTGGGCAATCGTCACCATTGTTCCTATTCCGAATCAGGAAGTTCATTTCCCCAACGTGAGACAGATCATTGGCGAGTTTCTTACTCAAGTCAAGCATCTAGGGTTTCAAGAGATTTGTTAGTGCCCCTTTGGTCAAGCTTATGTCTGGTTAAGATCGCCTTTTGATAGAGATGCTCTTGTGCTTCAAAGCCCTCATGCGCATGGAGATGTTCAAATTATTTTTCAGATGCATAACCAAGGCCTTAACTGGAGGAATCTGGCCCTAAACAGGGACATTTGGGATTTGCTAATTGGGTTTCCTTTTGATAAGAGGGAAGTGCATGAACTGGCTAATGTTGTTCGGAGCTTTGGTAAGATGTTACCCTGGGACAGGGCAAGGAGCACTCAGTCAGCTCTGATGGTAAAAATTAGGGTGGAAGAAATGAGAGATGTTCTTATAAGTATAGTGGTTGGAGAATCTGATGATCCTAATGCTAAGTCATGGACTATGCGAGTTGTTATCATTCAATAGGAGATTGTGGGAGGAGGGACACCAGATGAAGATCCAGTGCCAGTGGATCGAAATCCCCACCCTCAACCTGCTGATAATTTGTTCCACCCAAACCAGCTTAATTATTTCATTGGGCCTATTCAACAACATCAAGCTCAAGATGTTATGGTTGGAGATCAGCATAACTTCCACCAGCAAGCAATGCAGCAAGCTGCAGAGGATGCAGAGCAAGAGGACGACGAGGATCTACCTGGTTGGGGGCATTGGGCAATGCCTGCTGAGGATGATGATCTTTTTGACCAGGAGCTGGAAGAGGGGGAATTCTTGGAGCTAGCAGATCTGTTTCAACCTTTGGAGGAGCAACAACAGGCAAATCTTCCTGATATGGATCCTCACAGTGATCTTACTCTCTTTGTGGGGTCAAATGGTGTGGATTTTGACATGCTAGAGGAAAATGCCCAGCAGAATGTGGAGGGAAATAAAATTTTAAGCTTCTTGGGCCAGGCCCAAGAGGCCATACCTAACCTCAATTTGGCCCTTGGGCCCATGGCTCTGCCCCAGGAGTTTATCCAGATTCCTTCTGTACCTATCATTGCTGCTCCCCTGGACTTCATTAATCGCATGCCACCTGTGGAGCAAATCAATTCGACCGACATTGATCTCAACCAACCACAATCACCCCCACCTTTGTCTGATCCTACCAACCAAGCTCAATTGAACTCCCTTTTACTGGGAGATGAGATGATCATGGATGAGGAGTTTGCTGATGAAGATGGTTCTCTTTTTAACTGAATCTTGCTGAAGTAGAGGACCCTCTTATTCAGTTAGCTTCTCCTACTGAATACTTGGAAGCTTTAAACAGAGGAGGAGGACCAGAGTACCACTGTGGATGAGGAAATTGAAATTTTGGACTGCTCTTCAGATGCTTCTTCTAAGCCAGCTTCAGACTCTGAAAGTATTTCTGCCACCTGTAACTCATCCTGAGATAACTCAGATCCACCAGGTTTCAATATCAAAGGAAAATATTTGTCTAATCCTATCCCTGCTGGTTCTAATGCAGATTCAGTTAATCAGGGCTTGGCATGCCTATCTTCCTGGGAGCAGCACTTCTCTCTTAGCTCAGAAGGCACTACAACAGTTAAGGTACCGGTTGATTGGGTGGATTCATTTGCTCTACCTTATTGACTCCTAAAAAATTTGATTGGGCAAAGATGTTCTTACAGTCTCCTATGTGGCATATTATTTGTGAAGGATTCCAATAGTCTCAGGAGTTATCTTTCTTCATTCCTAATACTTTCCCTATAACTGTAGCTCCTTCATGCTCTCAATTGCAGGATAACAGTCTGGAGGAGATCCCACCCTTAGCTGCTGTTGAGGAGATCAGCTTCTACAACCTTTCTGCTCCCAAAGGAAAAAAGAAAGATAGAGTACCAGTAGTTGAATCTGAGGTAAGAGTAAGTGAAAGGTTGCAGCATTTACATAAAGGATATAGAAAGAAAACTTGCCAAGATAGCAACTGTATGGCCTGTTCTGCTAAACCTCCTGTATTTAATATCAAAATCATTAAAAATATGAATTCCTCTTACTGCAAGGTGGACCCCAAAGTGTGCACTGAAGAGAATCTCCTGCAGAAGAAAGCCAAGAGGGGAGGAAAGCAACCAACATGGAAGGACTGAAGTTACTGAGGGATAGTTTGGTGGGCCTTGTAGGAGGTCTCCTTCTGGGGATGTTTAGCAGTTTTTGTTGTGGAATGTTGCATCAGTCCACTTTTGTAATGGTTTCTCTTTCTGCTTTGTTGGCCTGTCTGAGACATTGTTTGTTATGGAACTGTATCAGTGATCAATGTCTGCTTTATCTTAAGCTCTTGAGAACAGTTAATCTTTGCTGCTATGTATGTCTGAGTTACAATGAATAAATCCTGGAACATTTTAAATTGGAATGTTAGAGGTATTAATTCAAGTGATAAGTGGTTAGCTATCTCCAATAAAATTGATGAGGCCCAATGTGCAGTTATCTGTCTACAAGAAACTAAAAGAGAATCTTTTGATAGCTCTTATTTAAGGAAATTTTTCCCTAGAAGAATTAATAAATTTGATTATCTGCCTTCTGTGGGAGCTTCTGAAGGATTGCTCATTGCCTAGAACCATAATATGTTTCAAGGAGAGTACCTGTTCAAAAATGAATTTTCTATCTCTATGAGATTTATCTCAGTTCACACTAGAGACTCTTGGATTTTAAATATTTATGTGCCTTGTGATAATGAAGGAAGGCTCAACTTTCTGTCCTGGTTCGAAAACATTCAGATGCATGTAGAAACTGATTGGATCATCACTGGTAATTTTAATTACATTAGGTACCCTTCCAACAGAAACATAGGAAATGGAGATATTAACAATATGATGCAATTCAATGCTGCAATCAGTAAGCTGGCCTTAGTTGAAATTCCTTTGAAAGGGAGAAGTTTCACTTGGAGCAACATGCAGCAAGCCCCCCTTCTGGAAAAAAATTGATTGGGTATTCACCTCTGAAAGTTGGTCTTCAAATTACCCCAACACTTTGGCAATTCCACTCTCCAAGCCTGTTTCTAATCATTGTCCTTATGTCATTTCAATTGGTACTAGCATACCTAAGGCTCAAGTCTCTAGATTTGAAAACTTCTGGCTTCAACATCATGACTTCAAAGAGGTTGTTCAAACCAATTGGCAGCAACCTTTGGTGTCTAGTGACAGTGCTAAATTGATCACTGCTAAATTCAAAAGGCTCAGAAAATGTCTCAAAACTTGGAGTAAAAACATCTCAAATTTAGGTGGCAGCATTCGGGCAACCAATAATGTTATTCTGATGTGGGATTATTTTGAGGAATACATAATGCTCACTGACTGGGAACATAATGGTAGGGAAATGCTCAAGGATCATTTGTTAAAATTGCTGTCTCAGAGGATTTATTGGTGGCAAAGAGCAACAATTAGATGGGTTAAATTTGGAGATGAAAACTCTAAATTCTTTTAGGCAAAGGCCACCATCAAATACAGGCATAACTTCATTCAGTCTTTGCATTGTGATTAGGGAATTGAGCATTCAGAACATCATGCAAAGGCTTCCATTCTTTGGGCTTCTTTCAAAGAGAGGCTGGGGCAGACTGGCAATGTTTCAGATCCTCTAAATCTGATCAATCTCATTTCCAGTATAGAGGGCTTGTGAGAATTAGATGCTCCTTTCACAAAACAAGAAACTGACACTGTCATCAAAAACCTGCCTTCTGACAGAGCACCATGGCCAGATGGGTTCAATGGAGATTTCATAAAAGCATGCTAGGACATAATTGCTGCAGATTTCTACAAGCTAATTGATGATTTTTTATCATGGATCTATATCTCTTCAAAGTATTAATGCCTCTTTCATCACATTAATACCAAAGAAAGATAATCCAGTTAGAGCTAATGATTTCAGACCAATCTCTCTGCTCAACTGCACAATCAAGATTATAACCAAGTTGTTGGCAAACATGTTACAGACAGTTATCCTAAAGATTGTTCACACCAACCAATATGGGTTCATCAAGAATAGATCCATTCATGATTGTCTTGGATGGGCTTTTGAGTACTTACATCAATGCCAGCAATCAAAAAACCCATTATCTTGCTAAAATTGGATTTTGAGAAGGCTTTTGATCTGATAGATCACAATGCAATTATTGCTATTCTGAGAGCTAGAGGTTTTGGAGAGAGATGGGTTAATTGGATCTCAATGTTGCTGTCCTCAGGAACATCCTCTATTTTGCTAAATGGAGTGCCTAGATTTTTTTTCATTGAAAACAAGGAGTCAGAAATGGAGATCCTGTATCTCCTTTGCTATTTGTTCTTGCAGCTGATCTTCTCCAAACAATTCTTAATGAAGCCATGTATCAAGACTTGATTCATGCACCTATTGTCAGTCAAGCTTGCCCACATTTCCCTGTGATCCAATATGCCGATGACACAATCTTAGTTCTGCCTGCTTATGCGAGACAAGTTGCTCAAGTGAAGAATCTCATTCTTCATTACACTGCATTTACTAGACTTAGAGTTAATTATGAGAAGTCTTTCATGGTGCCAATTAATGTGACTGAATCTTAGATCAACATGTTGCTTAATATCATGGGATGCCAACAAGGTCAACTCCCTTTCACATATTTGGGACTCCCACTTGGCACAACAAAACCAAAAATTGAAGATTTCAGCCCAATGATGCAAAAAATATTGAGAAGGCTTTCTGGTTGCTCTACCATGCTGTCTTATGATGGAAGATTGCTACTTATCAAGACTGTATTTGCAGCCCTTCTAATCTTCTTTTATGTGTACTATGGCACTTCCTTGGGGAGTTATTGAGCAGATTAATAAGTACTTGAGAAACTTTCTTTGGAGGAAATTTGGCAAGGAAGATAGAGGGACAACTCTGATTACTTGGTCAAAAGTTTGTCTACCAAAAAAGCAGGGAGGTCTTGGTATTCTTGATATTGCACTTCACAATAAGGCATTACTCATGAAAAACCTCATCAAGTTCCTCAACAAAGAAGATATTCCATGGGTAAACTTGGTCTGGGAGAAATATTACCATACAGAAGCACCAAAAGGAAAAGCTGAAGGATCTTTCTGGTGGAAAGCTCACATTGCCCTCTTAGACAAATTTAAACAGATTAGCAAATGCACAAATGGATCGGGCCAAGCAGTACTATTCTGGAAAGACAACTGGAATGAGCAAACTCTGAGATCTGCTCTTCCCCATCTTTACTCTTTCACAGTGAATGAAGACCAATCTGTGCAGGATTTCTTTGAGGAACATGACTGGACCGAGCATTTTCATCTGCCTTTATCCATTTAAGCTTATGAGGAATTCAATCAATTGCAAGATCTAGCACCCATCCTTCATCCTCGTAGAGAAGATAGCTGGGGTATCATTGGGTCTGTAAGGAAGCCCACAACAATTCACATTTATAATCTGATGCTGGAGCAGAAAGAAGAGCACCCCTTTTTCAGCATCATTTTGAGTAGCTCAAGTAGACTTAAACATTAAATCTTCTAATGGCTAGTTGCTCATTGCAGAATCAACACTAGGGCCCTACTACTTAGAAAAGGTATCCATCTGGATGACACCTTTTGTCCCAATTGTAACCAGCAGGCAGAGGAGACAACCATGCACCTACTTTGGGACTGGAATTTTGCACAAGAATGTTGGAACTCCTTGATCCCCAATAGAAAGAGAGGCACTTAGTTTATGAGGACACCACCCTAGCCATAAAACTCTTGCCCAACCAGTTTGCTGCAGAGATCATCATTCTTGGTTGTTGGAACATTTGGATCCAGAGGAATGGAAAAGTTTTCTGGGCAATCCAGCAGTCTGTTCAATCCTGGAGATTTCACCTTAAGCAAGATTTAAAGCTTCTTAGACACAAGATCAAGCAAAAGTTTGAAACAAGGCTCTCACACTGGATAGATCATAATTTGTAAACATGATTCTCATTCCTATAACAGGCATTAGCTAATTGCTTGGCCTAATTTTACCCCTTGGGGATTGTATTATATTGTACTATAATTTTATTTAATATATTTACTATAGAACCATTGTTCTACGGTGTTGGGTCAAAAAAAGTTTGGCAATGTCTACTTTGAACACAATTTAAGAGAAGCTGATGGGCATCACATTTTTTGCTGTTAGTTTGATGATCCTCTTGATTTTTTCTTGTGAAAATTTGGGTGGATGATGGAACAAGTATTACTAGTAGCCAGGGGCAAAATTAGGCCTGGGGCAACTGGGGTTGTAGCCCCAGGCGTGGCCCAGCTAGTACCTATACACACATAGTAGCAATTTTTTCAGAATTTGTGATACACAGAAGCCCAGCCCTAGTCTTCACATAGACGTACAAGCCTTCAGCCCGTTAGCCCAACTCCATCGACCGATCAAAGAACCAATTGCGTAGTAGACGACAGTTGACGCTTTGATCTGTGATTTCTAGCCCGATCGTTAGTCAACAATCTAGTCAGAAAGAAAGAAAATTCCTCGCCTGATCGGCAGGAGAAACCCTCGCCTCGCTCGAATGGAGCGCCCATGCCCTATGCCGCCACCAACTTCAACACATGATTCCCCGCGGAGCCAGCCGCCGGGTCCGCCGTCCTGACCACCTGCCTCTTATTTTTCTCCATCTAGACTAGTTCTAAATTGCAGCGCAGGCACGGACGCACCCAGGCCAACGCACATTGCGCATGTAATATGTAGCCTATCTTCTGCGCCGTGGCCGCTGGAAGCCGTCCGCGTTGATGACGTCTTCGCCTGAGACGCGGTGTGATACGTCTCCAACGTATTTGTAATTTTTGATCGTTCCATGCTATTATATTACCCGTTTGGATGTTTATGGGCTTTACTTTAAACTTTTATATCATTTTTGGGACTAACCTACTAACTGGAGGCCCAACCCGAATTGCTATTTTTTTGCCTATTTCAGTGTTTCAAAGAAAAGGAATATCAAACGGAGTCTAAACAGAATGAAACCTTCGGGAGTGATCTTTTTGGAACAAACGCAATCCAGGAGACTTGGAGTGGACGTCAAGCAGCAAACGAGGCAGTGATACGTCTCCAACATGCATGACTTATTAGTGCGGAGAAAATAAGCTTTGTACGAACTTGTTATGGAAGCAATAAAAGTGACAGACTGCATAATAAAGGTCCATATACAAGGGGCAATATAAAGTGACGTTCTTTCACATTAAGATTTTGTGTAGCCAACCCTAAAAGCGCATGACAACCTCTGCTTCCCTCTGCGAAGGGCCTATCTTTTACTTTATGCAAGAGTCAAGGTGATCTTCACCTTTCCCTTTTTCATTTTATCCTTTGGCAAGCACCTTGTGTTA
>NC_041389.1:363097855-363123614 GCF_002162155.2 Triticum dicoccoides | reverse complement strand
CAATTGGATGTACGTTAGCATGAACTATTATTGTTGACATCATCCAAAGGTGAATACGTTTGGAGGCAACATTATAAGCCCCAATCTTTCTCTGTGTCTGATTAAAACTTCATAACCACAAGTATTGCGTGAGTGTTAGCAATTGTAGAAGACTATATGATAGTTGAATATGTGAAGTTTTCTAAATCAAAGCTCTGACATAGACCCTTCCTGAAAATAGGATGAATTGCAATTGTTTTGATGACTAAGAATGAAGTTTGCTACTTTTCAAGAATGTTTATGGTCTATGCTTTGACATGTGAATTGCTTATTACTTTATCGTGAGAAGTTTTATGAGATGAACTACTTTTATGACATATTATCATGCTAGAAAAGGTGATTGAAATTATCATTGATCAAACTTGTGCACCTTCTAGCATTCACACTTCATAAATTCTTTCTTTTATCAATTACCTACTCGAGGACGAGAAGGAATTAAGCTTGGGGATGCTGATACCTCTCCAACGTATCTATAATTTATGAAGCATTCATGCTATATTATTATCTGTTTTGAATGATTATGGGCTTTATTATACACTTTTATATTACTTTTGGGACTAACCTATTAACCGGAGGCCCAGCCCATATTGTTGTTTATTGCCTGTTTCAGTATTTCGAAGAAAAGGAATATTAAACGGAGTCCAAACGGAATGAAACCTTCGGCATCGTGGTTTTTTGGAAGAATACCATCCTGGAGGCTTGGAGATCAAGTCAGAAGACCCTCGAGGAGCCCAGGAGATAGGGGGGCGCACCCCCCCTACAGGGCGCGGCCCCCTATCTCGTGGACCCCTCGAGCACCCCCCGACCGACTTCTTTCGCCTATATATTCCCACGTACCCCTAAAGACATCCATGGAGAAGATAGATCGGGAGTTCCACCGCTGCAAGCCTCTATAGCCACCAAAAACCTCTCGGGAGCCCTTCCCGGCACCCTGCCGGAGGGGGGATCCTTCACCGGTGTCCATCTTAATCATCCCGGCGCTCTCCATGACTAGGAGGGAGTAGTTCACCCTCGGGGCTGAGGGTATGTACCAGTAGCTATGTGTTTGATCTCTCTTTCTCGTGTTCTCTCTCGTGTTCCCTCTATGACACGATCTTGATGTATCCTGAGCTTTGCTATTGTAGTTGGATCTTATGATGTTTCTCCCCCTCTACTCTCTTGTGATGAATTGAGTTTCCCCTTTGAAGTTATCTTATCGGATTGAGTCCTTTATGAGAACACTTGATGTATGTCTTGCCGTGCTTATCTGTGGTGACAATTGGATATCATGTGCCTCTTGATGTATGTTTTGGTGACCAACTTGCGGGTTCCGCCCATGAACCTATGCATAGGGGTTGGCACACGTTCTTGACTCTCCGGTAAAAACTTTGGGGCACTCTTTGAAGTACTTTTATGTTGGTTGGATGAATCTGAGATTGTGTGATGCATATCGTATAATCATGCCCACGGATACTTTAGGTGACAATGGAGTATCTAGGTGACATTAGGGTTTTGGTTGATTTGTGTCTTAAGGTGTTATTCTAGTACGAACTCTTCTATAGATCGATCCGAAAGAATAACTTTGAGGTGGTTTCGTACCCTACCATAATCTCTATGTTTGTTCTCCGCTATTAGTGGCTTTGGAGTGACTCTTTGTTGCATGTTGAGGGATTGCTATATGATCTATCTATGTTATTATTGTTGAGAGAACTTGCACTAGTGAAAGTATGAACCCTAGGCCTTGTTTCCTATCATTGCAATACCGTTTACGCTCACTTTTATCGCTCGCTACCTTGCTGTTTTTATAATTTTAGATTACAAATACCTTTATCTACCATCTATTTTGCACTTGTATCACCATCTCTTCGCCGAATTAGTGCACCTATACAATCTACCATTGTATTGGGTGTGTTGGGGACACAAGAGACTCTTTGTTATTTGGTTGCAGGGTCGCTTGAGAGAGACCATCTTCATCCTACGCCTCCTACGGATTGATAAACCTTAGGTCATCCACTTGAGGGAAATTTGCTACTGTCCTACAAACCTGTGCACTTGCAGGCCCAACAATGTCTACAAGAAGAAGGTTGTGTAGTAGACATCAAGCTCTTTTCTGGCGCCATTGCCGGGGAGGTGAGTGCTTGAAGGTATATCTTTAGATCTTGCAATCGGATCTTTTTGTTTCTTGTTTTATCACTAGTTTAGCTTATAAAAGAAAACTACAAAAAAAATGGAGTTAAGTTTGTCTCATACGCTTTGTCTTTTTAATATCTTTCGTGAGTTAGATGGAAAGGAAAATTGTGCTCAAGTGCTAGAAGAAGAATGCATTAAATTGTTTGGAACTAAATATTTGAATGATGATCATGATTGCAATGTTGTTAGTATGAATTCCTTGAATATCCATGATGCTAATGATATGCAAAGCCACAAGCTTGGGGATGCTATGTTTGATGAAGATGATAAGTCTAGTCCGCCAAGTTTTGATGAGAATATTTATTATGATGAAAGCGTGCCTCCTATTTATGATGATTATGTTAATGAAGGTGGGTTTGAAAGAGTGTCAACTTTAGGAAGTTGTGATCCCACTATTTTGGAGGATGTTGAATCTTATTGTGATGAACATGAAAGTGGATTTGGAAGAGTGTCAACTTTATTTAGTGATGATTCCACTATTTTGGAAGAGGTTCCAATTGATTATGAGAACAAAGTTGGTATCTATGATGATTATTGTGATGACTTGTATGCTATAAAGAATAATGATAACCATGAAACTTGTCATCATGATTTTAGTTTTCAATTGAATTATGCCTCACATGATAGTTATTTTGTTGAGTTTGCTCCCACTACTATTGATGAGAATAAATTTTCTTATGTGGAGAGTAGTAAATTTTCTATGCTTTTAGATCATGAAAAGAATACTTTAGGTGCTGGTTATATTGTTGAATTCATTCATGATGCTACTGAAAATTATTATGAGGGAGGAACATATGCTTGTAGGAATTGCAATAATGTCAAGTTTCCTCTCTATGTGTTGAAAATCTTGAAGCTATGCTTGTTTTACCTTCCTATGCTAGTTGATTATTGTTCCCATAAGTTGTTTGATCAAAAAAACCCTATGCATAGGAAGTGGGTTAGACTTAAATGTGCTAGTCATATGCTTCATGATGCTCCCGTTATGTTTCAATTCTTATCTTTTATGTGAGCATCATTGCCATCATCATGCCTAGCTAGAAAGGCATTAAAGAAAAGCGCTTGTTGGGAGACAACCCAATATTTATCCTTACTGTTTTTGTGTGTCCACATGATTATTCTACTGAATTAATCATGTTTTATAGCTTTTGTTTCAATAGAGTGCCAAGTAGAACCTTTGGGAAGACTTGGGTGAAGTTTATATGATCTTGCTGTGAAAAACAGAAACTTTAGCGCTCACGAGATTAGCTGCCATGTTTTACTGGAGAGTGATTTTAGGTTGATTATTTTTTCAGATGATTAATAGACAAATTACTCAGGTCCAGAAATTTATTTTATAATTTTTGGGATTCCATAAGTATACGTTTGATACAGATTACTACAGACTGTTCTGTTTTCGACAGATTCTGTTTTCTATGTGTTGTTTGCTTATTTTGATGAATCTATGGCTAGTATTAAGTGGTATGAACCATAGATAAGTTGGAGTACAGTAGATATTACACCAATATGAATTTTTAATTAGTTCATTACAGTACCTAAGTGATGGTTTTATTTTCTTATACTAACGGAGCTTACGAGTTTTGTTTTGAGTTTTGTGTGATTGAAGTTTTCAAGTTTTGGGTAAAGATTCGATGGAATGGAATAAGGAGTGGCAAGAGCCTAAGCTTGGGGAGGCCCAAGGCACACCAAGGTAATATTCAAGGACAACCAAGAGCCTAAGCTTGGGGATGCCCCGGAAGGCATCCCCTCTTTCGTCTTCGTTCATCGGTAACTTTACTTGGAGCTATATTTTTATTCAGCACATGATATGTGTTTTGCTTGGAGCGTCAATTTATTTTGTTAGTGTTTGCTTGATGTTAGTTATAATAATTTTTTTCATATTTAGTTTTAATAAAAAAGTCAAGGATAGCCTTTGCCATGCTTATTTTGCTAGTATACATGTTGCTGTTTGAAAACAGAAAGTTTACCGCTGTTGCAAAAATTCCCTAGAAAAGTCAGAGAATGGTATTATGTTGAATCTTTTTGCATTTTGAGCTATGATAAATTTATTACAGTGTGAATTTTAGTTCATAATTTTTGGAGTTAGGGAACTATTGATACTATTGCATTCTTTACAGACTGTACTGTTTTGGAAGATTGCTGTTATGTTTGCATTGTTTGCATATGTTTGCTTGTTTAATGATTCTATTTGAGGATAGGAGTATTAAATATGCAGAGGAATTTAGTATGCAATGTTGAATAATAATTGAAGTGATTTGTTACAGTAGAAAATGATAAGGTTTTGCATTGGTTTGTACTAACCTATCTCACGAGTTCTTGTTGAGTTTGTTAAGAATGAAGCTTTTGATAAAAAGAGAAACCGTGATATGAGAGGAATTAAGGAGACACAAAAGTTTAAGCTTGGGGATGCCCAAGGCACCACAAGATAATATTTCAAGAAGTCTCAAGCATCTAAGCTTGGGGATGCCCCGTTAGGCATCCCACGTTTCTTCTCCAACAACTATCGGTTAGTATCGGTTGAGCCTAAGTTTTTGCTTCTTCACATGAGTTGTGCTGTCCTTGCAATGTCATTTTATTTTGATTTGCTTGCTGTTTGAATAAGGTACCAAGATCTGAATTCTTTAATGAGAGTGAGTCTTCATATAGTTGCATAATTATTTAACTACTCATTGGTCTTCACCTATATCTTTTTGAGTAGTTTGTCATTTACTCGTGTGCTTCACTTATATCCTATGAGTAAACTGTTGAATGAGTTGATTGTCATAAATCTAAAATTATATATGTTTCATTTGCTTATCCCATGGGGAGTATTGACTTCACATCTAAGAAGTAGAGGTTGTAAATTTATTGACGATTAGCAAGCATTGTATTAGTCATTTGAACAATTCATGAAAGAATATTGAAGGAAGAGAGATTTCACATATAAATATATTATCATAGACATCTTTTATAATTGCGATCACTCATTAATTATGACATGCTAAAGAGTTGATGTTGGACAAGGAAGACAATGTAATGGGTTATGTTTTCTTGCATCTCAGTTAAAGTATATTGTCATGGATCATTCAAACATGTTGAGCTTGCCTTTCCCCCTCATGCTAGCCAAAATTCCTAGCACGAAGTAGACATACTACTTGTGCTTCCAAATATCCTTAAACCCAGTTTTTGCCATGAGGGTCCACCATACCTACCTATGGATTGAGTAATATCCTTCAAGTAAGTTGTCATCGGTGCAAGCAATAAAAATTGCTCTCTAAATATGCATGACTTATTAGTGCGGAGAAAATAAGCTTTGTACGAACTTGTTATGGAAGCAATAAAAGCGACGGACTACATAATAAAGGTCCATATACAAGGGGCAATATAAAGTGACGTTCTTTCACATTAAGATTTTGTGTAGCCAACCCTAAAAGCGCATGACAACCTCTGCTTCCCTTTGCGAAGGGCCTATCTTTTACTTTATGCAAGAGTCAAGGTGATCTTCACCTTTCCCTTTTTCATTTTATCGTTTGGCAAGCACCTTGTGTTAGGGTGATCCTGATATATATATCCAATTGGATGTACGTTAGCATGAACTATTATTGTTGACATCACCCAAAGGTGAATACGTTTGGAGGCAACATTATAAGCTCCAATCTTTCTTTGTGTCTGATTAAAACTTCATAACCACAAGTATTGCGTGAGTGTTAGAAATTGTAGAAGACTATATGATAGTTGAGTATGTGAAGTTTTCTAAATCAAAGCTCTGACATAGACCCTTCCTGAAAATAGGATGAATTACAATTGTTTTGATGACTAAGAATGAAGTTTGCTACTTTTCAAGAATGTTTATGGTCTATGCTTTGACATGTGAATTGCTTATTACTTTATCGTGAGAAGTTTTATGAGATGAACTACTTTTATGACATATTATCATGCTAGAAAAGGTGATTGAAATTATCATTGATCAAACTTGTGCACCTTCTAGCATTCACACTTCATAAATTCTTTCTTTTATCAATTACCTACTCGAGGACGAGTGGGAATTAAGCTTGGGGATGCTGATACGTCTCCAACGTATCTATAATTTATGAAGCATTCATGCTATAGTATTATCTGTTTTGAATGACTATGGGCTTTATTATACACTTTTATATTACTTTTGGGACTAACCTATTAACTGGAGGCCCAGCCCATATTGTTGTTTATTGCCTATTTCAGTATTTCGAAGAAAAGGAATATCAAACGGAGTCCAAACGGAATGAAACCTTCGGCATCGTGATTTTTTGGAAGAATACCATCCTGGAGGCTTGGAGGTCAAGTCAGAAGACCCTCGAGGAGCCCAGGAGATAGGGGGCGCACCCCCCCTACAGGGCGCGACCCCCTGTCTCGTGGACCCCTCGAGAATTCCCTGACCGACTTCTTTCGCCTATATATTCCCACGTACCCCTAAAGACATCCATGGAGAAGATAGATCAGGAGTTCCGCTGCCACAAGCCTTTGTAGCCACGAAAAACCTCTCGGGAGCCCTTCCCGGCACCCTGCCGGAGGGGGGATGCTTCACCGGTGTCCATCTTCATCATCCCGGCGCTCTCCATGACGAGGAGGGAGTAGTTCACCCTCAAGGCCGAGGGTATGTACCAGTAGCTATGTGTTTGATCTCTCTTTCTCGTGTTCTCTCTCGTGTTCCCTCTATGGCACGATCTTGATGTATCCCGAGCTTTGCTATTGTAGTTGGATCTTATAATGTTTCTTCCCCTCTACTCTCCTGTGATGAATTGAGTTTCCCCTTTGAACTTATCTTATCGGATGGAGTCCTTTATGAGAACACTTGATGTATGTCTTGCCGTGCTTATCTGTGGTGACAATGGGATATCATGTGCCTCTTGATGTATGTTTTGGTGACCAACTTGCGGGTTCCGCCCATGAACCTATGCATAGGGGTTGGCACACGTTCTTGACTCTCCGGTAGAAACTTTGGGGCACTCTTTGAAGTACTTTTATGTTGGTTGGATGAATCTGAGATTGTGTGATGCATATTGTATAATCATGCCCACGGATTCTTTAGGTGACAATGGAGTATCTAGGTGACATTAGGGTTTTGGTTGATTTGTGTCTTAAGGTGTTATTCTAGTACGAACTCTTTTATAGATCGATCCGAAAGAATAACTTTGAGGTGGTTTCATACCCTACCATAATCTCAATGTTTGTTCTCCGCTATTAGTGGCTTTGGAGTGACTCTTTGTTGCATGTTGAGGGATTGCTATGTGATCTATCTATGTTATTATTGTTGAGAGAACTTGCACTAGTGAAAGTATGAACCCTAGGCCTTGTTTCCTATCATTGCAATACCGTTTAAGCTCACTTTTATCGCTCGCTACCTTGCTGTTTTTATAATTTCAGATTACAAATACCTTTATCTACCATCTATTTTGCACTTGTATCACCATCTCTTCGCCGAACTAGTGCACCTATACAATCTACCATTGTATTGGGTGTGTTGGGGACACAAGAGACTCTTTGTTATTTGGTTGCAGGGTTGCTTGAGAGAGACCATCTTCATCCTACGCCTCCTACGGATTGATAAACCTTAGGTCATCCACTTGAGGGAAATTTGCTATTGTCCTACAAACCTGTGCACTTGCAGGCCCTACACAACCTTCTTCTTGTAGACGTTGTTGGGCCTCCAAGTGCAGAGGTTTGTAGGATAGTAGAAAATTTCCGTCAAGTGGATGACCTAAGGTTTATCAATCCATGGGAGGCGTAGGATGAATATGGTCTCTCTCAAACAACCCTGCAACCAAATAACAAAGAGTATCTTGTGTCCCCAACACACCCAATACAATGGTAAATTGTATAGGAGCACTAGTTCGGCGAAGATATGGTGATACAAGTGCAATATGGATGGTAGATATAGGTTTTTGTAATCTGAAAATATAAAAACAGCAAGGTAACTAATGATAAAAGTGAGCATAAACGGTATTGCAATGGTAGGAAACAAGGCCTAGGGTTCATACTTTCACTAGTGCAAATTCTCTCAACAATAATAACATAATTGGATCATATAACCTCAACATGCAACAAAGAGTCACTCCAAAGCCACTAATAGTGAGAACAAACGAAGAGATTATGGTAGGGTACGAAACCACCTCAAAGTTATTCTTTCGGATCGATCTATTCAAGAGTTCATACTAGAATAACACCTTAAGACACAAATCAACCAAAACCCTAATGTCACCTAGATACTCCATTGTCACCTCAAGTATCCATGGGCATGATTATACGATATGCATCACACAATCTCAGATTCATCTATTCAACCAACACAAAGTACTTCAAAGAGTGCCCCAAAGTTTCTACCAGAGAGTCAAGACGAAAACGTGTGCCAACCCCTATGCATAGGTTCATGGGCGGAACCCGCAAGTTGATCACCAAAACATACATCAAGTGGATCACGTGATATCCCATTGGTACCACAGATAAGCACGACAAGACATACATCAAGTGTTCTCAAATCCTTAAAGACTCAATCCGACAAGATAACTTCAAGAGGAAAACTCAATTCATCACAAGAGAGTAGAGGGGGAGAAACATCATAAGATCCAACTATAATAGCAAAGCTCGCGATACATCAAGATCGTGCCATAGAGAGAACACGAGAGAGAGAGAGGGATCAAACATATAGCTATTGGTACATACCCTCAGCCCCGAGGGTGAACTACTCCCTCCTCGTCATGGAGAGCGCTGGGATGATGAAGATGGCCACCGGTGAGGGATCCCCCTCCGGCAGGGTGCCAGAATGGGCTCCCAAGAGGCGTTTGGTGGCTACACAGGCTTGCAGCGACAGAACTCCTGATCTATCTTCGTATTCGATGGTTTTAGGGTATATTGGAATATATAGGCGAAAGAAGTCGATCGGGGGAGCCACGAGGGGCCCACGAGACAGGGGGGCGCGCCCAGGGGGGTGGGCGCGTCCTCCTATCTCCTGGCCTCCTTGAAGCTTCCCTGCCTTGTACTCCAAGTCTCCCGGATCATGTTCGTTCCAAAAATAATGCTCCCGAAGGTTTCATTCTGTTTGGACTCTGTTTGATATTCCTTTTCTTCGAAATACCGAAACATGCAATAAAACAACAATACAGGCTGGGCCTCCGGTTAGTAGATTAGTCCCAAAAGTAATATAAAAGTGTATAATAAAGCCCGTAATCATTCAAAACAGATAATAAAACAACATGAATGCTTCATAAATTATAGATGCGTTGGAGACGTATCAGCATCCCCAAGCTTAATTCCCGCTCGTCCTCGAGTAGGTAAATGATAAAAGAAAGAATTTATGTAGTGTGAATGCTACCAGGTGCACAAGTTTGATCAATGATAATTTCAATCACCTTTTCTAGCATGATTATATGTCATAACAGTAGTTCATCTCATAAAACTTCTCAAGATCAAGTAACAAGCTATTCACATGTTAAAGCATAGACCATAAACTTTCTTGAAACCTAGCAAACTTCATTCCTAGTCATCAAACAATTACAATTCATCTTATTTTCAGGAAGGGTCTATGTCAGAGCTTTGATTTAGCAAACTCCACATACTCAACTATCATATAGTCATCTACAATTGCTAACACTTAGGCAATACTTATGGTTATAGAGTTTTAATTGGACACTGAGAAAGATAGGGGCTTATAGTATTGCCTCCCAACGTATTCACCTTTGGGTGATGTCAACAATAATAGTTCATGCTAACTTACATCCAATTGGATATATATATCAGGATGTTTCCAACACGAGGTGGTTGCCAAAGGATAAAATGAAAAAGGGAAAGGTGATCACCTTGACTCTTGCATAAAAGTAAAAGATAGGCCCTTCGCAGAGGGAAGCATGGATTTGCAGAGGTGAAAGAGCTCGATTTTGAAATAGAGATAAATAATTTTGAGAGGTATGATCCCATTGTCAACATAACAGCCAAGAGTTCCCAATATCTTCCATACTACATACATTATAGGCGGTTCCCAAACAGAATGGTAAAGGTTCTTACTCCCCCTCCACCAACAATCATCAATCCATGGCTTGCCCGAAACAATGGGTGCCTCCAACAAACATCAAACCTGGGGGAGTTTTGTTTTCAATTATTTTTGATTTGATTTTGACCTTTTGATCATGGGACTGGGCATCCCGGATACTAGCCATTTTTCTCATGCATGATGAGCGGAGTCCACTCAATTTGAGAATTACCCACCTAGCATGGAAGATACTGATAGCCCCTAGTCACTACATGAGCGATTTGGGCATACAAAACAGATTATTATTTGAAGGTTTAGAGTTTGTCACATGCAAATTTACTTGGAACGGCAGGTAAATACCGCATATAGGTAGGTATGGTGGGCACTCATGGCAAAAACTGGGTTTAAGGATATTTTGAAGCACAACTAGTATCTCTACATGGTGCAAGGAATTTTGGCTAGCATGAGGGGGAAAGGCAAGCTCAACATGTTTGAATGATCCATGACAATATACTTTAACTGAGATGCAAGAAAACATAACCCATTACGTTGTCTTCCTTGTCCAACATCAACTCTTTAGCATGTCATACTTTAATGAGCGCTCACAATTATAGAAGATGTCTAAGATAGTATATTTATATGTGGAATCTCTCTTCCTTCAATATTCTTTCATGAATTGTTCAAATGACCAATACAATGCTTGCTAACCTTCAATAAATTTACAACCTCTACTTCTTAGATGTGAAGTCATTACTCCCCATGGGATAAGCAAATGAAACATATATGATTTCAGATTTGTGACATTCAACTCATTCAACCATTTACTCATAGGATATAAGTGAAGCACACGAGTAAATGACAAACTACTCCAACAAGATATAAGTGAAGATCAATGAGTAGCTAATGTAACCATGTGAAGACTCTCTCTCATTAAAGAATTTCAGATCTTGGCATCTTATTCAAACAGCAAGCAAAACAAAATAAAATTACATTGCAAGGATAGCACAACTCAAGTGAAGATGCAAAAACTTAGGTTCAACCGATACTAACCGATAGTTGTTGAAGAAGAAAGGTGGGATGCCTGCCGGGGCATCCCCAAGCTTAGACGCTTGAGACTTCTTGGAATATTATCTTGGGGTGTCTTGGGCATCCCCAAGCTTGAACTTTTGTGTCTCCTTAATTCCTCTCATATCATGGTTTCTCTTTTTATCAAAAAGCTTCATCCACACCAAACTCAACAAGAACTCGTGAGATAGGTTAGTATAAACCAATGCAAAACCTTATCAATTTTTACTGTAACAAATCACTAAAATTATTATTCAACATTTCATACTAAATGCCTCTGCATATTTAATACTCCTATCCTCAAATAGAATCATTAAACAAGCAAACATATGCAAACAATGTAAACATAACAGCAATCTGCCAAAACAGTACAGTCTGTAAAGAATGCAAGAGTATCAATACTTCCCTAACTCCAGAAATTATGAGAGAAAATTCCCACTGTAGTAAATTTATCAGAGCTCAATATGCAAAACGTTTCAGCACTATACCATTCTCTGACTTTTCTAGGGAATTTGTGCAACAGCGGTAAACTTTCTGTTTTCAAACAACAACATGTATACTAGCAAAATAAGCATGGCAAAGGCTATCCTTGACATTTTTATTGAAAATAAAGATGCAAAACATTATTCTAAATAACATCAAGCAAATACTAACAAGATAAAATGACACTCCAAGCAAAACACATATCATGTGGTGAATAAAAATATAGCTGCAAGTAAAGTTATCGATGAACGAAGACGAAAGAGGGGATGCCATCCGGGGCATCCCCAAGCTTAGGCTCTTGGTTGCCCTTGAATATTACCTTGGGGGTGCCTTGGGCATCCCCAATCTTAGGCTCTTGCCACTCCTTATTCCATAGTCCATCAAATCTTTACCCAAAACTTGAAAACTCCACAACACAAAACTCAACAGAAAACTCGTAAGCTCCGTTAGTATAAGAAAATAAAACCACCACTTAGGTACTGTAATGAACTCATTATAAATTCATATTGGTGTAAAATATACTGTATTCCAACTTCTCTATGGTTCATACCACTTAATACTAGCCATAGATGCATCAAAATATGCAAACAACACACGAAAAACAGAATCTGTCAAAAAACAGAACAGTCTGTAGTAATCTGTATCAAACGTATACTTCTGGAACCCCAAACATTCTACCAAATTAGGAAGTCCTAATAAATTTTTGTACCAATCCAGAGCAAAAAGAATCAGATCAGAAGCACGGTTCTGTGAATTAACAAAACTAATTTACTGGGTGCAAAAGTTTCTGATTCTCAGCAGGATCAACACAACTATCACCGTAAGCTATCCTAAAGGTCTTACTTGGCACTTTATTGGAACAAAATCTATAAAACATGATTACTACAGTAGCATAATCATGTGGACACACAAAAACAGTAAGGATAAGTATTGGGTTGTCTCCCAACAAGCGCTTTTCTTTAATGCCTTTCTAGCTAGGCATGATGATGACGATGATGCTCACATAAAAGATAAGGATTGAAACATAACGGGAGCATCATGAAGCATATGACTAGCATATTTAAGTCTAACCCACTTCCTATGCATAGGGATTTTGTGAGCAAACAACTTATCGGAACAATAATCAACTAGCATAGGAAGGCAAAACAAGCATAGCTTCAAGATTTTCAACACATGGAGAGGAAACTTGACATTATTGCAATTCCTACAAGCATATATTCCTCCCTCATAATAATTTTCAGTAGCATCATGAATTAATTCAACAATATAACCAGCACCTAAAGCATTCTTTTCATGATCTACAACCATAGAAAATTTACTACTCTCCACATAAGCAAATTTCTTCTCATGAATAGTAGGAGTATCATAAGAGACTCGAATACTAAAAATTGTTTCCACATTAAAAGAGTAACGTTCAGAAAAAGGGTAATCATAATCATGACAAGTTTTATAAATATAATCATAACTACTTTTTATAGCATAAGTTTGATCACAATAGTCATCATAAGTAGCAACTTTGTTCTCATCATAATCGATTGAAACCTCTTCCAAGATAGTGGAATCATCACTAAATAAAGTTGACACTCTTCCAAATCCACTTTCATATTCATCACAATAAGATTTAACATCCTCCAAAATAGTGGGATCATTACTTCCTAAAGTTGACACTCTTCCAAACCCACTTTCATCAATATAATCATCATAGGTAAGAGGCATGCTATCATCATAACAACCTTGCATATCAAAACTTGGGAGGCTAAAAATGTCATCTTCATTAAACATAGCATCCCCAAGCTTGGGACAAACATTAATTTCAGCCAATATATTCTCAAGTATTTCATCCTCATCAAACATAGCTTCCCCAAGCTTGGGCCTTTTCATATCATAAGCATAATCACTCTCATCATTAATAGTATGGATAGCACCAATAGTATAGCAATTATCATCATCACAATGAGTAGTAGGAGCAACATCATTTGAGAGAGATACCTTTTTACCTTTGTTGCTCCTTCTTTTCTTTTTCTTCTTCACATTATGTGTGGGTTCAACCTTCTTCTTTGAGCTCCTTATTGATGAGATTGGTTGAATAGAAAGCTCCTCCTCGTTACCTGATTCATCATAAGAAATAATAGGAGGATAATGGGAAGTTTCTTCCCTTTCATCAGTATTCTCTTCATCTTCTGTTTGCTTTCTTTTCTTTAGGTAATTGGCAATATAAGGATTTTCAATGCAATTCACCGCACAAAACATATAAATCGTCTCTAGATCAAAATCAAGAAGGTTATAACGGGCAAATTCTGGAAGAAATTTAGTTAAACGTTTCATTTCTTCATAACCCATAAGTAAACTAAGTTCATTATAATGTGCAAGGGAAATCAAATCATCACAATTTTTGGACACAATTCGATCATGAAACAACTTGCATCGGAGATGTAAATGACCACTTTCATTGCAAAGTTCACAAGTACGGCCAAGGAAATATAATTCTTCAGCACTCACCATTAGCCTTTCTTGCAACAATTTAGTTTCTACATGCTTATGCCTCTTGCATTATCTATCTTCTCTATTTGGTGTGTCCATGCAAACCCAATGGTCTCCACAAAAATCGACATGCTTATAGGAGACATTTTCATCATAACTAGTGCAATCATCATTAGTACTATGGATATTCAAAGCGTTCATACTAACAACATTGCAATCATGCTCATCATTCAAAGATTTAGTATCAAACATTTTATAGACTTCTTCTTCTAGCACTTGAGCACAATTTTCTTTTCCATCATACTCACGAAAGATATTAAAAAGCTGAAGCGTATGAGACAAACTCAAATCCATTTTTTGTAGTTTCTTTTATAGACTAAACTAGTGATAAAGCTAGAAACAAAAAGATTCGATTGCAAGATCTAAATATATGCCTTCAAGCACTCACCTCCCCGACAACGACGCCAGAAAAGAGCTTAGTTGACGGGGTGTGAGTGTCATTTACCTAGCCTCCCCGGCAACGGCGCCAAAAAAGAGCTTGATGTCTACTACACAACCTTCTTCTTGTAGACGTTGTTGGGCCTCCAAGTGCAGAGGTTTGTAGGATAGTAGCAAGTTTCCCTCAAGTGGATGACCTAAGGTTTGTCAATCCATGGGAGGCGTAGGATGAAGATGGTCTCTCTCAAACAACACTGCAACCAAATAACAAAGAGTCTCTTGTGTCCCCAACACACCCAATACAATGATAAATTGTATAGGTGCACTAGTTCGGCGAAGAGATGGTGATACAAGTGCAATATGGATGGTAGATATAGGTTTTTGTAATCTGAAAATATAAAAACAGCAAGGTAACTAATGATAAAAGTGAGCATAAACAGTATTGCAACGGTAGGAAACAAGGCCTAGGGTTCATACTTTCACTAGTGCAAATTCCCTCAACAATAATAACATAATTGGATCATATAACTACCCCTCAACATGCAACAAAGAGTCACTCCAAAGCCACTAATAGCGGAGAACAAACGAAGAGATTATGGTAGGGTACGAAACCACCTCAAAGTTATTCTTTCGGATCAATCTATTCAAGAGTTGAATAACACCTTAAGACACAAATCAACCAAAACCCTAATGTCACCTAGATACTCCATTGTCACCTCAAGTATCCGTGGGCATGATTGTACAATATGCATCACACAATCTCAGATTCATCCAACCAACATAAAAGTACTTCAAAGAGTGCCCCAAAGTTTCTACCGGAGAGCCAAGAACGTGTGCCAACCCCTATGCATAGGTTCATGGGCGGAACCCGCAAGTTGATCACCAAAACATACATCAAGTGGATCACGTGATATCCCATTGTCACCACAGATAAGCACGGCAAGACATACATCAAGTGTTCTCAAATCCTTAAAGACTCAATCCGACAAGATAACTTCAAGAGGAAAGCTCAATTCATCACAAGAGAGTAGATGGGGAGAAACATCATAAGATCCAACTATAATAGCAAAGCTCGCGATACATCAAGATCGTGCCATAGAGAGAACACAAGAGAGAGAGAGATCAAACACATAGCTACTGGTACATACCCTCAGCCCCGAGGGTGAACTACTCCCTCCTTGTCATGGAGAGCGCTGGGATGATGAAGATGGCCACCGGTGAGGGATCCCCCCTCCGGTAGGGTGCCGGAACAGGCTCCCGAGAGGTTTTTGGTGGCTACAAAGGCTTGCGGCGGCGGAACTCCCTATCTATCTTCGTATTCGATGGTTTCAGGGTATATGGGAATATATAGGCGAAAGAAGTCGGTCGGGGGAGCCACGAGGGGCCCACGAGACAGGGGGGCGCCCAGGGGGGTGGGTGCGCCCTCCTATCTCCTGGCCTCCTCGAAGCTTCCCTAGCTTGTACTCCAAGCCTCCAGGATGGTATTCTTCCAAATAAACACGATGCCGAAGGTTTCATTTCGTTTGGACTTCGTTTGATATTCCTTTTCTTCGAAATACTGAAATAGGCAATAAAACAGCAATACGGGCTGGGCCTTCGATTAGTAGGTTAGTCTCAAAAGTAATATAAAAGTGTATAATAAAGCCCGTAATCATTGAAAACATATAATAAAATAGCATGAATGCTTCATAAATTATAGATACGTTGGAGACATATCAAGATGTCGCTACTCATCTAAACAACTTTGTTGATTTGTGTGATATGCAAAAGAAGAAAGATACGGATAATGATATTGTTAAATTGAAGTTATTTCCATTTTCACTTAGAGATCGTGCTAAAACTTGGTTTTCGTCTTTGCCTAAGAATAGTATTGATTCATGGAATAAGTGCAACGATGCTTTTATCTCTAAGTATTTTCCTCCCACTAAGATCATCTCTCTTAGAAACAATATTATGAATTTTAAACAACTTGATCATGAGCATGTTGCACAATCTTGGGAAAGAATGAAATTAATGATTCACAGTTGCCCTACTCATGGTTTGAATTTATGGATGATCATACAAAAATTTTATGCCGGATTGAATTTTGCTTCTAGAAATATTTTAGATTCGGCCGCGGGAGGCACTTTTATGGAAATCACTTTAGGAGAAGCTACTAAACTCCTTGATAACATTATGGTTAATCATTCTCAATGGCACACCGAAAGATCTACTAGTAAAAAAGTTCATGCGATAGAAGAGATTAATGTTTTGAGTGGAAAGATGGATGAACTTATGAAATTATTTGCTACTAAGAGTGCTCCTATTGATCCTAATGATATGCCTTTGTGTACTTTGATTGGGAATAATAATGAATCTATGGATGTGAATTTTGTTGGTAGGAACAATTTTGGTAACAACGCGTATAGAGGAAACTTTAATTCTAGGCCATTCCCTAGTAATTCCTCTAATAATTATGGTAATACCTACAACAACTCTTATGGAAATTTTAATAAGACGCCCTCTGATTTTGAGAATAGTGTTAAAGAATTTATGATCTCTAAAAAGAATTTCAATGCTTTGCTTGAAGAAAAATTGCTTAAAGTTAATGAATTGGCTAGGAACGTGGATAGAATTTCTCTTGATGTTGGTTCTTTGAAACTTAGATCTATTCCACCTAAGCATGATATCAATGAGTCTCTCAAAGCCATGATAATTTCCATTGATGAGTGCAAAGAAAGAACCGCTAGGATGCGTGCTAAGAAAGATTGCTTTGTAAGAGCGTGTTCTTCTAGTTTTCATGAAAATAATGATGAAGATCTAAAAGTTATTGATGTGTCCCCTATTAAATCTTTGTTTTGCAATATTAATCTTGATAATGATGGGGCTGGAGATGAGTCAACTTTAGTTAAAAGGCGTCCCAATGATTCAGAGTTTTTAGATCTTGATGCTAAATTTGGTAAAAGTGGGATTGGAGAGGTCAAAACTTTACTTAGCATTGAACCCATTATTATGGATTTCAAGGAATTTAATTATGATAATTGTTCTTTAATAGATTGTATTTCCTTTTTGCAATCCGTGTTGAATTCTCCTCATGCTTATAGTCAAAATAAAGCTTTTACCAAACATATTGTTGATGCCTTGATGCAATCTTATGAGGAAAAACTTGAGTTGGAAGTTTCTATACCTAGAAAAATTTATGATGAGTGGGAACCTACTATTAAAATTAAAATTAAAGATCATGAATTCTATGCTTTGTGTGATTTGGGTGCTAGTGTTTCCACGATTCCAAAAACTTTATGTGATGTGCTAGGTTTCCATGATTTTGATGATTGCTCTTTAAACTTGCACCTTGCGGATTCCAGCATTAAGAAACCTATGGGAAGTATCAATGATGTTCTTATTGTTGCAAATATGAATTATGTGCCCATATATTTTATCGTTCTTGATATAGATTGCAATCTTTCATGTCCTATTATTCTTGGTAGACATTTCCTTAGAAGGATTGGTGCAATTATTGATATGAAGGAAGGGAATATTAAATTCCACTTTTCCATTAAGGAAAGTCATGGAACACTTCCCTAGAAATAAAGTCAAAATACCTTATGAATCTATTATGTGTGCCACTTATGAATTGAATGCCAAAGATGGCAATACTTAGATCTATTCTCGCTTTTATGCCTAGCTAAGGGCGTTAAACGATAGCGCTTGTTGGGAGGCAACCCAATTTTATTTTTGTCTCTTGATTTTTGCTTCTGTTTAGTAATAAATAATTCATCTAGCTTCTGTTTAGATGTGGTTTTATGTTTTAATTAGTGTTTGTGCCAAGTAGAACCTATATGATAACCTATGGCTGAAAAACAGAAACTTTTGCACGCACGAGAATAATTTTAACAAATCACAGAAACGTGATTTTGCGTTGATTCTTTTTGTAGTAGATCAATAGACAAATTTCCAAGGACTTCCTATTTTTGTAGGATTTTTATAGTTCCAGAAGTATTCGAAACGTACAGATTGCTACAGACTGTTGTGTTTTTGACAGATTCTGTTTTTCGTGTGTTGTTTGCTTATTTTGATGCATCTATGGTTAGTATCGGGGGGTATGAACCATAGAGAAGTTGGAATACAGTAGGTTTAACACCAATATAAATAAAGAATTAGTTCATTACAGTACCTTATGTGGTGGTTTTTCTTTCTTGCACTAACGGAGCTTATGAGATTTCCTGTTGAGTTTTGTATTGTGAAGTTTTCAAGTTTTAGGTAAAGATTTGATGGACTATGGAATAAGGAGTGGAAAGAGCCTAAGCTTGGGGATGCCCATGGCACCCCGAGATAATCCAAGGACAACCAAAAGCCTAAGCTTGGGGATGCCCCGGAAGGCATCCCCTCTTTCGTCTTCGTTTATCGGTAACTTTACTTGGAGCTATATTTTTATTCACCACATGATATGTGTTTTGCTTGGAGCATCTTGTATGATATGAGTCTTTTTTTTATTTAACACAATCATCCTTGCTGTACACACCTTTTGGGAGAGACTCACATGATTTGGAATTTATTAGAATACTCTATGTGCTTCACTTATATCTTTTGAGCTAGATAGTTTTTGCTCTAGTGCTTCACTTATACTTCTTAGAGCATGGCGGTGGCTTTATTTTGCAGAAATTGTTGATCTCTCATGCTTCACTTATATTATTTTGAGAGTCTTTTAGAAGAACATGGTATTTGAAGGAAATATGCCCTAGAGGCAATAATAAAGTTATTATTTATTTCCTTATTTCATGATATATGTTTATTATTCATGCTAGAATTGTATTAACCAGAAACATAATACATGTGTGAATACATAGACAAACATAGTGTCACTAGTATGCCTCTACTTAACTAGCTCGTTAATCAAAGATGGTTAAGTTTCCTAACCATAGACATGAGTTGTCATTTGATTAACAGGATCACGTCATTGGAGAATGATGTGATTGACTTGACCCATTCCGTTAGCTTATTACTTGATCATTTAGTATGTTGCTATTGCTTTCTTCATGACTCATACATGTTCCTATGACTATGAGATTATGTAACTCCCGCTTACCGGAGGAACATGTTGTGTGCTACCAAACGTCACAACGTAACTTGGTGATTATAAAGGTGCTCTACAGGTGTCTCCGAAGATACTTGTTGAGTTGACGTATTTCGAGATTAGGATTTGTCACTCTGATTGTCGGAGAGGTATCTCTGGGCCCTCTCGGTAATGCACATCACTATAAGCCTTGCAAGCAATGTAGATAATGAGTTTGTTGCGGGACGATGCATTACGTAACGAGTAAAGAGACTTGCGGGTAACGAGATTGAACTAGGTATTGAGATATCGACGATCAAATCTCGGGCAAGTAACATACCGATGACAAAGGGAACAACGTATGTTGTTATGCGATTTGACCGATAAAGATCTTCGTAGAATATGTGGGAACCAATATGAGCATCCAGGTTCCGCTATTGGTTATTGGCCGGAGAGGTGTCTCGGTCATGCCTACATAATTCTCGAACCCGTAGGGTCCGCATGCTTAAAGTTCGGTGACGATCGGTATTATGAGTTGTTGTGTTTTGATGTATCGAAGGTAGTTCGGAGTCCCGGATATGATCACGGACATGACGAGGAGTCTCGAAATGGTCGAGACGTTAAGATTGATATATTGGAAGGTTATATTCGGACACCGGATGAGTTCCAGAGGTTATCAGATAAATACCGGAGAATCGGGAGGTTACCGGAACCTCCCGAGGGGTTATTGGGCCTCATGGGCCCATGTGGAGGAAGAGGAGAGGCGTCCAGCTAGGGGCGCGCGGCCCCCCTAGCCCAAACCAAATTGGACTAGGGGCCGGCCCCCCTTTCCTTCTTCTTCTCCTCCCCTTCCTTCCCCTCTCCTACTTGGACTAGGAAAGAGGGGGGAATCCTACTTGGAGTAGGATTGCCCCCCTTGGGTGCGCCTCCTCCTCCTTGGCCGCCCCATCCTCCTCTTCCTCCTTTATATACGGGGGCAAGGGGCACCTCTAGACAAAACAATTGATCTTTGATCTCTTAGCCGTGTGCGGTGCCCCCCTCCACATTATTCCACCTCGGTAATATCGTAGCGGTGCTTAGACGAAGCCCTGCGTTGGTAGCATCATCAACACCATCATCACACCGTCGTGCTGACGGAACTCTCCCGCAAAGCTCTGCTAGATAGGAGTTCATGGGACGTCATCGAGCTAAACGTGTGCTGAACTCAGAGATGCCGTATGTTCGGTACTTGGATCGGTCGGGATCGTGAAGACGTACGACTACATCAACTGCGTTGTGATAACGCTTCCGCTCTCAGTCTACGAGGGTACGTGGACAGCACTCTCCCCTCTCATTGCTATGCATCACCATGATCTTGCTTGTGCGTAGGATTTTTTTTGGAAATTACTATGTTCCCCAACAGTGGTATCTGAGCCTGGTTTATGCGTAGATGTTATATGCACGAGTAGAACACAAGTGAGTTGTGGGTGATACAAGTCATACTGCTTACCAACATGTCATACTTTGGTTCGGCAGTATTGTTGGATGAAGTGGACCGGACCGACATTACGCGTACGCTTATGCGAGACTGGTTCTACTGACGTGCTTTGCACACAGGTGGCTGGCGGGTGTCAGTTTCTCCAACTTTAGTTGAACTGAGTGTGGCTACGCCCGGTCCTTGCGAAGGTTAAAACAACACTAGCTTGACAAAATATCGTTGTGGTTTTGATGCGTAGGTAAGAACGGTTCTTGCTCAGCCCGTAGAAGCCACGTAAAACTTGCAACAACAAAGTAGAGGACGTCTAACTTGTTTTTGCAGGGCATGTTGTGATGTGATATGGTCAAGACGTGATGAGATATAAGTTGTTGTATGAGATGATCATGTTTTGTTGAAGTTATCGGCAACTGGCAGAAGCCTTATGGTTGTCTCTTTATTGCACAAGATGCAAGTGCCAAATTATTGCTTTACTTTATCGCTATGAGATAGCAATAGTTGCAAGAGCAATAGTTGGCGAGACGACCATGTGATGACACATTGATATAGATCAAGATGATGGAGATCATGGTGTCGTGCCGGTGACGGTAGAGATCATGACAGTACTTTGGAGATGGAGATCAAAGGCGCAAGATGATCATGGCCATATCATGTCACATATTTTGATTGCATATGATGTTTATCTTTTATACATCTTATTTTGCTTAGTTCGACGGTAGCTTTATAAGATGATCCCTTACTAAAATTTCAAGGTATAAGTGTTCTCCCTGAGTATGCACCATTGCCAAAGTTCATCGTGCCGAGACACCACGTGATGATCGGGTGTGATAAGCTCAACGTTCATCTACAACGGGTGCAAGCCAGTTTTGTACACGCAGAATACTCGGGTTAAACTTGATGAGCCTAGCATATGCAGATATGGCATCGGAACACTGGAGACCGAAAGCTCGAGCGTGAATCATATAGTAGATATGATCAACATAGTTATGTTCACCATGGAAAACTACTCCATGTCACGTGATGATCGGACATGGTTTAGTTGATTTGGATCACATAATCACTTAGATGATTAGAGGGATGTCTATCTAAGTGGGAGTTCTTAAGTAATATGATTAATTGAACTTTAATTTATCATGAACTTAGTCCTGATAGTATTTTGCAAATAAAGTTGTAGATCAATAGCTCGCGTTGTTGCTTCCCTATGTTTTATATGTGTTCCTAGAGAAAACTAAATTGAAAGATGATAGTAGCAATGATGCGGACTGGGTGCGTGATCTGAGGTTTATCCTCATTGCTGCACAGAAGAATTATGTCCTTGATGCACCACTAGGTGACAGACCTATTGCAGGAGCAGATGCGGACGTTATGAACGTTTGGCTAGCTCAATATGATGACTACTTGATAGTTTAGTGCACCATGCTTAACAGCTTAGAATCGGTACTTCAAAGACATTTTGAACATCATGGACCATATGAGATGTTCCAGGAGTTCAAGTTAATATTTCAAGCAAATACCCGAGTTGAGAGATATGAAGTCTCCAACAAGTTCTATAGCTAAAATATGGAGGATAATTGCTCAACTAGTGAGCACTTGCTCAGATTGTCTGGGTACTACAATCACTTGAATCAAGTGGGAGTTAATCTTCCAGATAATATAGTGATTGACAGAGTTCTCTAGTCACCATCGCCAAGTTACTGTAACTTTGTGATGAACTATAGTATGCAAGGGATGACGAAAACGTTTCCCGAGCTTTTCATGATGATGAAATCGATGAAGGTAGAAATCAAGAAAGAGCATCAAGTGTTGATGATTAACAAGACCACTAGTTTCAAGAAAAGGGCAAAGGGAAAGAAAGGGAACTTCATGTAGAATGGCAAGCAAGTTGTCACTCCCGCGAAGAAGCCCAAAGCTGGACCAAAGCCTGAAACTGAGTGATTCTACTGCAAAGGAAATGGTCACTAGAAGCGGAAATGCCCTGAATATTTGGTGGATAAGAAGGATGGCAAAGTGAACAAGGGTATATTTGATATACATGTTATTGATGTGTACCTTACTAGTGTTTATAGTAGCCCTGGGTATTTGATACTTGTTCGGTTGCTAAAAAAATTAGTAACTCGAAACAGGAGTTACAGAATAAACAGAGACTAGTTGAGGGTGAAGTGACGATGTGTGTTGGAAGTGGTTCCAAGATTGATATGATCATCATCGCACACTCCCTATACTTTCAGGATTAGTGTTAAACCTAAATAAATGTAATTTGGCGTTTGCGTTGAGCATGAATATGATTTGATCATGTTTATTGCAATACGGTTATTCATTTAAAGTCAGAGAATAATTGTTGTTCTGTTTACATGAATAAAACCTTCGATGGTCATACACCCAATGAAAATAGTTTGTTGGATCTCGATCGTAGTGATACACATATTCATAATATTGATGCCACAATATGCAAAGTTGATAATGATAGTGCAACTTATTTGTGGCACTGCCGTTTGGGTCATATCGGTTTAAAGCGCATGAAGAAACTCCATAAAGATGGATTTTTGGAATCACTTGGTTATGAATCATTTGATGCTTGCGAACCGTGCCTTTTGGGCAAGATGACTAAAACTCCGTTCTCCGGAACAATCGAACGAGCTACTGACTTGTTGGAAATAATACATACCGATGTATGCGGTTCAATGAGTGTTGATGCTCGTGGTCGGTATCGTTATTTTCTGACCTTCACCAGATGATTTGAGCAGATATGAGTATATCTACTTACTAAAGCACAAGTCTGAAACATTTGAAAAGTTCAAAGATTTTCAGAGTGAAGTGGAGAATCATCGTAACAAGAAAATAAAAGTTTCTACAATCTGATCGTAGAGAAAAATATTTGAGTTACGAGTTTGGCCTTCATATATAACAATGTGGAATAGTTTCACAGCTCACGCCACATGGAACACCACAACGTAATGGAGTGTCCGAACATCGTAACCGCACTTTATTGGATATGGTGCGATCTATGATGTATCTTACCAATTTACCACTATCGTTTTGGGGTTATGCATTAGAAACAGTTGCATTCACTTTAAATAGGGCACCATCAAAATCCGTTGAGATGACGCCTTATGAACTATGGTTTGGCAAGAAACCAAAGTTGTCGTTTCTTAAAGTTTGGGGCTGCAATGCTTATGTGAAAAAATTTCAACCTGATAAGCTCGAACCCAAATAAGAGAAGTGCCTCTTCATAGAATGCCCAAAGGAAACTATTGGGTACACCTTCTATCACAGATCCGAAGGCAAGATATTCGTTGCTAAGATGGATCCTTTCTAGAGAAGGAGTTTCTCTCGAAAGAAGTGAGTGGGAGGAAAGTAGAGCTTGATAAGGAAATTGTACCTTCTCCCGAATTAGAAAGTACTTCATCACAGAAATCAGTTTTAGTGATTCCTACACCAATTAGTGAGGAAGTTAATGATGTTGATCATGACACTTCAGATCAAATTATTACAGAAACTCGTAGGTCTTCCAAAGTACAGTCCGCACCAGAGTGGCACGGTAATCCTATTCTAGAAGTCATGTTACTAGACCATGAAGAACCTACGAACTATGAGGAAGCGATGATGAGCCCAGATTCCGTGAAATGGCTTGAAGCCCATGAAATCTGAGATGGGATCCATGTATGAGAACAAAGTGTGGACTTTGGTGGACTTTCCCGATGATCGGCAAGCCATAGAAAATAAATGGATGTTCAAGAGGAAGACAACCGCTGATAATAGTGTTACTATCTACAAAGCTCGACTTGTCGCAAAAAGTTTTTTGACAAGTTCAAGGTGTTGAATACGGTGATATTTTCTCACTCGTATCGATGCTTAAGTGTAACGCCCCGGTTTCGATGCGCCAGGTGTCTGCCAGTTATTCACCGTCGTTGCCATGTCATTTGCTTGCGTGTTGCATTTTATCATGTCATCATGTGCATCTCATTTTGCATACGTGTTCGTCTCATGCATCCGAGCCTTTTCCCCGTTGTCCGTTTTGCAATCCGGTGCTCCTATGTCCTCCGGCGTCCCCCTCTTCTCTCTTTTCATGAGTGGGTGTTAAACGTTCTCGGAATGGACCGAGTCTTTCCAAGTGGCCTTGGTATAGCACCGGTAGACCGCCTGTCAAGTTTCGTGCCATTTGGAGGTCGTTTGGTACTCCAATGGTTAACCGCATAGCCCGAAACCCCCCCTTTATCTTTGCAACCCAACACCCCTCCAAAGTGGCCCAAAACCCATCTAACCCCCCTCCATGATCTCGGTCGTTCGATCATGATCGCGTGGCCAAAAACCGCTCCTCATTTGGACTCTCCTAGCTTCCTCTACCTATATATATGTGCATCTCTCCCAAAAATCCCGGGGTCCAAACCTAGCCTCCTTTTCCCCGCGTCGCCAGACGCGTCCGCCCGCACCGGACACGTCCGCCCAGCCACGTCGCCCGGACCAATCCGGGGCTGACATGTCATAGCACCGCCGCCCCGGACCAACCCCATGCCGCCACCTGTCTCCGCCGCCTCCCACCACCGCGCGGCCCGCGGGGCCCAGATCCGACCCGCGCGAGCCCGCGCCGCCGCCGCCGAAG
>NC_041389.1:363080826-363097519 GCF_002162155.2 Triticum dicoccoides | reverse complement strand
GCCTCCGCCCCGCCGTCCTCGCCAACCCTCGTCGCCTCCGGCCTGGTGGCCGCGCCGCCCGGCCCCTCGCCGCTCGCCGCTGACCTCCGCACTTGGCGCGTCGTCCCCAACGTCGACCGCCACCACGCCGGAGCCGCCGGCCTCCCTCCGGCCAGATCCGGTCGCCCCGGACCGGATCCGCCCCGTTCCGCCTGTCCCGCGCCTCCCCGGCCTCTTCCTCCTCGACTCCGGCAAGCATCTCCGACGTGCCTCGATTTCCGTGCAAGGTTGACCCTCCTTCTACGAGGTTGATTTCCACCAAGTCCCTAACATTTTCGTGCCCTGTTTGACATGCTATATCTCCATGCATACTGCTCCATTTTGGGCGTGTAATATGTCAAATTGTTCGTCTCAACGAGTACATCATTTCATTCCATTGCATCATGTCCATTTGAGTTCATCTTGTTGCCTGAATCATCGTTGCAATAGTGCTTTATAATGTTATCTGCTGTTTCTTAACAGAACGAGCTCATTTGTCATTTTTGCCATGAATGATGTGTGCATCCTATGAGGTTGACGTCTACATGTTTTTGATCTATGCCATGTCTTCTTTACAGAGGTGCTTACCATGTATTTTTGTGATCAATGTGGTGAATAGCACAAGCATGTAAACTAGGCTTCATAATGTTGCTGATTTTAGTCCCTGTTCTGCTGTTATTTTGATGCCATGTAAACTTGATGCTACAGAGAGATCCATGCATATTTTGAGATACTTCAGTAAGAGTGTTTTGAACATATGGTTATGCTCTATCCATCCCTGCCCTTGGTTGTAATTATGGAGTAGTCTAGCATGTTATTTTCGTGCTCTACTTTTGCTTCAAAATGTTTCCTGGCAGATTGTTTACATGTTATTCAATTTTGCCAAGGTTGTTGTAGTTGATCCTTGCATGCTATGAACTTGTTATTTCCTTGATTTGTCTCATAAACATGTCTTCTTGCTGATGCTATGCTTATATTGTCATGCAATGACTTGTGGTGAGTGAATCAAGCTTGTTAAGTAGTGTACTTGCTGTTGCTGTTTTGCTAGGCTGAATCTGTTATTTCGTGATGCTATATAAACCTGTTGATACAAGTCATTCTATGCATAATCTGGAGATGTTCACTAAGAGTGTTTTGTTATACATGTTATGCTCTATCCACTCATGCCCCTGGTTGCATTTATAGCTTGCTTTAGCTTGTTCATATCTTGCTTCAAAGCTGCTTAATAATGTTGCTGTCAGCCTGTTAACATTAAGTTCAGTTGTTGCCATGATTGTTGCTAGTGTTCCATGCACCCTATGGACTTGCTCTTGCCATGCTTATCTTCATAAACATGCCTTCTTACTATTGGTTGCCTTGCCATGCCATGTTTTGCTCTGTAGTGAGTTGCACAAGCTCACCAACATGCCTACTTATTGTTGTTCCTGCCATGTTTGAATCTGAATTATAACTTGCTATGTTTACATGGGTGCCATCATATCTTATGGTCCTTTTTGGCTCATGGTCAGTAAGGGACTTTTGTTCTATGCAATTAGTAGGTTCATGCCATGCCTTTGTTTTCCATGATGAGTTCCTGTAACATGTTTTTTGATAGCTCTAAACATTGCAACCTGATGTTATTTTCTGCAAAGTCTGAATTGTTATTATTTGCAATCTTGCCATGTGTGTTTGAGCATGTTCTAGTAGTTTCCGGAGATAGCTCAGTGTTCATGTTTTGTAATGCTTTACCTGTACATCATGCCCATGCCTTTTGTTTTCTTGTTGAGGTCCTGTAGCATGTTGTTTTGATGCTTGCAATATGCCTAGTTGCTGTTTTGGACATCTTGTCCTTTAAACTTGTTTCATGTGTGTGTGTTGAACCGTTGCTTCGTTTTGCGTGTGCTCTATATGAAACTTGCTTGTTTTTGCATATAGTTTCATATTATCATGTTGAATCCTTGTTTCGGTGTGTTTGCTTGATGTTCGGGTGCATTTTGCATCAATGCCATGTTTAACTTGTTTTGCTCATATCTTCTAGTCCGTAGCTCCGAATTAAATGAACTTTATATGTAACTTGACTAGAATCTCGTGTAGATCATCTTGGTGCATCTTAACTTGCTATTTAAAAACTTGAACATAAGGATTATTCAGATCTGGACCAACTTCGAAATTTGCAAATGAGGACTTACCGGAATTGTTATATGTTGTTCCCGGCCTCATTTAAACTTGCCTTGATGTGTTGCTCTTGTTTGCATCATCTCTTGCCATGAGTAGCTACATGTAGTCTTGCCTTGCATCATACTTGTTGTGCATCATGCCTTGTTTATGTGTGGTGTGTTTACTATGTTGTGTGCTTCTTCTCGATAGTTCCCGTTTCGTTGCGATCGTGAGGATTCGTTCGTCTACGCTTGGTTCGGCTTCATCCGTTCGTCTTCTTCATGGACTCGTTCTTCTTCCTTGCGGGATTTCAGGCAAGATGACCGCTACCCTGGATCTCACTACTATCATTGCTATGCTAGTTGCTTCGTTCTATCGCTATGCTGCCTTACCTATCTTTTGCTCATCAAGCCTCCCATATTGCCATGAACCTCTAACCTTTGACACCTTTCCTATGCAAACCGTTGTTTGGCTATGTTACCGCTTTTGCTCAGCCCCTCTTATAGCGTTGCTAGTTGCAGGTGAAGTTGAAGATTTCTCCATGGTGGACATGATTTTGGTTGGGATATCACAATATCTCTTATATTATTAATGCATCTATATACTTGGTAAAGGGTGGAAGACTCGGCCTTTTGCCTGGCGTTTTGTTCCGCTCTTGCCGCCCTAGTTTCCGTCATACCGGTGTTATGTTCCCGGATTTTTGCGTTCCTTACGCGGTCGGGTGATTTATGGGACCCCCTTGACAGTTCGCTTTGAATAAAACTCCTCCAGCAAGGCCCAACCTTGGTTTTACCATTTGCCTCACCACCACCTATACCCTTCCCTTGGGTCGGCCAACCCGAGGGTCATCTTTATTTTAGCCCCCCCCCCGAGCCAGTGCTTGTCTAAGTGTTGGTCCGAACTGAGCTGCCTGCGGGGCCACCTCGGGGCAACTTGAGGGTTGGTTTTACTCGTAGCTAGTCTCATCCGGTGTTGCCCTGAGAACGAGATATGTGCAGCTTCTATCGGGATTTGTCGGCGCATCGGGCGGCTTTGCTGGTCTTGTTTTACCATTGTCGAAATGTCTTGTAAACCGGGATTCCGAGTCTGATCGGGTCTTCCTGGGAGAAGGTATATCCTTCGATGATCGCGAGAGCTTATCATGGGCTAAGTTGGGACAACCCTGCAGGGTATAATCTTTCGAAAGCCGGGCCTGCGGTTATAGGCAGATGGGAATTTGTTAATGTCCGGTTGTAGATAACTTGACACCAGATCCAAATTAAAACGCATCAACCACGTGTGTAGCCGTGATGGTCTCTTTTCGGCGGAGTCCGGGAAGTGAACACGGTTTCTGGGTTATGTTTGACGTAAGTAGGAGTTCAGGATCACTTCTTGATCATTGCTAGTTTCACGACCGTTTCGCTTGCTCTCTTCTCGCTCTTATTTGCGTATGTTAGCCACCATATATGCTTAGTCACTGCTGCAACCTCACCACTTTACCCCTTCCTTTCCCATTAAGCTTTGCTAGTCTTGATACCCATGGTAATGGGATTGCTGAGTCCTCGTGGCTCACAGTTTACTACAACAACAGTTGCAGGTACATGTTCTGCGAAGATCATGACGCGAGAGCGATGCTTTCTTGCGTTGAGTTCTTCTGCTTCTTCGATCAGGGGATAGGTTCCAGGTCGGCAGCCTGGGCTAGCAGGGTGGATGTTGTTTGAGTTTCTGTTTGTGTTTCATCCATAGTCGGGTGATGCTCTTATGTATTGTGATGTTGTATTCATGTGGCATTGTATGCCTTATGTATGTATCCCCATCTATTATGTAATGTTGATGTAATGATATCCACCTTGCAAAAGTGTTTCAATATGCGGGTCTATCCTTGGTGGGACCTTCGAGTTCCTTTTGGATAGGGTCGCATATTGGGTGTGACATTAAGTCTGTCTGAATCATGTTAGCAATTGCCACATTTTATGAAATTTGGCAAATGGATGTCAAAACTGCATTCCTTAATGGATTTATTAAAGAAGAGTTGTATATGATGCAACCAGAAGGTTTTGTCAATCCTAAAGGTGCTAACAAAGTGTGCAAGCTCCAGTGATCCATCTATGGACTGGTGCAAGCATCTCGGAGTTGGAATATACACTTTGATGAGTTAATGAAAGCATATAGTTTTATATAGACTTACAGTGAAGCCTGTATTTACAGGAAAGTGAGTGGGAGCACTACAACCTTTCTAATAAGTATATGTGAATGACATATTGTTGATCAGAAATAATGTAGAATTTTCTGGAAAGCATAAAGGAGTGTTTGAAAGGAGTTTTTCAAAGAAAGACCTCGGTAAAGCTGCTTACACATTGAGCATCAAGATCTATAGAGATAGATCAAGACGCTTGATAAGATTTTTCAATGAGGACATACCTTGATATGATTTTGAAGTAGTTCAAAATGGAACATTCAAAGAAGGAGTTCTTGCCTGTGTTGCAAGGTGTGAAGTTGAGTAAGACTCAAAGCCCGACCATGGCAGAAAATAGAAAGAGAATGAAAGTCATTCCCTATGCCATAGTCATAGGTTCTATAAAGTATGCTATGCTATGTACCAGACCTATTGTATACCTTGCTCTAAATTTGGCAAGGAGTACAATTTTGATCTAGGAGTAGATCACTGGACATCGGTCAAGAATATCCTTAGAAAGGACTAAGGAAATGTTTCTCGATTATGGAGGTGATAAAAGAGTTCATCGTAAAGAGTTACATCGGTGCAAGATTTTACACCAATCCAGATGACTCTAAGTCTCAATCTGGATACATATTGAAAGTGGGAGCAATTAGCTAGAGTAGCTCCGTGCAGAGCATTGTAGACACAGAGTATTTGCAAAATACATACGGCTCTGAATGTGACAGACCCGTTGACTAAACTTTTCTCACAAGAAAAACATGATCATACCTTAGTACTCTTTGGGTGTTAATCACATATCGATGTGAACTAGATTATTGACTCTAGTAAACCCTTTGGGCGTTGGTCACATGACGATGTGAACTATGGGTGTTAATCACATGCACATGTGAATATTAGTGTTAAATCACATGGTGATGTGAACTAGATTATTGACTCTAGTGCAAGTGGGAGACTGAAGGAAATATGCCCTAGAGGCAATAATAAAGTTATTATTTATTTCCTTATTTCATGATAAATGTTTATTATTCATGCTAGAATTGTATTAACTGGAAACATAATACATGTGTGAATACATAGACAAACATAGTGTCACTAGTATGCCTCTACTTAACTAGCTCGTTAACCAAAGATGGTTAAGTTTCCTAACCATAAACATGAGTTGTCATTTGATTAACGGGATCACATCATTGGAGAATGATGTGATTGACTTGACCCATTTCGTTAGCTTAGCACTTGATCGTTTAGTATGTTGCTATTGCTTTCTTCATGACTTATACATGTTCCTATGACTATGAGATTATGTAACTCCCACTTACCGGAGGAACACTTTGTGTGCTACCAAACATCACAACGTAACTGGGTAATTATAAAGGTGCTCCACAAGTGTCTCCGAAGGTACTTGTTGAGTTGACGTATTTCGAGATTAGGATTTGTCACTCCGATTGTCGGAGAGGTATCTCTGGGCCCTCTCGGTAATGCACATCACTATAAGCCTTGCAAGCAATGTAGATAATGAGTTAATTGCGGGATGATGCATTATGTAACGAGTAAAGAGACTTGCCGGTAACGAGATTGAACTAGGTATTGAGATACCGACGATCAAATCTTGGGCAAGTAACATACCGATGACAAAGGGAACAACGTATGTTGTTATGCAGTTTGACCGATAAAGATCTTCATAGAATATGTGGGAACCAATATGAGCATCCAGGTTCCGCTATTGGTTATTGGCCGGAGACGTGTCTTTGTCATGTCTACATAATTCTCGAACCCGTAGGGTCCGCATGCTTAAAGTTCGATGACGATCAGTATTATGAGTTTTTGTGTTTTGATGTACCGAAGGTAGCTAGGAGTCCCGGATATGATCACGGACATGACGAGGAGTCTCGAAATGGTCGAGACGTTAAGATTGATATATTGGAAGGTTATATTCGGACACTGGATGAGTTCCGGAGGTTATCAGATAAATACCAGAGAACCGGGAGGTTACCAGAACCTCCCGGGGGGTTATTGGGCCTCATGGGCCCATGTGGAGGAAGAGGAGAGGCGGCCAGCTAGGGGCGCGTGACCCCCCTAGCCCAAACCGAATTGGACTAGGGGGGCGGCCCCCCTTTCCTTCTTCTTCTCCTCCCCTTCCTTCCCCTCTCCTACTTGGACTAGGAAAGAGGGGGGAATCCTACTCCTTGGCCGCCCGCTCCTGCTCTCCCTCCTTTATATACGAGGGCAGGGGGCACCTCTAGACAAAACAATTGATCTTTGATCTCTTAGCCGTGTGCGGTGCCCCCCTCCACCATATTCCACCTCGGTAATATCGTAGCGGTGCTTAGGCGAAGCCCTGCGTCGGTAGCATCATCAACACCGTCATCACGCCGTCGTGCTGATGAAACTCTCCCGCAAAGCTCTGCTGTATCGGAGTTCGTGGGATGTCATCGAGCTAAATGTGTTCTGAACTCGGAGGTGCCGTACGTTCGGTACTTGGATCGGCCGGATCATGAAGACGTACGACTACATCAACCGCGTTGTGCTAATGCTTCCGCTTTCGGTCTACGAGGGTACGTGGACATCACTCGCCCCTCTCGTTGCTATGCATCACCATAATCTTGCGTGTGCGTAGGATTTTTTTTGAAATTACTACGTTCCCCAACAGTATTTGCTATGGTTATAAAATTGGTCTTAGAATGATGAGCACCCAAGTTGGGTATAATAAGAACTATCATAGGAAGTGAATTGGATGCTATGATCAATTTGATGCTTGATAATTGTTTTGAGATATAGAGGTGGTGATATTAGAGTCATGATAGTTGGGTAATTGTGAATTTAAACAATACTTGTGTTGAAGTTGGCAAGTCCCGTAGCATGCACATATGGTAAAATTTGTGTAACAAATTTATTGCATGGAGTGCTCTTTTGATTGCCTTCCCTTGTGTGGAGGCCGGGGGCGCGCGATGGTTAACTCCTACCAAACTCCCCCCTAGGAGCATGCGTAGTAGTACTTTTCTTCGAGGGCTAATAAAACTTTTGCAATAAGTATATGAGTTCTTTATGATTAATGTGAGTCCATGGATTATACGCACTCTTACCTTTCCATCATTGCTAGCCTCTTCGGTACCGTGCATTGCCCTTTCTCACCTTGAGAGTTGGTGCAAACTTCGCAGGTGCATACGATACACTCTATCACACATAAACCTCTTTATATCTTCCTCAAAACAGCCACCATACCTACCTATTATGGCATTTCCATAGCCATTCCAATATATATTGCCATGCTACTTTCCACTGTTCCGTTTATCATGACACGCATCATCATTGTCATATTTCCTTGCATGACCATGTAGTTGACATCGTATTTGTGGCAAATCCACCATGCATAATTTTTCATACATGTCACTCTTGATTCATTGCCCATCCCGGTACACCGCCGGAGGCATTCATATAGAGTCATATCGTGTTCTAATTTTGAGTTGTAATTCATGAGTTGTAAATAAGTAGAAGTCTGATGATCATCATTATTAGAGCATTGTCCCTTATAAAAAAGAAAAAAAGAAAGGCCAAAAAGAAAAGAAAAAAAGGCCAAAGAAAAAAAAGAAAAAAAAGAAAGGCCAAATAAAAAAAGAGGCCCAAAAAAAGAAAATAAAAAAGGGGACAATGTTATTATCCTTTTCCACACTTGTGCTTCAAAGTAGCACCATGTTCTTCATATAGAGAGTCTCTTATGTTGTCACTTTCATATACTAGTGGGAATTTTTCATTATAGAACTTGGCTTGTATATTCCAACGATGGGCTTCCTCAAAATGCCCTAGGTCTTCGTGAGCAAGCAAGTTGGATGCACACCCACTTAGTTTCTTTTGTTGAGCTTTCATACATTTATAGCTCTAGTGCATTCGTTGCATGGCAATCCCTACTCCTCATGTTGACATCAATTGATGGGCATCTCCATAGCCCGTTGATTAGCCTCGTCAATGTGAGACTTTCTCTTTTTTTGTCTTCTCCACATAACCTCCATCATCATATTCTATTCCACCCATAGTGCTATATCCATGGCTCACGCTCATGTATTGCGTGAGAGTTGAAAAAAGCTGAAGCACATTAAAAAGTATGAACCAATTGCTTGGCTGAAACCGGGGTTGTGCATGATGGGAGTACTTTATGTGATGAAAATGAAACATAGCCTAACTCTATGATTTTGTAGGGATGAACTTTCTTTAGCCATGTTATTTTGAGAAGACATGAATGCTTAGTTAGTATGCTTGAAGTATTACTATTTCTTATGTCAATATAAACTTCTGTTTTGAATCATTTGGATCTGAACATTCATGCCACAATAAAAAAATTAGATTAAGAATTATGCTAGGTAGCATTCCACATCAAAAATACTGTTTTTATCATTTACCTACTCGAGGACGAGCATGAATTAAGCTTGGGGATGCTTGATATGTCTCCAACGTCTCTATAATTTTTGATTGTTCCATGCTATTATACTATCTGTTTTGGATGTTTATGGGCTTTACTTTACACTTTTATATCATTTTTGGGACTAACCTACTAACCGAAGGCCCAGCCCGAATTGCTGTTTTTTTTGCCTATTTCAGTGTTTCGAAGAAAAGGAATATCAAATAGAGTCCAAACGGAATGAAACCTTTAGGAGAGATATTTTTGGAACAAACGCAATCCAGGAGACTTGGAGTGGATGTCAAGCAGCAAACGAGGTGGCCACGAGGGCATGCCCAAGGGTGTGGGCATGCCTCCCACCCTCGTGGGCCCCTCGTGGCTCAACCGACCTACTTCTTCCTCCTATATATATCCGCGTACCCCGAAAACATCCAGGAGAACTACGAAAAACTATTTCCACCACCGCAACCTTTTGTATCCGCGAGATCCCATCTTGGAGCCTTCGCCAGCGCTCCGCCGGAGGGGGAATCGACCATGGAGGGCCTCTACATCATCTCCAAGGCCTCTCCGATGAGTTGTGAGTAGTTTACTATAGACCTTCGGGTCCATAGTTATTAGCTAGATGGCTTCTTCTCTCTCTTTGAATCTCAATACAAAGTTCTCCTCGATCTTCTTGGAGATCTATTCGATGTAACTCTTTTTGCGGTGTGTTTGTGAAGATCCGATGAATTGTGGTTTTATGATCAAGTTTATCTATGAGAAGTATTTGAATCTCCTCTGAATTCTTTTATGTATGATTGGTTATCTTTGCAAGTCTCTTCGAATTATCTGTTTGGTTTGGCCTACTAGATTGATCTTTCTTGCAATGGGAGAAGCGCTTAGCTTTGGGTTCAATCTTGCGGTGTCCTTTCCCAGTGACAGTAGGGGCAGCAAGGCATGTATTGTATTGTTACCATCGAGGATAAAAAGATGTGGTTTATGTCATATTACTTGAGTTTATCCCTCTACATCATGTCATCTTGCTTAATGCGTTACTCTGTTCTTATGAACTTAATACTCTAGATGCAGGTAGGAGTCGATCGATGTGTGGAGTAATAGTAGTAGATGTAGAATCGTTTCGATCTACTTGTCACAGACGTGATGCCTATATACATGATCATGCCTAGATATTCTCATAACTATGCACTTTTCTATCAATTGCTCGGCAGTAATTTGTTCACCCGCCGTAATACTTATGCTATTTTGAGAGAAGCCACTAGTGAAACCTATGGCCCCCGGGTCTACGTTTTATCATATAAGTTTCCCATCTACTTTTATTTGCATCTTTTACTTTCCAACCTATATCATAAAAATACCAAAAATATTTATCTTATCTTATTATCTCTATCGGATCTCACTTTTGCAAGTTACCGTGAAGGGATTGACAACCCCTTTATCGCATTGGTTGCAAGGTTCTTGTTTGTTTGTGTAGGTACGAGGGACTTTTGAGGAGCCTCCTACTGGATTGATACCTTGGTTCTCAAAAACTGAGGGAAATACTTACGCTACTTTGCTGCATCACCCTTTCCTCTTCAAGGGAAAACCAACGCAGTGCTCAAGAGGTAGCACGGTTCACCTTCGAGCGTGGGCCGAGGTGGTTCTTGACCGACTGCCTGGAGCTCTCCACCGCAGGGCTGTGGGAGGGCGGCGCGCCCTGCCGCGGCAGGGCCGGGGGAGGCGGGAACCCGATCCCGTGCTGACCTCGTCACCTTCCATTTGTCTGGGCGCACGCACGATCCTGCCAGCATCCGACGCGCGGCCATCCTGGAAGTGGTTGAGCAGGTGTCGGCGTCCCTGAGATCCAATGCTCCCACCATTAGGATGCAAGGGGCCCCACGTCCGCAATGGGCGTCGGTCAGGACGGCGGACAGATGGAAGGTGGCGAGGTCAGCTTAGGATCGGGTCTATCGGTGGAGGCGCTCGATCCAACAGCTTTGCCCCAGGATGTGCTCGGCGGTGGACATGTGTCATGCTTGGGCGGGAACGCCATGCAGCTCGAGCTCAACGTGGAATTCGAACTCGCTGGACCTGACGTGAGCCAACTTGCACCACGATCGCATCGAGAGGGAGAAGCGGGGCGAGTGGACGAAGTGGTCGTCGGCGAGGCGTTCCTTGGTGGATAGCGAGCTGAAGAGAATCTAGAAGTCCCCGGGGTGGTGCCGGTGGACGGTGAAGTCTCCGTTGGTGACGTCGAAGGAGTGTGGCACCCCGGCTCAGAGCAACCGGTTTACCCTGCATTGCCAACCCAGAGATCGAGTCTTCTGACAATACACAACAACATGGTACAGAAATAACCGCTTTATTGATACTAGCGTGCTACAAAGGTCTCATATTACATCGAGATTCGAGGCCAAGCGGCACACACGATGCTGTTGGACAGTATGTACATCATTTAATGAACATGGCTAGGGCCTCGATCACATGAAACTACGTGGCAGCGGAAGAACGACGTAGCGGAACTCCATGGTACAGGGACACCGATGTGGACACGGCCTAGACACGAGATGCGCTCCGATGCGAATCAACTTGCCTGAAAGCTGGCATGACACGCCAGGTTAGTACATTGAATGTACTTGCAAGCTCACAACAAACATAAGCATGATGACAGACAATATCATGATAATTAATCAAGTTAAATTGATGCAAGAAATTACTACAAAATGCAAAGCTAGGCAGCACAACCAAACAGCGCACCGAGTCACACGGGCTCGCTTACCAGACGGTTACCTCGTAACCAAACGGTGACCACATCGGGGTCACACCTGAAATCAATCACTCCTAAACACCTCGAGTGTTCCAGGTTAACCATGAAACAATGCATCACAACAATTACTAGTTTGCAAGATTAATCACAAGCGTTGATCCATGGTGTGACTTACTCCCGAGTCTTGCCCATAACCGAGGGCGCGGCTATCGATAGATTAAATACACTCTGCAGAGGTAGCGCACTTTACCCACACTACGGAACCCTAGCCTCGCACTCCCATTCGGGTGGACCAAAGCATTCCGGCGAAACCCTCCCTTTGTCATGCACTCTCCCCGGCCACTCCTGTCGGATATCGGGTTCCGGCAAAACCCTTAAGGTTCAAACTCTGGGGTGCGCGTGGAGATATTCCCCCTACTGATCCACGTCCCAACGCCTCGCTGAGAATCTAAGCTAAACGATGAACAACACAAGGGACACAAGGTTTATACTGGTTTGGGCCACCGTTGTGGTGTAATACCCTACTCCAGTGTGTAGTGTGGCAAATTGCCTCAGGGGCTAATGATGAACAATACAGGGGAAGAACAACGTCGCGAGAGGTATTCTTCTGGTGGTGGTTTTTGAGAAGGAGTCGACCCCCCCTACTGTGGTGGCTATCTCTCTATATAGAGGGCCTGGTCCTCTTCCCAAATATTGAGCGGGAAGGGCGCCAACAACGGCCATTTTGAAGGGGAACATCTAGTATAAGTTATCCTGACTAAAGTTGGTCTTCGGCTGCCAAAGGCACTGGCGATGATGCCGTCTTGGGCTCCACGGTGACCTCCATCCTGTCGCTCTGCTGGTCTTGGTCTCGTTGCATCGAAATGGTAACCTTTGCCTGATGCCTCGGTACTCTGCGCATGTGCTTGCCCCCTTTGCACCAAAGAGGAAACAAGGACACTGCACATGCCGACGCCCGCCTAGCGCCCGCCTGGTCTCGATTGTCATGGCTTGCGTCACGAGCACCTCGCGAGGTACCCTTGCCTTGATCTCTCCGCCTCCTCGCAAGCCTGCCTAGCGAGGCCATTCCTGAGGAAGCCTTTCCTCATCCGCCCCGCGAGGCTTGGCCCCTCGCGAGGGTCTTGAGCTTGAGTTGATGAAGATGAGTCGTACTGGGCCACCACTTGAGCCACGCCGCAGGCCGCAGGCAGGCAAGTCTGGGGACCCCCATTCCCAGAACACCAACAGTAGCCCTCGGGCCCAAGGCGCGCTTGGACTTGGCTTAGCAGAGAAGCGAAGGGGCAAGTGCAGAGCGCCGCGGGCCCCAATAGCCTGCGGCCTTGGTTGCTGCGTGGCGGTTGATTGGACGTGGGCGTCTCCGCTTCCCCACGCTGCCCATTATGCGCCTGGCTAAGCGGCCACGAGATTGTACACAGTTATTCTCTCCTCGCTCCCACGTGCTTCCTGTTCCCCTTTCTTCTTTGAGCCTTTGCTTCTGCCTCCAATCCATCTTGAGTTCTCCCCCTTCCTATCGCCATGGCGCCAACGAAAAGGAAAAGGGGAAGAAGCCTGCACCTTCGTCCCGCTCGCCTCCGGCAGCTGTGCCCGCCATCGACCAGTCGCTCATACTCAATCTGGAAGCCTTGGACAAGGTCCGCTCCGCCCTCGCCTCCAGCTTCAACGAGTGCGGGAGGACGATGACCTGGCCCACGTCCCACGCCTTCTTCGTCAGGATCGTCACGGAGGTCCGATTCTTTGCCGACGCCCTGTGGGCGGGCCTGGTCCCCCCTTCTCTGCTTTCTTCAATGCGATGCTTTCCCATTACCAGATCCATATGATGCATCTTGGTCCCCAATCCATTACTCCTCTTGCTGTCTTCGCCTTTGTCTGCGAGGCCATGGTGGGCATTCCTCCTTCTGTTGCTCTCCTGCACCACTTCTTCTCCCTGTGCCTGACTGAGCCATCTCAATGCTTGGGGTGCGTGAGCTTCCAGGCCGTGCCAGAGACGGCCACCTCGGGGATCGACTTCGGTGTCAGGACCCCGACTCGATGTCACATCGATCTAGCCGGTAACACCTCATATCACTTTGCGGCCTCACGCACGGTATCCCCACGGGTGTCGCCTTACCTTTGCCCGGGACCGTTTGCGCCTTTTGGCTCACGTATATGATAGTGTCGCTAGCATCCATATGATAAGGAGCCCGGGCTGACATGACTAGTCGTAAACCCAAAGTGGCTCAGACTTACAGGGACAGGCATTCATGACCCAGCTTCGAACGTGTCGGTCATCAGCAAGTGGGTCCGGGCTGTAGCACTGGGCTAGCAGGACTCCGGTAAACCGGGCTGTAGCGGGCTAACAGGACTCCGGTACTCAAAGCGTGACATTTCCCCGAAGGGACAGACACAGGAACGAAGAAGGACACATGCCGGCCAGCCTAAGTGTTCCAGAGCAGTAGCAAGCTACCATGGCTCAGCGGTAACACTAGGAGACATTTCCCGGTAAGAGAGGCTACCAAAGATAAACAACTAGATAGTCAGATCCCACACATACCAAGCATTTCAACAACATACACACAATATGCTCGATATGTGCAATACAACATGGCATCACAAAATGACTCTACGACTCAAGTAGTTTATTCAATAGGCTCCGAGGAGCGCGATATTACAATCATGGGTCTCATGACCCAACAATCAGAGCATACAAGTCAAAGCACAAACGGAAGCTATCATGTCTGAGTACAGACATCTATAAATGAAAAAGGCTGAGAAGCCTGACTATCTATCAGATCCTGCCGAGGGCACAAGATCGTAGCTGAGGTATCAAGCTAAACGTCGAAGTCCACGCGAAACTACTAGTGAGACCGAAGTCTCTCTGCAAAAACATAAAATAGGCAAACGTGAGTACAAATGTACCCAGCAAGACTTACATCAGATCTATCTACACATGCATCATTATCAACAAGGGGGGGTGGTGGAGTTTAACTGCAGCAAGCCAGCTTTGACTCGGTGGCTATCCTGAACTACGACTGCAAGCGACTCTTTTGAGGTGGCGCACACGAGTCCACATATTCACCATATCAATACACCACTATGGATCCGCTCCCGTCTCCCTACGAGAACGCCATCCATAGCACTCACGCTTATCTTGCGTATTTTAGAGTATCCACTTTCACTTGTCTATGAACTATGCAAGGGGTCCAAGTTTCCATATCCGAGGAATCCGGCTATTCGAATAGATGATGTTAACCCTGCAGGGGTGTACTTCTTCACACACGCTTTCGCCACTTACCGCCTTGTACACGTCTTGTACCTCGGCAACCTTCAAGCGGAAGCCGGGCGAGGGAGTCGGCCACGACCTGACTAACCGAACAAGTCTCTAGTCCAGGTTTATCGCCTATTCGGGTTCCATCCGCAAGGAGATCCGGCCGGGGTGTCGCTCACGGCCCCAAACGATGTGAGCAGGGTTCCCAAGCCCACCAACCGGGTGCCACTTGGTACACCGTGCCACTGTGCCTAGTCTGTCCCAAGCCCACCTGTACCGGGTGCCACTTGGTAGACTACTAACACTACCTACAAACACCAGAAACTAGTTGCAACTCCTGGACAGAGATCAAGTTGATTAATAAGTCGAGAGGGCTTGGAGCGCCCGGAGCCCAATGTGTGGTAGTAACTGATCATGGATCACAAACACAGAACTCAGTTCCTGAGGACGGCTGCAATGAGACAACCCACCATGTACTCCTACATGGCCTCTCACCGCTACCTTTACCAAATCGTGTTCACACACTTAGCTCACACACAGTAGCACATGTTCACACGCCTCTGATTCATCCCCGATGATTCAGACCTGACTCAACTCTAAGCAGTAGCAGGCATGACAAACAAGCATGAATGAGTAGGCACAACAGGGCTCAAACAACTCCTACTCATGCTAGTGGGTTTCATCTATTTACTTTGGCAATGACAGGTCATGCAAAGGATAAAGGGTTCAGCTACCGCAGCAAGTATCAAATATGTCGTTGTTGTCCTAATGCAGTAAAAGAGAGCAGGAGCGAGAGAGTGGGATTTTATCGGAATGAACAAGGGGGTTTTGCTTGCCTGGCACTTCTGAAGATAGCATTGAGTCTTCATCAGTGTCAACGATCACATCATCGGTATCACGTCTATCGAGAGGGGACAAATACCGGCAACACAAAAGGGAACACAATCAATGCAATGCACAATATGATGCATGATCATGACATGGCAAAATGAATGTGTTTGAGCTAATGCAACTAGCAACAGATTAAATGGAGTTGGTTTGAATATAAAATTCAAATTCAAACTCCATATGTGATTATTCAAATGCCATTTAATTCATTTGTCCTAAACAGTAGTGATAAGTTGTTCTAACATGCATGAAAATGGTACAGATGGATTCCTTGAATTTTTCTGATAATTTTTCATATATAAATTATTTAATTTGGAGTTACGGTTGAATTTCTATGATTTATTGAAGTTTATATAATTTTCTGGAATTATAAATCATTTCCTAATTTATTTTAATTCCAGAAAGGAATTATTGCGTCAGCATGACCTCATGCTGACCTCAGCAGGTCAACGGGCGCCGTCCAGGTCAAACCTGACCAGTGGGGTCCACTGGTCAGTGACACAGTGCTGCCCAGGGTCAATGACAGGTGGGTCCGGCCAATGACCACGTCAGCAAAGTCAACCTGACGCGTGGGGCCACTATGATTAACCTAAACTAACAGAAGTTTAAGCCGTGGTTAATTAAGGGCGTGGGGCCCAGCTGTCAGTGTCCCAGTGCAAAGATTAGTGGCTAACTAAGCCAGCCACGTCAGCAAGTGACGCCGGCGACCACGGCGACGGCGAGACCTCGCCGGAGTTGCTCGGGACGGCGCTACGGCCCGCGACTGGTCGCGCTGAGGGCACCAGGAGTGAGCCCGTGCTCCCGCGCATCTAGGGGGACCCACGAGAGGGCGTGGGGTGGCCGGAGTTGAGCGCGGCATCGACCCCGGCGGCGGCCGGAGCTCGGGGATTCGCGGGACCGGCGCTGCGGTGTGCAAACAAGACGGTTGACGCGCTAGTTTTACTCTACGGGACGCAACCAGTGCAACGGACGCATGCGTGGGACCAAAAGGTCACCGGAGCTTCACCGGCGACGAGCCCGTGCGGCGGAGCGCCTCGGCTCCGGTGGAGGGAGCGGCTAGGGGGTGAATTAGGCAACGAGGCATGGGGGAAACGATGCAGCGGCTCACCGCGGTTC
>NC_041389.1:363072450-363080595 GCF_002162155.2 Triticum dicoccoides | reverse complement strand
CTCGGGAGCGCGTCGGAGAGGAGAGGGGGTGGCGGTGGTCGCGGCAACGGCGAACGGCGGCGATGGGCGTGTTCGGTGGCGAGAGAGAGAGGTCCAGGGGAGAGGATGAGGGCGAGGGAGAGCGAGAGGGGCCCGGGGGGGGGGGGGCGGGGCGATGCCAGGAGAGTCCAGGGCGAAGCGGCAAGCAGGAGGTGGCCGTCGGTGGCCGTGCGCGTGCTGGCGCGCCGTGGGCACACGCCCTCCTGCCCACTGGCAGGAGGTTGAAGACAGTAGGAGTGAGGAGGAGGTGGGCTGGGCCTAGCTGGGCCGGTCCTGTTGGGCCAGGTAAGTCCTTTTGCTCTCTCTCTTTTCCTTTTTTTTCTATTTTCTGTAGTTTGTTTTGATTTAGTTTAGCAACTAAATCATTTAAATAAATTCTGTAGATTTTTATGTGGCTTGCTAAAATATATACAAAGCCACTCACAAACTTCCAGAATTATTGGAGTCATATTTAATATATATTAAATATAAATCCAAAGCAAATAGTTTATTGGATTAATTCAAATGACCAAAATAATTATCTCTGTGACTCCAAAATATTGGTTTAAATTTTTCCTCTTACCAATATTTCCATGGAATAACAGGAACATTTTCTTGGACACATTTGAGAAGATTTAATTGTTGGTTATTTTTAGAGGTTTCCTGAGGCTTTTTGAAAATTCCTCAATTCAAATTTCGTTTGAATTTAAACATGATGCAGCAACCAAGCTAGTCCAAGGCCAGGGTAAAGCTAGGGATGTGACAACTCACCCCCACTAAACAAGAATCTCGTCTCGAGATTCCAGCGTAGGGTAAGGTGAAAGGTAAACGCAACTAGTATAATCTTCACGATCCAGGGTGCACTTCAGTTGAACGTTGATTCATTCACCATCATTGTCTTGATGTCTTGCTCTGAGAAATCCTGTCAACATGACATGGAGGGAAGAAGGAGACTCTAGAAGGGTCGATCTTCTCGAAGATCGAACAACTCACAGAATGAGACATAGGACCAACTCTTGGGTTGAGACACGAGATACACATCAAGAGGGGTGGAAGAAACGGATGACGAAGGTTCACTAGGTAGACAACGATTCCACACCTAAGAAGGTGGTAAACGATTGTCAAGGTAGCGAGGAGTTGAGTTGCCATGATACCACGACGAAACATCCTGGAGGAGGGTGATTCGTAGATTATTATCTTAAGTGGCAAAAAGAATTACTCTTGATTCAAAGATCATTGAAACTCTTTATACCAGCCTAAGCAATCACAAGCGATCATTTGGAGGGGGTCGGTAGAATGGCATACTCGGACTTGGATGATGTGGATTACCTTGTTGAAGACAACGCAATGGATGATTTTGCTTATCACCGGAAATGGAAGAGACCCATGGTAGAAGGGCACATTGGCGGTGCAAGCTGGGAACAAAATGCAAATGCTGGGAATGATTCTGGTAACTGGGGAAGAACCCAACAACAGAGAGTGAATTCACTGTTTGAAAAGATCATAGCATTGCCGAGGAAACTGAGAGCAAACCCAGTTAGTGCCGATGATAACACGTAGTGCTTGTGCGTGCTCTCAAGAACTTGAGCATTTCCATATTCATCAAGGTTTTACCACATCCGTGACAAGGATCTTGGCAACACAACATACCACCATGATGAACAACGATGGACGATGCAGATGCGAAGGAGGATAACATCAACTCAGATTTCACCCTAGCGAGGCCAAGGAAACAAAATCTGGATGATCGACCGAGAGACATTTAGCACTCCGCTTCTAATGTTCTCCTTGACGTGCTAGTGTAACCCATTCTTAGATATGGTTTGCTAACTAGAACATCAAGTAAAGGTCGGATTTCGGGAGCAATAGAATCCATAAGGAACAGTTACGGAGGTAAAACCTACGAAATCCTTATGGGGAGGTGGCCAACTTCATCAATCAAGATATTATAATAACAGGTCTTCCGGCTGGGTGTGTTGGCCACGACATCCACTTTACCGGTTACCGCGCGACCAATATTATAATTCTTGGGAATTATTCCAACCATCATATCTGCCTGAGATTCAGATCTGGTTGGTGTCAGGATATTCCAGACTCATCGAGTCCAGGAAGAAAAATGAAAGTTTGCAACACAAATCGACGAGATGACGTTGCGAGATTCTCGGAAAATGAACTACGATAGCAAGCTCCAAAACATGAGCTGGTTCTGCTACAAACATGTGAACACGTTGTCCCAGATAAGCATGCCCACATGGTAGTCTTACAATAAAACACTACCGAGTTCTGGTTGGGAGCCATCATCGAGGATATCGAAGTCTTTACGCAAGTCCATGGATTAGATCCCAAGCATAGACTTCTTTTCCTTGAACAAGTCAATCAGTGGCTTGGTGTGCTAGGATATACATATGGAATGAAGATGATCAGTCTAACAGACCACAGAATTCTTCGCACGTGCATGACTGACTTGGGACGATTCCAAAGAAGGTAAAAACATGCTTTCTCGAATTCACGGCGGCAACTTACATCAAAATGCACGTGAATCAAAGGAAGTCACTCCTTTCATCAAACAAGTACTTCATGAGCTAGCATGAAGAAAATGCTTTCAAAAGTTTCCAACACTAACTTAATGTTCAACAACATCATGGAGGAGATAAGGATGTTGTCAATGGGCTCAACAACAACTCATCGGAATTTCCATATCACTGGACTTCCACCATCATGTGAACACGGTGATAGCATTGATCAGACCCAAAAAATATAATGGTGTATGCTCGAGGGATCAACCACGAGGAAGACAACATTACGAACATCGTTGGTTCTGACTTGATTTGACGATAGCCCACACTCAAATCAAAGGATTGATAAGACGATAGGTCCAGCAACTGATCACAGGGACCAATCGATGAAGATATCATCTTTCTTCAACACACACTACACAAGAATATCCCTTTGGAACGAACTAAGTCAGGCAAGCTTTTATCTTCCAACCCTCCAAGTTGTCGTTTAGCTTAACCAACTAGCTCAGGGATATCCAACACAGATTCTTGAAGAAAGGGTGGTTCACAAGAAACCAACTTGATCATGAGCTCAACATAGCGGTCAGGTGACAACCTGGTAATACTTCCGAGAAGATCTTCGGAAATCACGAACCACCGATATGTTACTAAGCTCGAGAACAATCTTGCTTTTCAGGGCAAGATGATATGATCAAATGAGCGAGGACTTGACAAAATCCTAACTCATCAATCAAAGAGTGCACCAGGAAATAAGGACTAGGTAGCACGATCAGTCTTAGAATGATAATTCAATAACCAGCATGCTAAGAATGAGAATATTGTCCATTAACTACCAAGCAACGGAGTTGCTAGGAGTATTGATTTCGCACATCACGGTACACTTGTCGGCATTCCGGTTACAACAACACGGTAGCCGAGAAATGAATAATGATGGCGAGGAGTATCACTACGTCAAAATTCATGAGAGTTGGTGCAATCCTCATGAAAATCCTGACATAAAGAGGGTAATACTCCAAAGTAGAACAGAACCAAAAGCTGGATTGGCATTTGATCTGCAGAATACAACTACTTTGACCCAATCCTAGATATGGATGAGGTACTGGAGTTTGTTTCTCCAAGTCATTCGGGATAGAATGGCTTGACGGACCACAAGAGTAATAGGCATCGATAGATGAACGCACGCATACTCTTGACAATCAATTGATAGACGAGGGTCAGAATGCAACTAAAGAGAGACAACTCAAAAGAACATATAACTTTCTGGGTTGTGGATACATGGGTTGGTATGCCGAACAAAGTTCAACATAATTCTTCCGGATAACCCATGCAGAAAGGTTGAGCTGGCAGAGTCACAATATAGCATGGAGAACTCATAGAGGGCCTGTTGTGATCTTTTGATCCAACAAACTTCTGCCATAATGGTTCATGGTATTTGGAAGAACGATATACCATGGACCTCGAGGACTATCGCAAAGGTTACTGATATACTAAAGGAACTAGCAACACTATCAACATGATGTAAGTAGGGTGAATATCGGGTTTAAGAACCCAGGAATAGAATACCTACTACTAAGTAGCATCACGGGATGCTTTCGAGAATGATGGCCAGAATCATCACACTGGGAACACAAATCATGGCTAAATTACTAGATGATCCCCTAAGACACCTAGGGTCATAATAATATCTCCAACATATATGTCAAGGCAACGGAGTACCTCAACTCACTGATTAGTGTGGTTAATCTGGCCCATGGGTACATTGAAACGGGAAGAAAGGATTTGCAATTGCATCAGACTACTTAGAAACCTGGGATGACTCGGACAGCCTAACGGCTGTAAATGCTCAGAAAGATTTGAGACATTCACAAAAATGGTGGCATAACCACTCAGAAGCACAATGTCAAGGTTTCGAGATCAACAATTAACGTACGGAAGTAGTAGAAACTGAACTCAAGCTTAAATCCAACAATCTATAAGTCTACGGATTAGTAACACGTGATCCTGATAGAAAGAAGAGATAGCCTAGTTCTTAATCCCCGTAGGAAAGATAAGATGACTCAGATCAGAAGGCATAAGGTATAGGCAGTAAAAAGAGCCTTACGTTCCATCCCACAATCAATTCCCTTATATAACTAAAGAATTTCTAGACTCAACTTCGACCAGTTTGGCTTGGTAATCCTACAGGCAGTCAAGCTCTGATACCAGCGCTGTCAGGACCCCGACTCGATGTCACATCGATCTAGCCGGTAACACCTCATATCACTTTGCGGCCTCACGCACGGTATCCCCACGGGTGTCGCCTTACCTTTGCCCGGGACTGTTTGCGCCTTTTGGCTCACGTATATGATAGTGTCGCTAGCATCCATATGATAAGGAGCCCGGGCTGACATGACTAGTCGTAAACCCAAAGTGGCTCAGACTTACAGGGACAGGCATTCATGACCCAGCTTCGAATGTGTCGGTCATCAGCAAGTGGGTCCGGGCTGTAGCACTGGGCTAGCAGGACTCCGGTAAACCGGGCTGTAGCGGGCTAACAGGACTCCGGTACTCAAAGCGTGACATTTCCCCGAAGGGACAGACACAGGAACGAAGAAGGACACATGCCGCCCAGCCTAAGTGTTCCAGAGCAGTAGCAAGCTACCATGGCTCAGCGGTAACACTAGGAGACATTTCCCGGTAAGAGAGGCTACCAAAGATAAACAACTAGATAGTCAGATCCCACACATACCAAGCATTTCAACAACATACACACAATATGCTCGATATGTGCAATACAACATGGCATCACAAAATGACTCTACGACTCAAGTAGTTTATTCAATAGGCTCCGAGGAGCGCGATATTACAATCATGGGTCTCATGACCCAACAATCAGAGCATACAAGTCAAAGCACAAACGGAAGCTATCATGTCTGAGTACAGACATCTATAAATGAAAAAGGCTGAGAAGCCTGACTATCTATCAGATCCTGCCGAGGGCACAAGATCGTAGCTGAGGTATCAAGCTAAACATCGAAGTCCACGCGAAACTACTAGTGAGACCGAAGTCTCTCTGCAAAAACATAAAATAGGCAAACGTGAGTACAAATGTACCCAGCAAGACTTACATCAGATCTATCTACACATGCATCATTATCAACAAGGGGGGGTGGTGGAGTTTAACTGCAGCAAGCCAGCTTTGACTCGGTGGCTATCCTGAACTACGACTGCAAGCGACTCTTTTGAGGTGGCGCACACGAGTCCACATATTCACCATGTCAATACACCACTATGGATCCGCTCCCGTCTCCCTACGAGAACGCCATCCATAGCACTCACGCTTATCTTGCGTATTTTAGAGTATCCACTTTCACTTGTCTATGAACTATGCAAGGGGTCCAAGTTTCCATATCCGAGGAATCCGGCTATTCGAATAGATGATGTTAACCCTGCAGGGGTGTACTTCTTCACACACGCTTTCGCCACTTACCGCCCTGTACACGTCTTGTACCTCGGCAACCTTCAAGCGGAAGCCGGGCGAGGGAGTTGGCCACGACCTGACTAACCGAACAAGTCTCTAGTCCAGGTTTATCGCCTATTCGGGTTCCATCCGCAAGGAGATCCGGCCGGGGTGTCGCTCATGGCCCCAAACGATGTGAGCAGGGTTCCCAAGCCCACCAACCGGGTGCCACTTGGTACACCGTGCCACTGTGCCTAGTCTGTCCCAAGCCCACCTGTACCGGGTGCCACTTGGTAGACTACTAACACTACCTACAAACACCAGAAACTAGTTGCAACTCCTGGACAGAGATCAAGTTGATTAATAAGTCGAGAGGGCTTGGAGCGCCCGGAGCCCAATGTGTGGTAGTAACTGATCATGGATCACAAACACAGAACTCAGTTCCTGAGGACGGCTGCAATGAGACAACCCACCATGTACTCCTACATGGCCTCTCACCGCTACCTTTACCAAATCGTGTTCACACACTTAGCTCACACACAGTAGGACATGTTCACACGCCTCTGATTCATCCCCGATGAATCAGACCTGACTCAACTCTAAGCAGTAGTAGGCATGACAAACAAGCATGAATGAGTAGGCACAACAGGGCTCAAACAACTCCTACTCATGCTAGTGGGTTTCATCTATTTACTGTGGCAATGACAGGTCATGCAAAGGATAAAGGGTTCAGCTACCGCAGCAAGTATCAAATATGTCGTTGTTGTCCTAATGCAGTAAAAGAGAGCAGGAGCGAGAGAGTGGGATTTTATCGGAATGAACAAGGGGGTTTTGCTTGCCTGGCACTTCTGAAGATAGCATTGAGTCTTCATCAGTGTCAACGATCACATCATCGGTATCACGTCTATCGAGAGGGGACAAATACCGGCAACACAAAAGGGAACACAATCAATGCAATGCACAATATGATGCATGATCATGACATGGCAAAATGAATGTGTTTGAGCTAATGCAACTAGCAACAGATTAAATGGAGTTGGTTTGAATATAAAATTCAAATTCAAACTCCATATGTGATTATTCAAATGCCATTTAATTCATTTGTCCTAAACAGTAGTGATAAGTTGTTCTAACATGCATGAAAATGGTACAGATGGATTCCTTGAATTTTTCTGATAATTTTTCATATATAAATTATTTAATTTGGAGTTACGGTTGAATTTCTATGATTTATTGAAGTTTATATAATTTTCTGGAATTATAAATCATTTCCTAATTTATTTTAATTCCAGAAAGGAATTATTGCGTCAGCATGACCTCATGCTGACCTCAGCAGGTCAACGGGCGTCGTCCAGGTCAAACCTGACCAGTGGGGTCCACTGGTCAGTGACACAGTGCTGCCCAGGGTCAATGACAGGTGGGTCCGGCCAATGACCACGTCAGCAAAGTCAACCTGACGCGTGGGGCCACTATGATTAACCTAAACTAACAGAAGTTTAAGCCGTGGTTAATTAAGGGCGTGGGGCCCAGCTGTCAGTGTCACAGTGCAAAGATTAGTGGCTAACTAAGCCAGCCACGTTAGCAAGTGACGCCGGCGACCACGGCGACGGCGAGACCTCGCCGGAGTTGCTCGGGACGGCGCTACGGCCCGCGACTGGTTGCGCTGAGGGCACCAGGAGTGAGCCCGTGCTCCCGCGCATCTAGGGGGACCCACAAGAGGGCGTGGGGTGGCCGGAGTTGAGCGCGGCATCGACCCCGGCGGCGGCCGGAGCTCGGGGATTCGCGGGACCGGCGCTGCGGTGTGCAAACAAGACGGTTGACGCGCTAGTTTTACTCTACGGGACGCAACCAGTGCAACGGACGCATGCGTGGGACCAAAAGGTCACCGGAGCTTCACCGGCGACGAGCCCGTGCGGCGGAGCGCCTCGGCTCCGGTGGAGGGAGCGGCTAGGGGGTGAATTAGGCAACGAGGCATGGGGGAAACGATGCAGCGGCTCACCGCGGTTCTTCTGGTGCTGCTGGCGAGGCAGGGGAGGCACGGGGTCCGGCGAATCGACGGAGGGGATCACCGGCACCCGAGGTCGGAAACGGCGGCGTTGGAGATGCAGCAGAGCTTCTGGCGCCGCGTGACTCGATGGAGAGGACGACGACGTCGTGGCGGAGCTCGGGAGC
>NC_041389.1:363058125-363071444 GCF_002162155.2 Triticum dicoccoides | reverse complement strand
TCTTTTCCTTTTTTTCTATTTTCTGTAGTTTGTTTTGATTTAGTTTAGCAACTAAATCATTTAAATAAATTCTGTAGATTTTTATGTGGCTTGCTAAAATATATACAAAGCCACTCACAAACTTCCAGAATTATTGGAGTCATATTTAATATATATTAAATATAAATCCAAAGCAAATAGTTTATTGGATTAATTCAAATGACCAAAATAATTATCTCTGTGACTCCAAAATATTGGTTTAAATTTTTCCTCTTACCAATATTTCCATGGAATAACAGGAACATTTTCTTGGACACATTTGAGAAGATTTAATTGTTGGTTATTTTTAGAGGTTTCCTGAGGCTTTTTGAAAATTCCTCAATTCAAATTTCGTTTGAATTTAAACATGATGCAGCAACCAAGCTAGTCCAAGGCCAGGGTAAAGCTAGGGATGTGACATTCGGCCTCCCACATTCGATGAGCGGGTTCTGACAACGGTGGCTGTATGTGGATGTCGGGGTGCCCAGCCCCCTGCTCGCGCATTCGACATTGCCTGTTGTCCCCAATCCAAGCTGGGGCCACGAGAAGCTCACGAGCCCCTAGCTCGCTTTTATCTGGTGCTGCTTTGAGAGGTTGAGGATGCTTGGCATGACGGTGCCTCAGGTGGTGAAGGAGTTCCTTCTGTGCCGCATCGCTCCTCTCCAGTGCCACTCCCGTCCGATGTGGGCTTTCACTGGGCATCAAGACCGCATGAGGCTCCAGGAAGGGGATCTCGCACATGAAATGCTGAGGAAGGTGCTGAGAGTCTTGACGGGTGACCCCTGTTCGGGCAGTGTCCGGCACGGGGGCGCCCTCTTGTATCTTTGCTCAGGCAGGGCTGAGTTCGTGAGGCAGATGCCCCGCTTCGACGAATGGGGGCTGCGCCCAGCTGACCTCGTGGGGCCCTGCGAGAATCCAGTTGCCCTGGTTCCTTCCCTCGTCGCCCACGTCGATCCTGCCTCAGGAGGTGGTGCTGGGAGGCAAGCATCACCGAGAGCTATGGGGTCTGGTGTCGAGATGCTGATGCCACGCGGGGCTCCCGAGGCATCATCCTCTGGAGCTTACGATTGCCCCGAGGTGGTAGCTGATGAGGAGACACAACCAGTGGCTCCCGAGACTGAAACTCCCAAGGCCTCGCCAGGCCGCCAAAGGGTGGCACCTGATCGCTCCTTTCAGCCTGGCGCCCCTAAGGCAGGCCGCCTTGATGCTTCGCCGTCCATGCCATGCACTGGCCCTCAAGTCGAGAGCTTGGTCCGGTTCCACATAGACTACAATGCCCTCCACAAGAGTAAGGAAGCTTTGGGTGGCAGTGATTGTCCCTGCCGCCCGCTGAAGCACAGGAAGTACTTCGCCATCGACGAGTAAGTCCCTCCTCCTTGTAACCCCTTGTTTGCCGTTCCCTTCGCTGACTGTGGTCTTTCAGGATCCCTCCTGTCGAGCCTGCGGAGCCGCCTCCTCAGGCTTCATCTTCACCGCCGACCTTGAGCATCCCGAGCTTGTGCGCCACCCCTGACGCGAGTTCGGCTGGAGAGGTTGGCCGACCCGCGGTGTGCCTTGAGCCCGCGCACACGCCGTTCTTCCTTCGCGAGTTCTCCCGGGGCACAACCAGCTTGCCCCATGGTTCTCCCCAGATCATGGATGGCTCATGGTTGAAGTCGATCTTCGGCTCTTCCTCAGGGGATGGATCAGCACCAGGCTGGGTCCCTTGTGGGGCCCGTCCGGCGATTATGGGGGTGCCAGCCCCCAGCCCCCTGCCGAGAGGGGGCGAGCCACTTCAGGGTCCTCCGCCGACACCGATGGCGGAGGACGACATTGATGACGTGCTCAGGCGTGCACGGGAGCGCAGCGTCATCCGCCGAGAGTTTCTCCAGAAGGCGACAAACGCAGTGAGATAGCTTGGTGCAGAGCTCGCGGGCAAGGACGCGCGTCTTGAAGCTGAAGGTCTGCGGCTGATCGAGGAACGACACAAGCTGAAGGTGGCCGTCAGTCTCGCACGCCACCAGCGTGATCTTGACAATGTGAAGGCCGAGGCATCTCTGGTGGCCTCGCGGAACGCCTGCTCCCGAGCCATCGAGGAGGCTCAGGAGGCAGACCGATGACGCGAAGCCATAGAAGAGCGCGCGTGGGAGCTCCAAGCCCGGTGCAATTCCCTGGAGCAGCAAGTGGAGCTGCGCCAAGCTGCCCTTGCATCGCTGAAAGCAGCGCCCATCGAAGAGGAGGATCTCCAGAAGCGCGAGGAAGCGCTGACACTGGAGGCTGCCGAGCGCAACCTCGATCTTGAATGGCTAGAGACGAGGGAGCGCCTGGTGACCCAGGCGGAGGACGACGTTGGCGCGCGGGAGGCTCGAATCCAAGAAGAGATCGAAGCCGCGTGGCGGAAGCTCGTGTGGGTCTTGAGCACGAGTATGAAGAGAGGTTGGAGCTGATCGAGGCCGAGGCCGCGGGTAGGACCGCCGCTCTTAGGACCAAACTAACCGAAGCAACACAGCGTGCCGAGGCCACCGCAACCGCCTTAGTCACGGCGCAGGCTGAGCTGGCCTCCTCCCGCGCCGAGCTGCTTCTTTACCAATGGAGGGTTGATGACGCCGAGTCCGTTGCACGACGGAACGAAGATGAGATTCGCCAGCTGCAGACGCTGGAGCACATGCATGGCGCCATGCTCCGAACACTCAGGGAAAAGGCCAACGCGGCCTTGGGCAACATCTGTGAAGCAGCTGCTGAGGAGCCTCACGTGACCAACTACGCCGGCAATCTCCAGTTCTTCACTGATGTGGTGACGCATCTGGAGAGTCGCTCTGAGAGGGCAGATACGTTGGAGACGTATCAAGCAAGAAATCCTTCTTGCTACGTCTTGAGCTTGCATTGATTTTCCTTGAAGAGGAAAGGGTGATGCAGCAATAGTAGCGTAAGTATTTCCCTCAGTTTTTGAGAACCAAGGTATCAATCCAGTAGGAGGCTCCTCAAAAGTTCCACGCACCTACATAAACCAACAAAGAACTCGCAACCAACGCAATAAAGGGGTTGTCAATCCCTTCACAGCCACTTGCGAAAGTCAGATCTGATAGAGATAGTATGATAAGCTAAATATATTTTTGGTATTTTATAATATAGATGCAAAATGTAAATATGCAAATAAAAGTAGATTTGAAGCAAATATGATAAGAGATAGACCCGGGGGCCATAGGTTTCACTAGAGGCTTCTCTCAAGATAGCATAAGTATTACGGTGGGTGAACAAATTACTGTCGAGCAATTGATAGAAAAGCGAATAATTATGAGATTATCTAGGCATGATCATGTATATAGGCATCACGTCCACAACAAGTAGACCGACACCTGCCTGCATCTACTACTATTACTCCACACATCGACCGACTCCTGCGTGCATCTAGAGTATTAAGTTCATAAAGAACAGAGTAACACGTTAAGCAAGATGACATGATGTAGAGGGATAAACTCATGCAATATGATATAAACCCCATCTTTTTATCCTCGATTGCAACAATACAATACGTGCCTTGCAACCCTTTTTGTCACTTGGTAAGGACACCGCGAGATTGAACCCAAAGCTAAGCACTTCTCCCATGGCAAGAAAGATCAATCTAGTAGGCCAAACCAAACTGATAATTCGAAGAGACTTGAAAAGATAACTCAATCATACATAAAAGAATTCAGAGGAGATTCAAATATTTCTCATAGATAAACTTGATCATAAACCCACAATTCATCGGATCTTGACAAACACACCGCAAAAAGAGTTTACATCGAATAGATCTCCACAAGAGATGGGGAGAACATTGTTTGAGATCCAAAAAGAGAGAAGAAGCCATCTAGCTAATAACTATGGACCCGAAGGTCTGTGGTAAACTACTCACAACTCATCGGAGGGGCTATGGTGTTGATGTAGAAGCCCTCCATGGTCGATTCCCCCTCCGGCGGAGCACCGGCGAAGGCTCCAAGATGGGATCTCGTGGATACAGAAGGTTACGGCGGTGGAAATTGTGTTTCGGGTGCTCCCTGGATGTTTTCGGGGTACGTAGGCTTATATAGGAGGAAGAAGTACGTTAGTGGCCGCCCGAGGGGCCCATGAGACAGGGGGCGCACCCTATAGGGGGGGCGTGCCCTACCCTCTCGTGGCCGCCTCAGCTGCTTTTTGACTTGCACTCCAAGTCCTCTGGATCACGTTCGTTCCAAAAATCACGCTCCTGAAGGTTTCATTCCGTTTGGACTCCGTTTGATATTCCTTTTCTTCGAAATACTGAAATAGGCAAAAAACAGCAATACGGGCTGGGCCTCCGGTTAGTAGGTTAGTCCCAAAAATGATAATAATGTGTAAAATAAAGCCCATAAACATCCAAAAGGGGCAATATAATAGCATGGAACAATAAAAAATTATAGATACGTTGGAGGCGTATCAAGGGCTCGTGAGCTTGTCGAGGAGAGGAGCCGCGACCTGCTCGCACGGGCCTTCTCCCGTGTCTTCAGCCATCTTAAAAACATCGACCCTCTCTTACACTTCGATGCCGCCATCGCCCCGGTGCCAGAGGCCATCCGAGGCGACCTGGCGTGGTGGGTGGAGGACAACGTGGATGCGCTTGTCCGGGCCTTCACCTCTTATGATGACGGGGTGATTGTTGCTGCTGATGAAGGCGACATGGTGGATGGCGGCAAAGACGGACCCAACGACGGCGAGGGTAAGGCCAGCGGCAGCTACAGTGGCGCTAGTGACGCCTCTTGAAGCGACCAAGAGGATGCGTGAGCGACATGTCCGATTGATCCTTCACCCCCCGGGCTGTTTGTCCTACACAGAAAAAGCTCGGGCATGGCCCTGAAGGTTGTAAGAGCATTTTGGGAGGGAAGCCCTTCATGCAAAAAGGATTGTTGTCCACGCGTCGTTAAGGACGGCCTGGATGGGCGCCCATATGATGTTATGGGCTTTGCTAGGAGTTGGTTGCTGTGATTTTACCTTTATCTTAGGTGAGCTTCGAGTAGGCTTGTGGCGACTCTCCGAGGGTCCCTAGGGAGGCCTGTTGACCATGCGGCGAGACCCTTGCGAGAGCGAGCGCTGGCCGCGAGAGGGCATGCGTGTGAGTGCTGGGCCCACCCCCACCCGTGAGAGGCTCATGAGGGGGAGGCAGCTGGTGTGAATTTCAACTTGAGCAGAAACCAGAATATGAGAAAGCACACGAACAAGACAAGACGCCCCTCCCCACATACGCAAACACAAATTCAACTTCAACTTAGATTCGAAACGAGAAAGCTTGTCCACATAAAATGAAGCAAAAGCAAAAGGCCACGTCCGGCACCTAGTCTAGTCTTCGACGTCTTCTCACCCGCGCGGAGCTAAGTGCTGCCACTGGGCATGGGAGGGAGCCCCCGAGGCCCGAGGGCGGCTCTCCGGAGACTCCGGGCTTGTACAACCCAACTCATTATTACGTTAGAGTGTCACGGGCGGCGAGTGATACGTCTACAACGTATCTATAATTTTTGATTGTTCCATGCTATTATATTACCCCTTTTGGATGTTTATGGGCTTTATTCTACTTATTTATATCATTTTTGGGACTAACCTACTAACCGGAGGCCCAGCCCATATTGCTATTTTTTTGCCTATTTCAGTATTTCGAAGAAAAGGAATATCAAACGAAGTCCAAACGGAATGAAACCTTCGGGAGCATTATTTTTGGAAAAAATCTGATCCGGAGAGCCTTGAGTGCAAGTCAAGAAAGCTCCAAGGGCCCCACGAGATAGGAAGGCGCGCCCCCCCTGTAGGGCGCGCCCCCTGTCTCATGGGCCCCTCGGGCGTCCACCGACGTACTTCTTCCTCCTATATATTGAAGGAAATATGCCCTAGAGGCAATAACAAAGTTATTATTTATTTCCTTATAATCATGATAAATGTTTATTATTCATGCTAGAATTGTATTTACCGGAAACATAATACATGTGTGAATACATAGACAAACAGAGTGTCACTAGTATGCCTCTACTTGACTAGCTCGTTAATCAAAGATGGTTATGTTTCCTAACCATGAACAATGAGTTGTTATTTGATTAACAAGGTCACATCATTAGTAGAATGATCTGATTGACATGACCCATTCCATTAGCTTAGCACCCGATCGTTTAGTATGTTGCTATTGCTTTCTTCATGACTTACACATGTTCCTATGACTATGAGATTATGCAACTCCCGTTTACCGGAGGAACACTTTGGGTACTACCAAACGTCACAACGTAACTGGGTGATTATAAAGGAGTACTACAGGTGCCTCCAATGGTCGATGTTGGGTTGGCGTATTTCGAGATTAGGATTTGTCACTCCGATTGTCGGAGAGGTATCTCTGGGCCCTCTCGGTAATACACATCACATAAGCCTTGCAAGCATTACAACTAATATGTTAGTTGTGAGATGATGTATTACGGAACGAGTAAAGAGACTTGCCGGTAACGAGATTGAACTAGGTATTGGATACCGACGATCGAATCTCGGGCAAGTAACATACCGATGACAAAGGGAACAACGTATGTTGTTATGCGGTCTGACCGATAAAGATCTTCGTAGAATATGTAGGAGCCAATATGGGCATCCAGGTCCCGCTATTGGTTATTGACCGAAGACGTGTCTCGGTCATGTCTACATTGTTCTCGAACCCGTAGGGTCCGCACGCTTAAGGTTACGATGACAGTTATATTATGAGTTTATGCATTTTGATGTACCGAAGGTTGTTCGGAGTCCCGGATGTGATCACGGACATGACGAGGAGTCTCGAAATGGTCGAGACGTAAAGATTGATATATTGGAAGCCTATGTTTGGACATCGGAAGTGTTCCGGGTGAAATCGGGATTTTACCGAGTTACCGGGAGGTTACCGGAACCCCCCCGGGAACCATATGGGCCATCATGGGCCTTAGTGGAAAGGAGAAAGGGGCAGCCCAAAGGGGCTGCGCGCCTCCCCCTTCCCCTAGTCCTATTAGGACTAGGAGAGGTGGCCGGCCACCCCTCTCCCTCTTTCCCCCTTGGGAGTCCTAGTTGGAATAGGATTGGGGGGGGGAGTCCTACTCCCGGTAGGAGTAGGACTCCTCCTGCGCTCTCCTCCCTGGCCGGCGCCCCTCTCCCCCCTTGGCTCCTTTATATACTAAGGTAGAGGCACCTCTAAACACACAAGTTGACACAAGTTGATCCACGTGATCTACTCCTTAGCCGTGTGCGGTGCCCCCTGCCACCATATTCCTCGATAATACTGTAGCGGAGTTTAGGCGAAGCCCTGCTGCTGTAGTTCATCAAGATCGTCACCACACCGTCGTGCTGACGAAACTCTTCCCCGACACTTTGCTGGATCGGAGTCCGGGGATCGTCATCGAGCTGAACGTGTGCTCGAACTCGGAGGTGCCGTAGTTTCGGTGCTTGATCGGTTGGATCAAGAAGACGTACGACTACTTCCTCTACGTCGTGTCATCGCTTCCGCAGTCGGTCTGCGTTGGGTACGTAGACAATACTCTCCCCTCGTTGCTTTGCATCACATGATCTTGCGTGTGCGTAGGAATTTTTTTGAAATTACTACGAAACCCAACAGTGGCATCCGAGCCTAGGTTATTGATGTTGATGTTATATGCACGAGTAGAACACAAGTGAGTTGTGGACGATACAAGTCATACTGCCTACCAGCATGTCATACTTTGGTTCGGCGGTATTGTTGGACGAGACGACCCAGAACAACCTTACGCGTACGCTTACGCGAGACCGGTTCCCTCGACGTGCTTTGCACAGAGATGGCTTGCGGGCGACTGTCTCTCCAACTTTAGTTGAACCAAGTATGGCTACGCCCGGTCCTTGCGAAGGTTAAAACGGAGTCTATTTGACAAACTATCATTGTGGTTTTGATGCGTAGGTGAGATTGGTTCTTACTTAAGCCCGTAGCAGCCACGTAAAACATGCAACAACAAAGTAGAGGACGTCTAACTTGTTTTTGCAGGGCATGTTGTGATGTGATATGGTCAATGCATGATGCTGAATTTTATTGTATGAGATGATCATGTTTTGTAACCAAGTTATCGGCAACTGGCAGGAGCCATATGGTTGTCGCTTTATTGTATGCAATGCAATCGCGATGTAATGCTTTACTTTATTACTAAATGGTAGTGATAGTCGTGAAAGCATAAGATTGGCAAAACGACAACGATGCTACGATGGAGATCAAGGTGTCGCGCCGGTGACGATGGTGATCATGACGGTGCTTCGGAGATGGAGATCACAAGCACAAGATGATGATGGCCATATCATATCACTTATATTGATTGCATGTGATGTTTATCTTTTTATGCATCTTATCTTGCTTTGATTGACGGTAGCATTATAAGATGATCTCTCACTAAATTATCAAGAAGTGTTCTCCCTGAGTATGCACCGTTGCCAAAGTTCGTCGTGCCCAGACACCACGTGATGATCGGGTGTGATAAGCTCTACGTCCATCTACAACGGGTGCAAGCCAGTTTTTGCACACGCAGAATACTCAGGTTAAACTTGACGAGCCTAGCATATACAGATATGGCCTCGGAACACGGAGACCGAAAGGTCGAGCGTGAATCATATAGTAGATATGATCAACATAAACGATGTTCACCATTGAAAACTACTCCATCTCACGTGATGATCGGTCATGGTTTAGTTGATTTGGATCACGTAATCACTTAGAAGATTAGAGGGATGTCTATCTAAGTGGGAGTTCTTAAGTAATATGATTAATTGAACTTAAATTTATCATGAACTTAGTACCTGATAGTATCTTGCTTGTTTATGTTGATTGTAGATAGATGGCTCGTGCTGTTGTTCCGTTGAATTTTAATGCGTTCCTTGAGAAAGCAAAGTTGAAAGATTATGGTAGCAATTACACGGACTGGGTCCGTAACTTGAGGATTATCCTCATTGCTGCACAGAAGAATTACGTCCTGGAAGCACCGCTGGGTGCCAGGCCTGCTGCTGGAGCAACGCCAGATGTTATGAACGTCTGGCAGAGCAAAGCTGATGACTACTCGATAGTTCAGTGTGCCATGCTTTACGGCTTAGAATCGGGACTTCAACGACGTTTTGAACGTCATGGAGCATATGAGATGTTCCAGGAGTTGAAGTTAATATTTCAAGCAAATGCCCGGATTGAGAGATATGAAGTCTCCAATAAGTTCTATAGCTGCAAGATGGAGGAGAACAGTTCTGTCAGTGAGCATATACTCAAAATGTCTGGGTATAATAATCACTTGATTCAATTGGGAGTTAATCTTCCGGATGATTGCGTCATCGACAGAATTCTCCAATCACTGCCACCAAGCTACAAGAGCTTCGTGATGAACTATAATATGCAAGGAATGAACAAGACTATTCCCGAGCTCTTCGCAATGCTGAAAGCTGCGGAGGTAGAAATCAAGAAGGAGCATCAAGTGTTGATGGTTAACAAAACCACTAGTTTCAAGAAAAAGGGAAAAGGGAAGAAGAAGGGGAACCTCAAGAAGAACGGCAAGCAAGTTGCTGCTCAAGAGAAGAAACCCAAATCTGGACCTAAACCTGAAACTGAGTGCTTCTACTGCAAGCAGACTGGTCACTGGAAGCGGAACTGCCCCAAGTATTTGGCGGATAAGAAGGATGGCAAGGTGAACAAAGGTATATGTGATATACATGTTATTGTTGTGTACCTTACTAGAGCTCACAGTAGCACCTGGGTATTTGATACTGGTTCTGTTGCTAATATTTGCAACTCGAAACAGGGACTACAGAATAAGCGAGCACTGGCAAAGGACGAGGTGACGATGCGCGTGGGAAACGGTTCCAAAGTCGATGTGATCGCGGTCGGCACACTACCTCTACATCTACCTTCGGGATTAATATTAGACCTAAATAATTGTTATTTGGTGCCAGCGTTGAGCATGAACATTATATCTGGATCTTGTTTAATGCGAGACGGTTATTCATTTAAATCAGAGAATAATGGTTGTTCTATTTATATGAGTAATATCTTTTATGGTCATGCACCCTTAAAGAGTGGTCTATTCTTATTAGATCTCGATAGTAGTTATACACATATTCATAATGTTGAAACCAAAAGATGCAGAGTTGATAATGAAAGTGCAACTTATTTGTGGCACTGTCGTTTAGGTCATATCGGTGTAAAGCGCATGAAGAAACTCCATCTGATGGACTTTTGGAACCACTTGATTATGAATCGCTTGGTACTTGCGAACCGTGCCTCATGGGTAAGATGACCAAAACACCGTTCTCCGGTTCTATGGAGAGAGCAACAGATTTGTTGGAAATCATACATACCGATGTGTGCGGTCCAATGAATATTGAGGCTCGTGGCGGATATCGTTATTTTCTCACCTTCACAGATGATTTAAGCAGATATGGGTATGTCTACTTAATGAAACATAAGTCTGAAACATTTGAAAAGTTCAAAGAATTTCAGAGTGAAGTTGAAAATCATCGTAACAAGAAAATAAAGTTTCTACGATCTGATCGTGGAGGAGAATATTTGAGTTACGAGTTTGGTGGACATTTGAAAAACTGTGGAATAGTTTCGCAACTCACGCCACCCGGAACACCACAGCGTAATGGTGTGTCCGAACGTCGTAATCGTACTTTACTAGATATGGTGCGATCTATGATGTCTCTTACCGATTTACCGCTATCGTTTTGGGGTTATGCTATAGAGACGGCCGCATTCACGTTAAATAGGGCACCATCAAAATCCGTTGAGACGACGCCTTATGAACTGTGGTTTGGCAAGAAACCAAAGTTGTCGTTTCTTAAAGTTTGGGGCTGCGATGCTTATGTGAAAAAACTTCAACCTGATAAGCTCGAACCCAAATCGGAGAAATGTGTCTTCATAGGATACCCAAAGGAAACTGTTGGGTACACCTTCTATCACAGATCCGAAGGCAAGTCATTCGTTGCTAAAAATGGATCATTTCTAGAGAAGGAGTTTCTCTCGAAAGAAGTGAGTGGGAGGAAAGTAGAACTTGACGAGGTAACTGTACCTGCTCCCTTACTGGAAAGTAGTTCATCACAGAAAACTGTTTCAGTGACACCTACACCAGTTAGTGAGGAAGCCAATGACAATGATCATGAAACTTCAGATCAAGATACTACTGAACCTCGTAGATCAACCAGAGTAAGATCCGCGCCAGAGTGGTACGGTAATCCTGTTCTGGAAGTCATGCTACTAGATCATGATAAACCTACGAACTATGAAGAAGCGATGGTGAGCCCAGATTCCGCAAAGTGGCTTGAAGCCATGAAATCTGAGATGGGATCCATGTATGAGAACAAAGTATGGACTTTGGTTGACTTGCCCGATGATCGGCAAGCAATTAGAATAAATGGATCTTTAAGAAGAAGACTGACACTGATGGTAATGTTACTGTCTACAAAGCTCGACTTGTCGCAAAAGGTTTTCGGCAAGTTCAAGGGATTGACTACGATGAGACCTTCTCACCCGTAGCGATGCTTAAGTCCGTCCAAATCATGTTAGCGGCTGCCGCATTTTATGATTATGAAATTTGGCAGATGGATGTCAAAACCGCATTCCTGAATGGATTTCTGGAAGAAGAGTTGTATATGATGCAACCGGAAGGTTTTGTCGATCCAAAGGGAGCTAACAAAGTGTGCAAGCTCCAGCGATCCATTTATGGACTGGTGCAAGCCTCTCGGAGTTGGAATAAACGTTTTGATAGTGTGATCAAAGCATTTGGTTTTATACAGACTTTCGGAGAAGCCTGTATTTACAAGAAAGTGAGTGGGAGCTCTGTAGCATTTCTGATATTATATGTGGATGACATATTACTGATTGGAAATGATATAGAATTTCTGGATAGCATAAAGGGATACTTGAATAAAAGTTTTTCAATGAAAGACCTCGGTGAAGCTGCTTACATATTAGGCATTAAGATCTATAGAGATAGATCAAAACGCTTAATTGGACTTTCACAAAGCACATACCTTGACAAAATTTTGAAGAAGTTCAAAATGGATCAAGCGAAGAAAGGGTTCTTGCCTGTGTTACAAGGTGTGAAATTGAGTAAGACTCAATGCCCGACCACTGCAGAAGATAGAGAGAATATGAAAGATGTTCCCTATGCATCAGCCATAGGATCTATCATGTATGCAATGTTGTGTACCAGACCTGATGTATGCCTTGCTATAAGTTTAGCAGGGAGGTACCAAAGTAATCCAGGAGTGGATCACTGGACAGCGGTCAAGAACATCCTAAAATACCTAAAAATGACTAAGGATATGTTTCTCATATATGGAGGTGACAAAGAGCTCATCGTAAAAGGTTACATTGATGCAAGCTTTGACACTGATCCGGACGATTCTAAATCACAAACCGGATACGTGTTTACATTAAACGGTGGAGTTGTCAGTTGGTGCAGTTCTAAACAAAGCGTCGTAGCGGGATCTACATGTGAAGCGGAATACATAGCTGCTTCGGAAGCAGCAAATGAAGGAGTCTGGATGAAGGAGTTCATATCCGATCTAGGTGTCATACCTAGTGCATCGGGTCCAATGAAAATCTTTTGTGACAATACTGGTGCAATTGCCTTGGCAAAGGAATCCAGATTTCACAAAAGGACCAAACACATCAAGAGACGCTTCAACTCCATCCGGGATCTAGTCCAGGCAGGAGACATAGAGATTTGCAAGATACATACGGATCTGAATGTTGCAGACCCGTTGACTAAGCCTCTTCCACGAGCAAAACATGATCAGCACCAAGGCTCCATGGGTGTTAGAATCATTACAATGTAATCTAGATTATTGACTCTAGTGCAAGTGGGAGACTGAAGGAAATATGCCATAGAGGCAATAACAAAGTTATTATTTATTTCCTTATAATCATGATAAATGTTTATTATTCATGCTAGAATTGTATTTACCGGAAACATAATACATGTGTGAATACATAGACAAACAGAGTGTCACTAGTATGCCTCTACTTGACTAGCTCGTTAATCAAAGATGGTTATGTTTCCTAACCATGAACAATGAGTTGTTATTTGATTAACAAGGTCACATCATTAGTAGAATGATCTGATTGACATGACCCATTCCATTAGCTTAGCACCCGATCGTTTAGTATGTTGCTATTGCTTTCTTCATGACTTATACATGTTCCTATGACTATGAGATTATGCAACTCCCGTTTACCGGAGGAACACTTTGGGTACTACCAAACGTCACAACGTAACTGGGTGATTATAAAGGAGTACTACAGGTGTCTCCAATGGTCGATGTTGGGTTGGCGTATTTCG
>NC_041389.1:363029896-363057056 GCF_002162155.2 Triticum dicoccoides | reverse complement strand
GGACTCCTCCTGCGCCCTCCTCCCTGGCCGGCGCCCCTCTCCCCCCTTGGCTCCTTTATATACTAAGGTAGAGGCACCTCTAAACACACAAGTTGACACAAGTTGAACCACGTGAGCTACTCCTTAGCCGTGTGCGGTGCCCCCTGCCACCATATTCCTCGATAATACTGTAGCGGAGTTTAGGCGAAGCCCTGCTGCTGTAGTTCATCAAGATCGTCACCACGCCGTCGTGCTGACAAAACTCTTCCCTGACACTTTGCTGGATCGGAGTCCGGGGATCGTCATCGAGCTGAACGTGTGCTCGAACTCGGAGGTGCCGTAGTTTCGGTGCTTGATCGGTTGGATCGAGAAGACGTACGACTACTTCCTCTACGTCGTGTCATCGCTTCCGCAGTCGGTCTGCGTTGGGTACGTAGACAATAATCTCCCCTCGTTGCTTTGCATCACATGATCTTGCGTGTGCGTAGGAAATTTTTTGAAATTACTACGAAACCCAACATATATACCTACGGACCCCGAAAACATCCAGGAGCACCACGAAACACAATTTCCACCGCCGTAACCTTCTGTATCCGCGAGATCCCATCTTGGAGCCTTCGCCGATACTCTGCCAGAGGGGGAATCGACCATGCAGGGCTTCTACATCAACACCATAGCCTCTCCGATGAGTTGTGAGTAGTTTACCACAGACCTACGGGTCCATAGTTATTAGCTAGATGGCTTCTTCTATCTTTTTGGATCTCAATACAATGTTCTCCCCCTCTCTTGTGGAGATCTATTCGATGTAATCTCTTTTTGCGGTGTGTTTGTCGAGATCCGATGAATTGTGGGTTTATGATCAAGTTTATCTATGAATAATATTGGAACCTTCTCTGAATTATTTTATGTATGATTGAGTTATCTTTTCAAGTCTCTTCGAATTATCAGTTTGGTTTGGCCTACTAGATTGATCTTTATTGCCATGGGAGAAGTGCTTAGCTTTGGGTTCAATCTTGCGGTGATCTTACCCAGTGACAGAAAGGGTTGCAAGACACGTATTGTATTGTTGCCATCGAGGATAACAAGATGGAGTTTATATCATATTGCATGTGTTTATCCCTCTACATCATGTCATCTTGCTTAAAGTGTTACTCTGATCTTAATACTCTAGATGCAGGCAGGAGTAGGTCGATGTGTGGAGTAATAGTAGTAGATGCAGGCAGGAGTCGGTCTACTTGTTATGGACATGATGCCTATATACATGATCATGCCTAGATAATCTCATAATTATGCGCTTTTCTACCAATTGCTCGACAGTAATTTGTTCACCCACCGTAATACTTATGCTATCTCGAGAGAAGCCTCTAGTGAAACCTATGGCCCCCGGGTCTATCTCTTATCATATTTGCTTTCAATCTACCTTTATTTGCATCTTTACTTTTTGCATCTATATTACAAAATACCAAAAATATATTATTATCTCTCTATCAGATCTCACTTCCGTAAGTGGACGTGAAGGGATTGACAACCCCTTTATTGCATTGGTTGCAAGTTCTGAGTTTTTTTTTGTAGGTGCGTGGGACTTTTGAGGAGCCTCCTACTGGATTGATACCTTGGTTCTCAAAACTGAGGGAAATACTTACGCTACAGTTTGCTGCATCACCCTCTCCTCTTCGAGGAAAACCAACGCAAGCTCAAGACGTAGCAAGAAGGATTTCTGGCGCCGTTGCCGGGGAGGTCTTCGCTCAAGTCAAGACATACCAAGTACCCATCACAAACCCATCTCCCTCGCATTTACATTATTTGCCTCTCGTTTTCCTCTCCCCCACTTCACCCTTGTCGTTTTATTCGCCCTCTCTTTCCCAATCTCCTCCTCTCTTTTTCACTCGCTTTCTTCCGCCTTGCTTTTTGTTTGCCGCTATGTCTGAAACTGGGGAGATTATCGTCGATATGGACAGTAATGATAACATGGAAAATTCCGAGGCTCCGGCCGATGAACCCCCTATCTTGCATACTAAAAAGTTTTGAATCGGCAGTGGTAACATTATTGGCAAAGGCGTTATTCAAGATTTCTTTACTTGTGCTTGTGCTTTACCTTCCTTGGGATGTTCTATTCTTCATAGAACTAGTAGTCTTGCGGATGCTATCGCTATGCTTGTAGTTGAACTTGAAAGACAATTTATGCATATGCATCCTTGCATACAAAGAATTTTCCTAGAATTCTCTAATATTGAGCATTCTTCTGTTAAGCGAGCTGTTACTATCTTTTTGGCTCGCGAGTTTAGATTTATCATAAGAGAGGCCAAAGAAATCTTTGCGCACTATAGGGTGGACGCCGGTTGTCCTCCCATAGAGGCGATCCTCTATGATCAAGAGGAATTTAGGCGTTTTCAATCTTCGGACTACGTTGCTTTTAATGAAAACCTTAGAAAAAAGGTTCCTACCAATGTCTTGGTTTATTGCATTAACGAACTTAATAATGATTTTGCTCTTCGAAACAATGAGCTAGGATACTCTCTTGAGTATAGGCTCACAAGATTTTGCCAAAAGAATGCTTTTAGTGATGAAATAGTTGTGCACTATGAAGGGCCAAAGGAGGAACCCGTTCCTCCTGTGATTGATCTTGGAGACATCTGTCCCACTAAATTTAGCCCTTTTGATTAGTTTTGCTTGCCTGAAAGAAAACTTGCCGCCGAACGTAGAGAATATGAGATGAGCCTTCAAGATCTATCTTATTATTATGGCACTCATTAGATCTATCTTCGCTTTTATGCCTAGCTAGGGGCGTTAAACGATAGCGCTAGTTGGGAGGCAACCCAATTCTATTTATGTTTTTTTGTTTTTACTCCTGTTTAGGAATAAATCTTGCATCTACTCTCTGTTTAGATGTGTTTTTATCTTTTAATTAGTGTTTGTGCCAAGTAGAACCTATAGGATAACCTACGATGATAGTTGATCTAATTCTGCTGAAAAACAGAAACTTTGCACGCACGAATATAATTTTGTTAAATCACAGGAACGTGATTTTGCGTTGATTCTTTTTGCTGCTATTCAATAGAGAAATTTTCCAGGACTTCCTATTTTGGTAGGATTTTTAGAGTTCCAGAAGTTTGTGTTAGTTACAGATTGCTACAGACTGTTCTGTCTTTGACAGATTCTGTTTTTCGTGTGTTGTTTGCTTATTTCAATGCATCTATGGCTAGTAAATTAGTTTATCAACCATAAAGAAGTTGGAATATAGTAGGTTTAACACCAAAATAAATAAAGAATGAGTTCATTGCAGTACCTTATGTGGTGGTTTTGTTTTCTTTCACTAACGGAGCTTATAAGATTTCCTGTTGAGTTTTGTGTTGTGAAGTTTTCAAGTTTTGGGTAAAGCTTTTATGGACTATGGAATAAAGGGTGGCAAGAGCCTAAGCTTGGGGATGCCCATGGCAACCCAACATATTCAAGAATAGCCAAAAGCCTAAGCTTGGGGATGCCCCGGGAAGGCATCCCCTCTTTCGTCTTCGTTCATTGGTAACTTTACTTGGAGCTATATTTTTATTCACCACATGATATGTGTTTTGCTTGGAGCGTCGTGTATTATATTAGTCTTTGCTTGTTAGTTTACCACAATCATCCTTGCTGTACACACCTCTTGGGAGAAGCCTATTTGATTAGAATTTGCTAGAATACTCTATGTGCTTCACTTATATCTTTTGAGCTTGATAGTTTTTGCTCTAGTGCTTCACTTATATCTTTTAGAGCACGACGGTGGTGTCTTAATTTTGAAGAAATTGCTAGTCTCTCATGCTTCACTTATATTATTTTGAGAGTCTTTTAGAACAGCATGGTATTTGCTATTGTCATAAAGTTGGTCCTAGAATGATGAGCATCCAAGTTGGGTATAATAAAAACTATCATAGGAAGTGAATTGGATGCTATGATCAACTTGATACTTGATAATTGTTTTGAGATTTGGAGGTAGTAATATTAAAGTTATGCTAGTTGGGTGATTATGAATTTAAAGAATGCTTGACAATAATTCCCATGTGTCCTTGGGAGCTCCTTTCTCAATATAAGAAATTGTCCAGGCCTATCCTTTGCTACAAAAAGGATTGGGCCACCTTGCTGCACTTTATTTACTTTCATTGCTTGTTACTCATTACAATTTCTCTTATCACAAAACTATCTGTTACCTACAATTTCAGTGCTTGCAGAGAAAACCTTACTGAAAACCGCTTATCATTTCCTTCTGCTCCTTGTTGGGTTCGACACTCTTACTTATCAAAAGGACTACGATAGATCCCGTACACTTGTGGGTCATCAAGACTCTTTTCTGGCGCCGTTGCTGGGGAGTGTAGCGCTTTTGGTGAGTGGAACTTGGTAAGGAAACATTTATATAGTGTGCTGAAATTTTCTTTTACTTGTCACTATGGAAACTAATCCTTTGAGGGGCTTGTTCGGGGTATCTTCAGCCCTACCAGAAGAGCAAAGAGTTGCTCCTGAACCTACTGAAATTATTGAAAATATTTACTTTGAGATTCCTTCGGGTATGATAGAGAAACTGCTAGCTAATCCATTTGCAGGAGATGGAACATTGCATCCCGATTTACACCTTATCTTTGTGGATGAAGTTTGTGGATTATTTAAGCTTGCAGGTATTCCCGATGATGTTGTCAAAAGGAAGGTCTTCCCTTTATCTTTGAAGGGAGATGCATTGACATGGTATAGGCTATGTGATGATACGAGATCTTGGAATTATAAATGATTGAAGTTGGAATTTCACTAGAAGTTCTATCCTATGCATCTTGTTCATCGTGATCGTAATTACATATATAATTTCTGGCCTCGCGAAGGAGAAAGCATCGCTCAAGCTTGTGGGAGGCTCAAATCAATGTTATATTCATGTCCCAATCACCGTCCTACTAATCCGTTAGAACAATATTTGCTAGACCATGAAAACAATATGTTTATGATGGAAAGAAGGGAAATAGATAAAGTGTTCCTTCAACAGGAACCTATTCTGAAACATAACCTTCTCGTTGAAATTCTAGGGGATCCCCCTCCACCCAAGGGTGATCCCATGTTTGAGCTCAAACCATTACCAGATAATCTTAAGTATGCTTATATTGATGAAAAGAAAATATATCCTGTTATTATTAGTGCTAACCTTTCAGAGCAAGAAGAAGAAAGATTATTGAAAACTCTGAAGAAGCACGGTGTTGCCATTGGATATACTCTATTGGATGATCTCAAGGGTATTAGTCCCATTTTATGCCAACACAAAATTAATTTGGAGGATGATGCCAAACCAGTTAGAGATCCTCAACAACGATTGAATCCTAAGATGAAAGAAGTGGTAAGAAAGGAGATACTAAAGCTCCTTGAGGCAGGTATAATTTATCCCGTTGCTGATAGTGATTTGGTAAGCCTTGTCCATTGTGTTCCTAAAAAGGGAGGTATTACCATTGTTCCTAATGATAAAGATGAATTGATCCCGCAAAGAATTATTATAGGTTATAGGATGGTAGTTGATTTCCATAAATTAAATAAAGCTACTAAGAAAGATCATTACCCTTTACCTTTTATTGATCAAATGCTAGAAAGACTATCCAAACACACACATTTTTGCTTTCTAGATGGTTATTCTGGTTTCTCGCAGATACCTGTGTCAGCAAAGGATCAATCTAAAACTACTTTTACTTGCCCTTTCGGTACTTTTGCTTATAGATGTATGCCTTTTGGTTTATGTAATGAACCTGCTACCTTTCAAAGATGTATGATGGCTATATTCTCTGACTTTTGTGAAAAGATTTGTGAGGTGTTCATGGATGATTTCTCCGTTTATGGATCCTCTTTTGATGATTGCTTGAGCAACCTTGATCGAGTTATGCAGAGATGCAAAGACACTAGTCTCGTCTTGAATTGGGAAAAGTGCCACTTTATGGTTAATGAAGGCATTGTCTTGGGGCATAAGATTTCCGAGAGAGGTATTGAAGTTGATAAAGCCAAAGTTGATGCTATTGAGAAGATGCCATGTCCCAAAGACATAAAAGGTATAAGAAGTTTCCTTGGTCATGCCGGTTTTTATAGGAGGTTCATTAAGGACTTTTCTAAAATCTCTAGGCCTCTGACTAATTTATTGCAAAAAGATATTCCTTTTGTCTTTGATGATGATTGTGTAGAAGCATTTGAAATACTTAAGAAAGCTTTGATCACTGCACCTATTGTTCAGCCACCTGATTGGAATTTACCCTTTGAAATTATGTGTGATGCTAGTGATTATGCTGTAGGTGCTATTCTAGGGCAAAGAGTTGATAAGAAATTGAATGTTATCCAGTATGCTAGTAAGACTCTTGATACTTCCCAGAGAAATTATGCTACTACTGAAAAAGAATTTTTAGCAGTTGTGTTTGCATGTGATAAGTTTAGACCTTATATAGTTGATTCCAGAGTTACTATTCACACTGATCATGCTGCTATTAAATATCTTATGGAAAAGAAAGATGCTAAGCCTAGACTCATTAGATGGGTTATCTTGCTCCAAGAATTTGATTTGCATATTATTGATAGAAAGGGAGCTGAGAACCCCATTGCAGACAACTTATCTAGGTTAGAGAATGTTCTTGATGACCCACTACCTATTGATGATAGCTATCCTGATGAACAATTAGAGGTTGTTAATGCTACTTGTACTGCTCCTTGGTATGCTGATTATGCTAATTACATTGTTGCTAAATTTATACCACCTAGTTTCACATACCAGCAAAAAAAAAAGTTCTTTTATGATTTAAGACATTACTTCTGGGATGACCCACACCTTTATAAAGAAGGAGTAGATGGTGTTATTAGACGGTGTGTACCTGAGCATGAACAGGAACAGATCCTATGCAAGTGTCACTCTGAATCATATGGAGGACACCACGCTGGAGATAGAACTGCACATAAGGTATTGCAATCTGGTTTTTATTGGCCTACTCTCTTCAAAGATGCTCGTAAGTTTGTCTTATCTTGTGATGAATGTCAAAGAATTGGTAATATTAGTAGACGTCAAGAAATGCCTATGAATTATTCTCTTGTTATTGAACCATTTGATGTTTGGGGCTTTGATTTTATGGGACCTTTTCCTGCCTCTAATGGTTACACACATATTTTAGTTGCTATTGATTACGTTACTAAGTGGGTAGAAGCTATTCCAACTAGTAGTGTTGATCATAACACTTCTATTAACATGCTTAAAGAAGTTATTTTTCCGAGGTTTGGAGTCCCTAGATATCTTATGACTGATGGTGGTTCACATTTTATTCATGGTGCTTTTCGTAAGATGCTTGCTAAGTATGATGTTAATCATAGAAACACATCTCCTTATCATCCGCAGTCTAGTGGTCAAGTAGAGTTGAGCAGTAGAGAGCTCAAATTAATTTTGCAAAAGACTGTCAATAGATCTAGAAAGAATTGGTCCAAAAAACTTGATGATGCATTATGGGCCTATAGAAGTTCATACAAAAATCCTATGGGTATGTCTCCGTATAAGATGTTTTATGGAAAAGCATGTCATTTACCTCTTGAACTTGAACATAAAGCATATTTGGCTATTAAAGAGCTCAACTATGACTTCAAACTTGCCGGTGAGAAGAGGTTGTTTGATATTAGCTCACTTGATGAATGGAGAACCCCAAGCCTATGAGAATGCCAAGCTATTCAAAGAAAAAGTCAAATGCTGGCACGACAAAAGGATACAAAAGCGTGAGTTTAATGTAGGTGATTATGTGTTATTATTCAACTCCCGTTTAAGATTTTTTGCAGGAAAGCTTCTCTTTAAATGGGAAGGTCCATACATTATCGAGGCGGTCTATCGTTCTGGTGCCATAAAAATCAACAACTTCGAAGGCACAAGTCCGAGGGTGGTGAACGGTCAAAGAATTAAACATTATATCTCAGGTAATCCTATCAATGTTGAAGCTAATATTATTGAAACCGTAACCCCAGAGGAATACATAAGGGACACTTTCCAGAATGTTCCAGACTCCGAAAAGGAATAGGTATGTGGTATGGTAAGTAAACCGACTCCAAAACAATTCTAATGGCATTTTTATCAGTTTTGGAATATTTAAGAATTTTAGGAAGAAAGAAGTAGTCCGGAAAGGACATGAGGCCTCCACGAGGGTGGAGGGCGCGCCCACCCTTCCTGGGCACGCCCCCTGTCTCGTGGCCACCTTGTGTGCCTCCCGGACTCCGTTTTCTTGCACGTTACGTATTTTGGTCGGTAAAAATTCATTATATAAACTCCCGAAGGTTTTGACCACCGTATCACGCAAATATCCTCTGTTTTCGTTTCGAGCTGTTTCCATTTCAGATCTAGAGCATCATGACGTCTCCAAGCGCTCCCAAGGACAAGTTTTTCGAGAGGGTTATCAACCCCTATCTCGTGGAGGTGCTGCAACACCCTCAAACCATTGAGATGCGTGAGGGGGTGCTGCACATCCATGATGTGGAGGGACCAAGGCGTACCGGAAGCGTGGAGACAAAGCTCGAAGCCGTGGAGCAGCAATTTTCAAGTGCCAAGGGATGGTGGAGCGTGGCCTCAACGCCAACCAGATGATGATCACGGAGTTCACCAACAACCATAAGCTAGATGCCAAGGTCATTTGGGAGACCATCTTCAAGCTTCAAGAGAAAATCGAGCACCTCCAAGCCCAGATCTATGACCTGCAAAACCAGAACTATGAGTATGACTATAGATTCAAGAGGATGAGTTTGGCTGCTGATTTAAGGATCCCAGAGACTCGATCATCCTTCTATGATGGTGAGCCTATGCCTTGGAAGATGGACGACAATCCTACTTCATCAACAACTCCTACTTCACCACCTCCGAGGACATAATCACATGGGTATGGGCACTCCCCTTGGCAACTGCCAAGCTTGGGGGAGGTGCCCTGGTATCGTATCACCATCACACTCCTATCTTTACCATTTTATTTAGTTTGATCCTTTTAGTAGTATCTTGATCTAGTAGATTGAAGTTTTAGTATCAAGTAGTTTTGAGTTTTGCTTTGTGATCTCTTTATGTAATCGAGCCCGTGAGCTATCTATAATAAAGATTAGTGTTGAGTCAAGGGCTTTGCTATTTTGCTATGATCTTGAGGAAGTAGAAAGAATAAATAGAATAAAAGAGTTCATATTGATCTTATGGATGGTAATAACTTCACACATAGAAAGTATGAGGCATAAAAGTTGTTGAGAGTTGACAAACGTAGTTTTGGTCATCATTGCAATTAATAGGAAGTAATAAGGAAAGATAAGTTTCAAATACAAATATATTATCTTGGACATCTTTTATGATTGTGAAGCACTCATTAAGTATGACATGCTAAAAGAGTTGATGTTGGACAAGGAAGACAACGTATTGGTTTATGTTTTCTCACATATCAGTTACAGTATATTGTCATTGACCTTCCAAACATGTTGAACTTGCCTTTCCCCCTCATGCTAGCCAAATTCCTTGCACCAAGTAGAGATACTACTTGTGCTTCCAAATATCCTTAAACCCAGTTTTTCCATGAGAGTCCACCATACCTACCTATGGATTGAGTAAGATCCTTCAAGTAAGTTGTCATGTTGCAGGCAATAAAAATTTCTCTCTAAATATGTATGACTTATTAGTGCAGAGAAAATAAGCTTTATATGATCTTGTTGTGGAAGCAATAAAAGTGGCGGACTGCATAATAAAGGTCCACATGCAAGCGGCAATATAAAGTGATGTTCTTTTGCATTAAGATTTTATGCATCCAACCTTAAAGCACATGACAAACTCTGCTTCCCTCTGCGAAGGGCCTATCTTTTACTTTATGTTTTTACTTTATGCTTGAGTCAAGGTGATCCTCACCTTTCCCTTTTTCATTTTATCCTTTGGCAAGCTCCTCGTGTTTGAAATATCATGATACATATATCCAATTGGATGTAAGTTAGCATGGATATTATTGTTGACATCACCTAAAGGTGAATACATTGGGAGGCAACACAATAAGCCCCTATCTTTCTCAGTGTCCGGTTGAAACTCTATAACCACAAGTACCGCGTGAGTGTTAGCATTTGTAGAAGACTACATGATAGTTGAGTGCGTGGACTTGCTGAAAAGCTCTATTCTTGACTCTTTCTGATGTTATGATAAATTGTAATTGCTTCAATGACTGAGATTACAGTTTGCTAGCTCCCAATGAAGTTTCTAAACCATGCTTGACATTGTGAATTGATCGTTACTTGAGCATAAGAAATCATATGTAAAATCTATTTATGTGTTGTTATAAGAATGATCATGATGCCCTCATGTCCGTATTTTATTTTTATCGACACCTCTATCTCTAAACATGTGGACATATTTTTCGATTTCGGCTTGGGGGAGTTGATATGTCCATTTTGCATCATGCTTTTATATCAATATTTATTGCATTATGGGATGTTATTACACATTATATCTCAATACTTATGGCTATTCTCTCTTATTTTACAAGGTTTACCATGAAGAGGGGGAATGCCGGCAGCTAGAATTCTGGCTGGAAAAGGAGCAAACATTGGAAACCTATTTTGCACTGCTCCAAAAATCCTGAAACTCCACGAAACTTATTTTTGGAATTTATAAGAATTATTGAGCGAAAGAAACACCTGAGGGGGCCCACACCCTAGCCAGGAGGGTGGGGGGAGCGCCCACCCCTACTGGGCACGCCCCTGTCTCCTGGGCCCCCTGGTGGCCCTCCGGTGTCCATCTTCTGCTATATGAAGGGTTTTACCCTGGAAAAAATCATGGGCAAGCTCGGGACGAAACTCCACCGCCACGAGGCGGAACCTTGGCGAAAACAATCTAGAGCTCCGGCAGAGCTGTTCTGTCGGGGAAACTTCCCTCCGGGAGGGGGAAATCATCACCATCGTCATCACCAACGATCCTCTCATCGGGAGGGGGTCAATCTCCATCAACATTTTCACCAGCACCATCTCCTCTACAAACCCTAGTTCATCTCTTGTATCCAAACCACAAATTGGTACCTGTGGGTTGCTAGTAGTGTTGATTACTCCTTGTAGTTGATGCTAATTGTTACTTGGTGGAAGATCATATGTTTAGATCTTTAATGCATATTATTACTCCTCTGATTATGAACATGAATATGCTTTGTGAGTAGTTACGTTTGTTCCTGAGGACATGGGTGAAGTCTTGCTATTAGTAGTCATGTGAATTTCGTATTCGTTCGATATTTTGATGAGATGTATGTTGTCCTTTCCTCGAGTGGTGTTATGTGAACGTCGACTACATGACATTTCACCATTATTTGGGCCTAGAGGAAGGCATTGGGAAGTAATAAGTAGATGATGGGTTGCTAGAGTGACAGAAGCTTAAACCCTAGTTTATGCGTTGCTTCATAAGGGGCTGATTTGGATCCATATGTTTAATGTTGTGGTTAGGTTTACCTTAATACTTCTTTTGTAGTTACGGATGCTTGCAATAGGGGTTAATAATAAGTGGGATGCTTGTCCAAGTAAGGGCAGTACCCAAGCACCGGTCCACCCACATATCAAATTATCAAAGTACCGAACATGAATCATATGAGCGTGATGAAAACTAGCTTGACGATAATTCCCATGTGTCCTCGGGAGCTCCTTTCTCATTATAAGAAATTGTCCAGGCCTATTCTTTGCTACAAAAAGTATTGGGTCACCTTGCTGCACTTTATTTACTTTCATTGCTTGTTACTCGTTAGAATTTATCTTATCACAAAACTATCTGTTACCTACAATTTCAGTGCTTGCAGAGAAAACCTTACTGAAAACCTCTTATCATTTCCTTCTGCTCCTCGTTGGGTTCGACACTCTTACTTATCGAAAGGACTACAATAGATCCCCTACACTTGTGGGTCATCAAGCATCATCTTGGGGCTGGTAGGGCGGCGGCCCGCTGTCAGGACCCCGACTCAATGCCACATCGATCTAGCATGTAACACCTCATATCACTTTGCGGCCTCACGCACGGTATTCCCACGGGTGCCACCTTACCTGGCCCGGGACCGTTTGCGCCTTTTGGCTCACGTATATGATAGTGTCGCTAGCATCCATATGACAAAGAACCCGGGCTGACATGGCTAGTCGTGAACCCAAAGTGGCACTAACTTACAGGGACAGGCATCCATGACCCAGCATCGAACGTGTCGGTCATCAGCGAGTGAATTCAGGCTGTAGCACTGGGCTAGCAGGACTCCGGTGAACCGGGCTGTAGCGGGCTAACAGGACTCCGATATTCATCGCATGACATTTCCCCGAAGGGACAGACACAGGAACGAAGAAGGACACATGCCGGCCAGCCTAAGTGTTCCGGAGCAGTAGCAAGCTACCATGGCTCAGTGGAAACACTAGGAGGCATTTCCCGGTAAGAGAGGCTACTAAGGATAAACAACTAGATAGTCAGATCCCACACATACCAAGCATTTCAATAACATACACACAATATGCTCGATATGTGCAAATACAACATGGCATCACAACATGACTCTACGACTCAAGTATTTATTCAATAGGCTTCGAGGAGCGAGATATTACAAACAGGGGTCTCATGACCCAACATTCAGAGCATACAAATCAAGGCACAGGCGGAAGCTATCATGTCTGAGTACAGACATCTATAAATGAAAAAGGCTGAGAAGCCTAACTATCTACCAGATCCTGCCGAGGGCACAAGATCGTAGCTGAGGTAACAAGCTAAACGTCGAAGTCCACGCGGTACTACTAGCGAGACTAAAGTCTCTCTGCAAAAACATAAATTAAGCAACGTGAGTACAAATGTACCCAGCAAGACTTACATCAGATCTAACTACATATGCATCATTATCAACAAGGGGATGGTGGAGTTTGACTGCAGCAAGCCAGCTTTGACTCGGTGGCTATCCCGAACTACGACTGCAAGTAACTCTTTTGAGGTGGCGCACACGAGTCCACATATTCACCATATCAATACACCACTATGGATCCGCTCCCGTCTCCCTACGAGAACGCCATCCATAGCACTCACGCTTATCTTGCGTATTTTAAAGTATCCACTTTCACTTGTCTATGAACTATGCAAGGGGTCCAAGTTTCCATATCCGAGGAATCCGGCTATTCGAATAGATAGTGATAACCTTGCAGGGGTGTACTTCTTCACACACGCTCTCGCCACTTATCGCCCTGTACACGTCATGTACCTCGGCAACCTTCAAGCGGAAACCGGGCGAGGGAGTCGGCCACGACCTGACTAACCATACAAGTCTCTCGTCCAGGTTTATCGCCTATTCGGGTTCCATCCGCAAGGAGATCCGGCCGGGGTGTCGCTCACGGCCCCAAACGATGTGAGCAGGGTTCCCAAGCCCACCTCGACAGGTGGATCTACGCTTGGTACACCGTGCCACTGTGCCTAGTCTGTCCCAAGCCCACCTGTACCGGGTGCCACTTGGTAGACTACTAACACTACCTACAAACACCAGAAACTAGTTGCAACTCCTGGACAGAGATCATGTTGATTAATAAGTCGAGAGAGTCAATTAAGGATCCCAATGTGTGGTAGTAGCTGTTCATGGATCACAAACACAGAACTCAGTTCCTGAGGAAGGCTGCAATGAGACAACCCACCATGTACTCCTACATGGCCTCTCACCGCTACCTTTACCAAATCGTGTTCACACACTTAGCTCTCAACAGTAGGACATGTTCACACACCTCCGATTCATCCCCGATGAATCAGACCTGACACAACTCTAAGCAATAGCAGGCATGACAACAAGCATGAATGAGTAGGCACATCAGGGCTCAAACAACTCCTACTCATGCTAGTGGGTTTCATATATTTACTGTGGCAATGACAGGTCATGCAAAGGATAAAGGGGTTCAGCTACCGTAGCAAATAACAGATGAATCGGTGTTGTCCTAATGCAGTAAAAGAGAGCAGGGGCGAGAGAGTAGGATTGTATCGGAATGAACAAGGGGGTTTTGCTTGCCTGGCACTTCTGAAGATAGTATAGCTCTTCATCGGTGTCATCGAACTCATCGTCGAACCACGTCTATCGAGAGGGGACAATTACCGGCAAACAAGGAAGAACACAATCAATGCAATGCGACAATATGATGCATGAATGTGACATGGCAATATGATGTGATTTGAGCTAATGCAACTAGCAGCAAGTTAAATGGAGTTGGTTTGAATCCTAGGTTCAAATTCAAACTCCACATGTGATTATTTAAATGCCATTTAATTGAATTGTCCTAAAAAGCAGCTATAAATTGTTCTAACATGCATGAAAATGGTACAGATGGATAGATTGGATTTTTCTGATCATTTTTCATATATAAATTATTTAATTCTGAGCTACGGTTGAATTTCTATGATTTTTAGAAGTTTATACAATTTTCTGGAATTTTCTGAATAAAAATAAATCCAGAAAACATTACTACGTCAGCATGACGTTGGCATGACGGCAGCAGGTCAACAGGGGCTGGTCCGGGTCAAACCTGACCAGTGGGGCCCACTGGTCAGTGACTCAGTTGGTTAACTGGGTTGATTAGGGTTAAACTAATACTAACGAAAATGTCAGCAGGGCTGGGCCCACATGTCAGTGGCTTAATTAATTAACTAAATTAATTAGTGTTAACTAATCTAACACCTAAACTAACAGGGCAATTAGCACTAATTAAAATCCTACACTAATTCAGTCAAAGGCCGGCCCCACATGTCATGGACACAGGGGGGGTCCCGCCGTGGTCAAAGTGGGTCAAACCCACCGGCGACATGACGCCAGCGAGGCCCAAGACGGCGGCGCGATCCGAAAAAGTGCTACAAGGCACGGGCGAGGCCGTGCTTGGGCTCGTAGGAGAGCCCTTGCTCCCGCGCGTCGAACGGTGCGGGTGCTGGGTCGTGGGGAGGCCAAAGCTGACGACGGCGAGCTCCAAAGCGGCGGCCGGAGTTCGGCGAAGTTGGGAATGGTGCTGTGGGGCACGGCGGGGCGAACGGCTGGGTGCTACAGGTAGCTGGCGGTGTGGCGCATCCAACGATGACGGTGGTTGGAGCTGGGGTGGCCGGGAATGACGACGGCGTCGAGCCGGGCGGCGGCCGGAGCTCGGGGGTTCGCGGGACCGGCGCTGCGGTGTGCAAACGAGACGGTTGCCGTGCTAGTTTTACTCTACGGGATGTTGTGAGTGCAATGGACGCAGGCGTGGGACCAAAAGGTCACCGGGGCTTCGCCGGCGACGAGCCCATGCGGCGGAGCGTCTCGGCTCCGGTAGAGGGGTGGCTAGAGCTCGAAATCGGACATGGGGTTAGGGGGAAACGAAGCAGGGGCTCACGGGGATCATGCAGGGAGGGTCAGCGAGCTCGGGGAAGCACGAACGGCGGCGAATCGACGGCGACCATCGACGGCGGTCGAGGACGAAGACGATGGCGTGGAGGCGATGCAGAGCTTCCCGAGGGGCTTGGCTCGGTGGGGAGGAAGAGGGGGTCGAGGCGGAGCTTGTGGGCTAGTCGGGGAAGCGAGGGAGGCCCGGTGGCCGTGGTGGCAGTGGACGGCGGCGACGAGCTCCGCTCGGTGGCTGCGTGCGAGAAACAGAGGAGGGGGGAGGAGCGAGGAGAGTGAGAGAGGGAGCCAGGGGCTGCGTGGCGATGCTAGAAGGGCCGTGGCGTCGCGGTGGAAGCAGGAGGTGGCCGGGGAAGCAGGAGGTGGCCGAGGCAGCGTCGGCGCCCGTCGGCCACGCGCGCTGCCTACTAGCACGGGGAAGACGACACGAGGAGGTGGGCTGGGCTGCGCTGGGCCGGTCCTGTTGGCCACCAGGTGGGCTGCGAGGTGAGCGCCAGGTAAGTGCTCTGTTTTATATTTCTGTTTTTCTATTTATTTGCTCTGTTTTGACTTAGTTTATAAACCAAATCATTTTAATAAATCCTGAAAATAATTGTGGGCATTAACTGAATTATTACAGAGGCCCTCAACTATTTTCAGAATTGTTGGAGCATTTAAAAATATTAACAGTATTTAAATGCCCCAATTCAAATACAATATGGTTTACTCAAAAATCCAAAAATGTCTTGGAAAAATATCCATCATCTCTGGATACGGTTTTCACCCTTTTCCATTAATCATGAACATTTTTGCAAACCAATTTGGGTTCTTTGAAAATATTTTGAAGTTGAACCTATTTGCATTGCTTTGGTGCTAGGGCTTGGTCATCCCCATTTCAAATTTCATGAACTTTAAACATGATGCACACATGGAAGCAAGCATAGGTCAGGCCAGAACTAGGGATGTGACAACTCACCCCCACTAAACAAGAATCTCGTCTCGAGATTCAAGCGTAGGGTAAGATGAAGGGGAAACGCAAACTAGTATAATCTTCACGATCCAGGGTGCACTTCAACTAAACGTTGATTCGTTCACCATCATTGTCTCGAAGTCTTGCTCTGAGAACTCCAACTATCATGACAACGAGAGGAAGGAAAGACCCTAAAAGAATCGTTCTTCTCGAAGGTCGAACAACTCAGGATTAACTCACGGAATGAGACATAGCAGCATCTCTTGAGCTGAGAGATGAAGCACACATCTAGAGGGATGGAGTGAAACGGATGATGAAGGTTTACTAGGTAGGCAACAATTCCACACCTAAGAGGGTGGTGAACGGTTGTCAACGTAGCGAGGAGTTGAGTTGCCATGATACCACGACGAAACATCCTGGAGGAGGGTGATTCGTAGATTATTACCTTAAGTGGCAAAAAGAATTACCTTTGATATAGAGATCATTGAGACTCTCTATATCAGCCTAAGGCAAATCACAGCAATCGATTGGCGGGGGTCGGTAGAATGGCATACTCGGACTTGGATGATGTGGATTACCTTGTTGAAGACAACGTAATGGATGAATTTGCTTACCACCGGAAATGGATGGGACCCAAGATAGGATGGCACAATGACGGTGCAAGCTGGGAACGAAATGCAAATGCTGGGAATGATTCTGGTAACTGGGGAAGAACCCAACAATAGAGAGTGAATTCACTGTTTGAAAAGGTCATAGCATTGCCGAGGAAACTGAGAGGAATCCCAGTTAGTGCCGATTATAACACGTAGCACTTGTGCGTGCTCTCAAAAACTTGAGCATTTCCACAATCATCAAGGTCTTACCAACATCCGTGTCAAGGATCCTGGCAACACAACTTACTACCATGATGAATACCGGTGGAAGATGCAGATGCAAAGGAAGATAACACCTTCTCAGATTTCACCTTAGCGAGGCCAAGGAAACAAAATCTGGATGATCGACCGAGAGACATTTAGCACTCCGCTTCTAATGTTCTCCTTGATGTGCTAGTGTAACCCATTCATAGAAATGGTCTGGTATCTGGAACATCAAGTAAAGGTCGGACTTCGGAAACACAAAAAATCATAAGGCACAACTAGGGAGTAAATCCTACGAAGTCCTTATGGGAAGGTGGCCAACTTCTTCAATCAAGATAGTACAATAATAGGTCCTTCGGCTGGGTGGTGCTGGCCACGACATCCACCTTACCAGTTATCAAGGGACCAATATTATAGTTCTTGGGGAAATGTTCCAACCATCATATCTGCCTGAGATTCAGAACTGGTTGGTGTCAGAATATTCCAGACTCATCGAGTCTAGGAAGAAAAATGAAAGTTTGCAACACAAATCGACGAGATGACGTCGCGAGATTCTCGGGAAATGAACTACGATAGCAAGCTCCAAAGCATGAGCTAGTTCTGCTACGCACGTGTGAACACGATGTTCCAGGCAAACATGATCACATGGTAGTCTTACAATAAAACACTACCGAGTTCTGGTAGGGAACCATCATTGAGGATATCGAAGTTCTTTCATAAGTCCGGATTAGCTCTTATGAAGGAATTCCTTCTCCTTGAACAAATCAATTATTGGCTTGGGGTGCTACGGAATACATATGGAGTGGAGGTAATTAATCTACCAAACCATAGTATACTTTGCACATGCATGATTGACTTGGGACGATTCCAGAGGAAACAAAACAAACCATTCTCAAATTCACGACGGCAACTTACACCAAATGCACGTGAATCAAAGGAAGTCACTTCTTTCATCGAAACATATGCTTCATGCACGGAACATGAAGATAATGCTTATAGAAGTTTCCAATAATAGCTTAATGTTCAACAAAATCATGGAGGAGATAAGGATGTTGTCAATGGGCTCAACAACAATTCATCCAGGTTCCCTTTTAAAAGGAATTCCATAGTTAAGTGAACACGGTGATAGCATTGGTCATACCAAAGAATATAATGGTGTATGCTCGAGGGAAAACCACGAGTAAGAAAACATTACGAATATCGTTGGTTCTGATTTGATTTGACGATAGCCCATACTTAAATCAAAGGTTTGGGTAAGATAATAGATCCAACAATTGTTCACAAGGACCAATTGATGAAGATATCATCTTTCTTCAACACACACACACAAAAAGATATCCCTTAACATGAACTAAGTCGTACAAGCTTTTATCTTTCAACTCTCCAAGTTGTTGTTTAGCTTATCCAACTAGCTCAGGGTATCCAACACGGATTCTTGGAGAAGGGGTGGTTTACAGGAATAAACCAACTTGATCACGAACTCAACATAGCGGTCAGGTGACAACCTGGAAATACTTCCGAGAAGATATACGGAAAATCACAAACCACCGATATGTTACTAAGCTCGAGAACAATCTTGCTTTTCAGGGCAAGATGATATGATCAAATGAGCGAGGACTTGACAAAATCCTAACTCATTAATCAAAGAGTGCACCAGGAAATAAGGACTAGGTAGCACAATCTATCTTAGAATGATGACTCAATAATCAGCACGCTAAGAATGAGGTTGTTGTCCATTTAACTACCAAGCAACGGAGTTGCTAGCAGTAATGATTTCACACACCACGATTCACTTGTCGGCATTCCGGTTACAATAACACAGGAACCGAGGAATGAACAATGATGGCAAGAAGTATCACTGTACCAAGAGTTCATAGGATGGTGTGCAATTCCTATAACAATCCCGATATAAAGATGGTAATACTCCAAGGTAGAACAGACCAGAAGCTGGATTGCAACTTGATCGGCGGAACACAACTACTTTGACCCAATCCTAAATATGGATGAGGTACTGGGGTTTGTTCCTCCTAGTCATTCCGGAATAGAATGGCTTGACAGACCACAAGAGTAATAGGCATCGATGAACGAATGCACACATAATCTTGACTATCAATTGATAGACGAGGGTCAGAATGCAACTAAAGAGAACAACTCAAAGGAACATATAATTTTCTGAGTTGTGGATGCATAGATTAGTATGTCGAACCAAGTTCAACAAAAAATTTCCGGATAACCCATGCAGAAAAGTTGAACTAGCAGAGTTGCAATATAGAATAGAGAACCCATCGAGAGCACTCCTGTTATGATCTTTTGATCCAACAAACTACTGCCATAAGTGGTTCATAGTATTTGGAAGAAGGAAAATACCATGGACCTCGAGGACTAATGCAAAAGTTACTAATTTCCTAAAGGAACTAGCAACACTATCAACATGAGGTAAGTAGAGTGAATCTCGGGTTCAAGACCCAGAAGTGAAATGCCTACTAACTAAGTGGCATCACGGGATGCTTACGAGAATGATGGCCAGAATCTTCACACTGGGAACACAAAGCATGGCTGGATTACTAGGTGATACTCTAGGTACCTAGGGTCATAATAATAACTCCAACATATACGTCGAGGCAATAGAGTACCTCAACTCACTGATTAGTGTGCTTAATCTGGCCCAAAAGGACATCAGGAACGGAAGGAAGGGATTTGCAAATGCATCAGACTGTTTAGAAACCTGGGATGACTCGGGCAGCATAACGACTGTAAATGCTCGAAAGATTGGAGACATGCTACAAAAATGGTGGCATAGCCACTCAGAGGCAGAATATCAAGGTTTGGAGATCAACAATTAACATATGGAAGTAATAAGAACTGAAATGAGGCTTAAGTCCAACAATCTTAAAAGTCTACAGATTAGTAACACGTGATCCTGATAGAAAGAAGAGAAATCCTAATTCCTTAACCCCGTAGAAGAGAAGATAATGACTCAGATCAGAAGGCCATGAGGTATAAGGAGTAAAAAGAGCCTTACGTTCCATCCCACAATCAATTCCCCTACATATAGCTAAAGCATTTCTAGACTCAACTTCGACCAGTTGGCTTGGTAATCCTACAGGCAGTCAAGCTCTGATACCAAAGCTGTCAGGACCCCGACTCAATGCCACATCGATCTAGCATGTAACACCTCATATCACTTTGCGGCCTCACGCACGGTATTCCCACGGGTGCCACCTTACCTGGCCCGGGACCGTTTGCGCCTTTTGGCTCACGTATATGATAGTGTCGCTAGCATCCATATGACAAAGAACCCGGGCTGACATGGCTAGTCGTGAACCCAAAGTGGCACTAACTTACAGGGACAGGCATCCATGACCCAGCATCGAACGTGTCGGTCATCAGCGAGTGAATTCAGGCTGTAGCACTGGGCTAGCAGGACTCCGGTGAACCGGGCTGTAGCGGGCTAACAGGACTCCGATATTCATCGCATGACGTTTCCCCGAAGGGACAGACACAGGAACGAAGAAGGACACATGCCGGCCAGCCTAAGTGTTCCGGAGCAGTAGCAAGCTACCATGGCTCAGCAGAAACACTAGGAGACATTTCCCGGTAAGAGAGGCTACTAAGGATAAACAACTAGATAGTCAGATCCCACACATACCAAGCATTTCAATAACATACACACAATATGCTCGATATGTGCAAATACAACATGGCATCACAACATGACTCTACGACTCAAGTATTTATTCAATAGGCTCCGAGGAGCGAGATATTACAAACAGGGGTCTCATGACCCAACATTCAGAGCATACAAATCAAGGCACAGGCGGAAGCTATCATGTCTGAGTACAGACATCTATAAATGAAAAAGGCTGAGAAGCCTAACTATCTACCAGATCCTGCCGAGGGCACAAGATCGTAGCTGAGGTAACAAGCTAAACGTCGAAGTCCACGCAGTACTACTAGCGAGACTGAAGTCTCTCTGCAAAAACATAAATTAAGCAACGTGAGTACAAATGTACCCAGCAAGACTTACATCAGATCTAACTACATATGCATCATTATCAACAAGGGGATGGTGGAGTTTGACTGCAGCAAGCCAGCTTTGACTCGGTGGCTATCCCGAACTACGACTGCAAGTAACTCTTTTGAGGTGGCGCACACGAGTCCACATATTCACCATATCAATACACCACTATGGATCCGCTCCCGTCTCCCTACGAGAACGCCATCCATAGCACTCACGCTTATCTTGCGTATTTTAGAGTATCCACTTTCACTTGTCTATGAACTATGCAAGGGGTCCAAGTATCCATATCCGAGGAATCCGGCTATTCGAATAGATAGTGATAACCCTGCAGGGGTGTACTTCTTCACACACGCTCTCGCCACTTATCGCCCTGTACACGTCATGTACCTCGGCAACCTTCAAGCGGAAACCGGGCGAGGGAGTCAGCCACGACCTGACTAACCATACAAGTCTCTCGTCCAGGTTTATCACCTATTCGGGTTCCATCCGCAAGGAGATTCGGCCGGGGTGTCGCTCATGGCCCCAAACAATGTGAGTAGGGTTCCCAAGCCCACCTCGACGGGTGGATCTACGCTTGGTACACCGTGCCACTGTGCCTAGTCTGTCCCAAGCCCACCTGTACCGGGTGCCACTTGGTAGACTACTAACACTACCTACAAACACCAGAAACTAGTTGCAACTCCTGGACAGAGATCATGTTGATTAATAAGTCGAGAGAGTCAATTAAGGATCCCAATGTGTGGTAGTAGCTGTTCATGGATCACAAACACAGAACTCAGTTCCTGAGGACGGCTGCAATGAGACAACCCACCATGTACTCCTACATGGCCTCTCACCGCTACCTTTACCAAATCGTGTTCACACACTTAGCTCTCAACAGTAGGACATGTTCACACACCTCTGATTCATCCCCGATGAATCAGACCTGACACAACTCTAAGCAATAGCAGGCATGACAACAAGCATGAATGAGTAGGCACATCAGGGCTCAAACAACTCCTACTCATGCTAGTGGGTTTCATCTATTTACTGTGGCAATGACAGGTCATGCAAAGGATAAAGGGGTTCAGCTACCGCAGCAAATAACAGATGAATCGGTGTTGTCCTAATGCAGTAAAAGAGAGCAGGGGCGAGAGAGTAGGATTGTATCGGAATGAACAAGGGGGTTTTGCTTGCCTGGCACTTCTGAAGATAGTATAGCTCTTCATTAGTGTCATCGAACTCATCGTCGAACCACGTCTATCGAGAGGGGACAATTACCGGCAAACAAGGAAGAACACAATCAATGCAATGCGGCAATATGATGCATGAATGTGACATGGCAATATGATGCGATTTGAGCTAATGCAACTAGCAGCAAGTTAAATGGAGTTGGTTTGAATCCTAGGTTCAAATTCAAACTCCACATGTGATTATTTAAATGCCATTTAATTGAATTGTCCTAAACAGCAGCTATAATTGTTCTAACATGCATGAAAATGGTACAGATGGATAGATTGGATTTTTCTGATAATTTTTCATATATAAATTATTTAATTCTGAGCTACGGTTGAATTTCTATGATTTTTAGCAGTTTATACAATTTTCTGGAATTTTCTGAATAAAAATAAATCCAGAAAACATTACTGCGTCAGCATGACGTTGGCATGACGTCAGCAGGTCAACAGGGGCTGGTCCGGGTCAAACCTGACCAGTGGGGCCCACTGGTTAGTGACTCAGTTGGTTAACTGGGTTGATTAGGGTTAAACTAATACTAACGAAAATGTCAGCGGGGCTGGGCCCACATGTCAGTGGCTTAATTAATTAGCTAAATTAATTAGTGTTAACTAATCTAACACCTAAACTAACAGGGCAATTAGCACTAATAAAAATCCTACACTAATTCAGTCAAAGGCCGGCCCCACATGTGATGGACACAGGGGGGGTCCCGCCGTGGTCAAAGTGGGTCAAACCCACCGGCGACATGACGCCAGCGAGGCCCAAGATGGCGGCGCGATCCGGAAACGCGCTACAGGGCATGGGCGAGGCCGTGCTTGGGCTCGTTGGAGAGCCCTTGCTCCCGCGCGTCGAACGGTGCGGGTGCTGGGTCGTGGGGAGGCCAGAGCTGACGACGGCGAGCTCCAAAGCGGCGACCGGAGTTCGGCGAAGTTGGGAATGGTGCTATGGGGGACGGCGGGGCGAACGGCTGGGTGCTACAGGTAGCTGGCGGTGTGGCGCATCCAACGATGAAGGTGGTTGGAGCTGGCGTGGCCGGGAATGACGACGGCGTCGAGCCGGGCGGCGGCCGGAGCTCGGGGGTTCGCGGGACCGGCGCTGCGGTGTGCAAACGAGACGGTTGCCGTGCTAGTTTTACTCTATGGGACGTTGTGAGTGCAACGGGCGCAGGCGTGGGACCAAAAGGTCACCGGGGCTTCGCCGGCGACGAGCCCGTGCGGCGGAGCGTCTCGGCTCCGGTAGAGGGGGCGGCTAGAGCTCGAAATCAGACATGGGGTTAGGGGGAAACGAAGCAGGGGCTCGCGGGGATCATGCAGGGAGGGTCAGCGAGCTCGGGGAAGCACGAACGGCGGCGAATCGACGGCGACCATCGGCGGCGGTCGAGGACGAAGACGATGGCGTGGAGGCGATGCAGAGCTTCCCGAGCGGCTTGGCTCGGTGGGGAGGAAGAGGGGGTCGAGGCGGAGCTTGTGGGCTAGTCGGGGAAGCGAGGGAGGCCCGGTGGCCGTGGTGGCAGTGGACGGCGGCGACGAGCTCCGCTCGGTGGCTGCGTGCGAGAAACAGAGGAGGGGGGAGGAGCGAGGAGAGTGAGAGAGGGAGCCAGGGGCTGCGTGGCGATGCTAGAAGGGCCGTGGCGTCGCGGTGGAAGCAGGAGGTGGCCGGGGAAGCAGGAGGTGGCCGAGGCAGCGTCGGCGCCCGTCGGCCACGCGCACTGCCTACTGGCGCGGGGAAGACGACAGGAGGAGGTGGGCTGGGCCGTGCTGGGCCGGTCCTGTTGGCCACCAGGTGGGCTGCAAGGTGAGCGCCAGGTAAGTGCTCTGTTTTATATTTCTGTTTTTCTATTTATTTGCTCTGTTTTGACTTAGTTTATAAACCAAATCATTTTAATAAATCCTGAAAATAATTGTGGGCATTAACTGAATTATTACAGAGGCCCTCAACTATTTTCAGAATTGTTGGAGCATTTAAAAATATTAACAGTATTTAAATGCCCCAATTCAAATACAATATGGTTTACTCAAAAATCCAAAAATGTCTTGGAAAAATATCCATCATCTCTGGATACGGTTTTCACCCTTTTCCATTAATCATGAACATTTTTGCAAACCAATTTGGGTTCTTTGAAAATATTTTGAAGTTGAACCTATTTGCATTGCTTTGGTGCTAGGGCTTGGTCATCCCCATTTCAAATTTCATGAACTTTAAACATGATGCACACATGGAAGCAAGCATAGGTCAGGCCAGAACTAGGGATGTGACACCCGCCCGGGCCATCGACAGTGATGCGCACGCCTTCGCTTACCAGGGGCGGTGCTGGTGCAGCTTGCCGCCCGGTGGTGATGGCGAAGATGGTGTTGATGAAGCCCTGAGGTATGCCTGGGGGAGCGTGTGCGCGGATGGGCCCGCCGTGTGATCCGCCCGGGGCTTGGGGTGGAAGCTGGACGCAGAATGGAGGTGCCCCTGAAGCAGCGGCATCCAGGAGCTCAGCGACGTGCTCCAGCAGCACGTCGTGGCCACTTTCCTGCAGCCTGCGCCATAGCAGTTCTGGAGCCACCATGAGTGTGGCCTTTATGTTCGCCTGCTCCCGTCGGGTGTGCGGTGTTGTGGCCGCGACGTGGTTTGAGGCCCTTGCTACTGATCGTACCTGCCGCGGGGTGAGGGCGGGTGGCGCTTGACCGCGTCGCCCGCGCCCCGCAGTGTTGTGCGGAGCGCGGGCTGCCTGAGGCGTGGGGTTGAGGTCACCTTGGGCAGGCGGTGCAGCATGGGTAGGCCATGCCGCCCAGCGGTCGGCGTTGGCCGTCGGGTCGCCGGACATGGAGGCAACAAAGCGGTGGAACGCAGGACGGGGAAGAAAGATTCCAGCACACCCCTACCTGGCGCGCCAAATGTCGGATATCGGGTTCCGGCAAAACCCTTAAGGTTCGAACTCTGGGGTGCGCGCGGAGATCTTCCCCCTACCGATCCACGTCCCAACACCTTGCCGAGAATCTAAGCTAAATGATGAACAACACAAGGGACACAAGGTTTATACTAGTTCGGGCCACCATTGTGGTGTAATACCCTACTCCAGTGTGTGGTGTGGTCGATTGCCTCAGGGGCTGATGATGAATAGTACAAGGGAAGAACAACCTCGCGAGAGGTGTTCTTGTGGTGGTGGTTTGCTTGAGAAGGATTTGACCCCCCTACTGTGATGGCTATCTCTATATATAGAGGCCCTGGTCCTCTTCCCAAATATTGAGCGGGAATTGCGCCAACAACGGCCATTTTGAAGGAGAACATCTAGTACAAGTTATCCTCACTAAAGTTGGTCTTCGGCTGCCAAAGGCACTGGCGATGATGCTGTCTTGGGATCCACGGTGACCTCCGTCCTGCCGCTCTGCTGGTCTTGGTCTCATTGCACCGAAATGGTAACCTTTGCCTGATGCCTCGGTACTCCGCGCCTGTGCTTGCCTCCTTTGCACCAAAGAGGAAACAAGGACACTGCACAGGCCGGTGCCCGCCTGGTATCGATCGTCATGGCTTGCGTCATGAGCACCTCGCGAGGTACCCATGCCTTGATCTCTCCGCCTCCTTGCGAGCCTGCCTAGTGAGGCCGTTCCTGAGGAAGCCTTTCGTCGTCCGCCCCGCGAGGCTTGGCCCCTCGCGAGGGTCTTGAGCTTGAGTTGATGAAGATGGGCTGTACTGGGCCACCACTTGAGCCACACCGCAGGCCGCATGCAGGCAAGTCTGGGGACCCCCGTTCCCAGAACGCCGACAACTCTGACACTCTCCCTCTCAGGGCTAGGTCTTGGGTGGCCCCGTGTCTACCAAAGACACCAACGGCCACCATCGTGGCAACAACGGTCCCAAACAGGGACAAGGTACCATAACAACAAAATGAGCACACAAGGTTATGTCTGCCTACCGGGCCAGGGTATGCACGCCCATAACCTTCCCTCGCGGGAGGCACCTGTGAGAGCCATGACAAAGGACCGAACCAAGACCTTCCCATTAGGTAAATGTGGTTGCACTGAGTTAAAACCCGGTTTAGTGGCACCATGATGTGATCAACATCATATTCAAGTTGAACTTAATCAAGTTTTAACTTTCAGAAAAACTTTTTATTACTAACAAGATATAATCGAAATGATCATGCAACTACTCGTCAAGCAAATCAAACAACTCATAATCATGGATCAAACTTAACAACATATGCATCTTGCAATACTAAGAATCAAACTTCTCTGGTTATAACTCATTTTTATAACCAAGTAATATTTTTATTAGTTCATTATTTAAATGAAACCATTACTAGCAAAATAACTACCATTACTTTCCATAGCAATTTTCATAGTGCAAAATGTTACTCTACTAAGCCAAACAAGTTCATGCCTTCAACCAGAAACTAAAACAAGCATATCAAGCATGGTAAAGTAACTAGCAATTAACCAAAGTTATTTATCAAATTTTAAATGCAAATAAAGACTCATATTCAAGTAGAAAATCATAGATATTGAAATAACACCATCCAAATGATGTTGTGGCTTGCCTTAGTGCAGAGGAGGGTCACACTCCTCCTGGTTATCTTCAAGGCAAGATCCTTCTTCTGAAAATATTTAAAAACCACAAAAATAAATGTCAAAACACCTTCTGAAAATCACCACAAATTCTAGGCAGCAAGTAAAATTCCACCTTTTGGTGTGCTGCTAGAGCTTTCTGTCACAAAGACTATGCAAAAAAGAATCAATTCATTTGGACTTGTGGTTTAAAAGTTATGGCTGGTCAAAGTTTGGTCAAATTTCTGAATAAATTT
>NC_041389.1:362972889-363029702 GCF_002162155.2 Triticum dicoccoides | reverse complement strand
ACGTCGAAGGCGTAAAGTGGGAATGTGCCTCCACTCGTACCGCTTCGGGATCGAGTGGTGAGGCTGACACTGGGCCCCACCAGTCAGGAGAGAGAGAGAGGGAGATCAAGATCAGAGGAGGGGCGGTGTTTCGCTGGATCTCACGCCGGTGACGAGGGGATTTGGGGCTAGGCTAGACGGATAGATCGGAAGCGGGGCTCGCGGTGCACCTGCCTGTACCCGTGGCTTGGTGAGAGGTGGACGGAGCTGGTTGCAATCAAGCTCTCAAGCTTCGATGGCGGACGGGGTTTGCCGGAGAGGAAGAAGACGACGGCTAGGGGCGGCTTTGAGGGCTTGGCGGGGTCCAGGTAGCTCCAGCAGACAACCAAGGCCCTGCCCAAGAAGCTGCTTGAGCTCGAGAGGCCCCGGAGAGCGACAGCTGGACTGCGGGGATCGCCGGAGTCCTCGGGTTGGGGCGAGGGCCAGAGGCCTGCCCGACCAACCTGCGGTCGTTCTACGTGTTCGTGGTGGTTGAGTGGAGTGGTGCGTGGCCAGCATTCGAGTCGGGGTGGCTTTATATAGCCGGAGCAAGAGGGGGGGGGCGTGTCGCTGCCGGAGCGCTCTGGACACGCGGCAAACATCGACGAGAGGCTCCAACGCGAGGGGACAAGGTGCAGCGTCAACGCCGGCGCTTGCCCACGCTCGTGGACGAGCACATGAGGCAGTTGGAGATGGGGACAAGCACACGCGTGCATTGTGCCATTTTGGCCGCGACTGGACTGGCTTGCGGCGGCGGCTCCGGCGGCGGCGAGCACCAGGGAAGGGTCAAGGGTGATGGGTCGAGGGTTGTGGCACGTTGCGACAGTCGTAGGCGAGCGCTGGGAAGATTTTCTACAGAAAAAATATTACAAAAAGTGATGCAATATTTTTGCATGGGAAGATGTGCCATGGTCCTAAGAATATTTAGGAATTATCTCAGATTTTTATAAGCAAGAAAAATTGAGGTTGCTTGGGAGCACAAAGTTCTGAAATGAACTTAAGGGAGAAAAATGAATATTTTCCTTTAAGGAAAAATATTCATTTTATTATTTTGGGGATTTGTGGGAGGAATAAGATAGATAGGTCACTTGGGTGAAAGCCCAGGATATGCCCAAGTGACAAGTCCATTTGAATTGATCCAAAACCCAAATCAAATCAGGGCAAAAACCACGATGAAAACCAAGTCCGGAAAGAGAGAGAAACCAAGTCCGATAAAAATAGAGAAGGCAAAATCCAGGCTATCACAAACCTCCCCCACTTAGGATGAATCTCGTCCTCGAGATTCGGTTGCTTGGGAAAACCATTCTGGGTATGCAATCCTTAAAAATTCCTCTCTTTCCCAGGTTGCTTCTTCTTCGGTGTGATGCTCCCACTGAACCTTGTAAAATCTTATCTCTTTGCCGCGGGTGACCCTTTCTGTCTGATCCAATATTCTGATTGGCTTTTCCTCATAAGTCAAATCCTTAGCCAATTCTATCTCTGACATATCAGTCCTTTTCTCCGATGGTGAGATGCATCTTCTTAGCTGTGAGATGTGGAACATGTTGTGTACTTCTAACAATTCTGGTGGCAATTCCAACTGGTAGGCAACTGTTCCGACTCTGGCCATGACGGGGAATGGACCGATATATCGGGGTGCCAATTTTCCTCGGGTCTAAAACCTCTTGACTCTTTTCATCGGGGTGACTTGGAGATACACGTGTTCTCCGGTTTCGAAGCTGATCTGACGATGTTTGGCATCATAGTAGCTCTTCTGTCAGGATTTGGCCAGTTGCAGTCTGTCTCGGATTTCCTTGACTTGCTTCTCGGCTTCGAGCATTAAATCAGTCCCGAAAATACGGCTATCTCCGGTTTGAGACCAATTTAATGGGGTGCGGCATTTCCGGCCATACAGGGCTTCGTAGGGTAACATCTTTAAATTGACCTAGAAACTGTTATTGTAGGAAAACTCGGCGTAGGGCAGACAGTCTTCCCACTTGGTTCCTTGGGCCAATGTACATGCCCGGAGCATATCTTCGAGTATTTGATTTACTCACCCAGTCTGTCCATCATTTGAGGATGGTAAGCCGTGTTGTACTTCAAAGCGGTCCCCAAGGCTTGATGAAGTCGAGACCAAAATGCGGATGTGAATAGAGATCCCCTGTCGGAGGTGATAGTCTTGGGTACTCCATGTAGACTGACGATTCTTGATACATACAGCTATGCAAGTTGATTTGCACGGTGTGTGGTCCGGATAGGTAGGAAGTGTGCCACCTTGGTTAGGGTGTCCACTATGACCCATATCGCATCGTTTCCTTGACGAGAACTTGGTAATCTGGTGATGAAATCCATGCAAATATCGTCCCATTTCCATTGGGATACCGACAGAGGCTGGAGGAGTCCGGCGGGTTTTTGTTGTTCCGCCTTTACCTTATTGCAGATATCGCAGCAGGCCACAAAATACGCTATGTCTTTCTTCATTCCATCCCACCAGAATATCTGACGAAGATCCTCATACATCTTGGTACCACCGAGATGAATTGAGTATGGCGCTTCATGTGCTTCCGCCAATATTTTCTTCTTCAGACTGTCTTACTTGGGTACGCAAGTCTTCCTCGGAACCTTAGCGAACCTTGCTGATCCATTGTGAAATCAGGTGCTTGCCCTTGGTGCAGCTTCTGAACATATGCCCATAACACCTTATCATCCGCTTGAGCTCTACGGATTTCTTCCTCGAGAGTAGGAGCAACTTCCAATATATTGGTAAGACGGGTGTCGGTGATTACCAGATTCAGCTACATGATTTCTTCATAGAGCTCTGGAGGCAAGGAATCCATTAGGGCATTGAGGTTGGCTGTTTTGCGGCTGAGGGCGTCAGCCACCACATTAGCTTTGCCGGGTGATAATTTATTTCGAGGTCATAGTCCTTAACCAACTTGAGCCATCTTCATTGTCAAAGGTTCAAGTCGGGATGAGTGAATATATACTTGAGACATTTATGGTCGGTGAATATCTGGCACTTCTTTCCAATCAGATAATGTCTCCAGATCTTTAAATCGTGCACCACCGCGGCCAATTCCAAATCATGAGTAGGATAATTTCCTTCATGTTGTCGTAGTTGGCGAGATGCATAGGACACCACTTTGCCATCTTGCATGAGTACACACCCCAGTCCTTTTCTGGAGGCGTCGTAGTAAATGTCGAAACTGTGGTAGATATCTGGAAGATTTAATACGGGTGCCAATGTTAGTCTGGTTTTAGTTTCATTGAAGCTCCTTTCGCAGTCTTCAGTCCATACGAACTTCTTGTCCTTCTTGAGGAGCTCAGTCATTGGCTTGGCGATCTTGGAAAAGCCTTCGATAAAGCGGTGATAATATTCGGCCAGTCCAAGGAAACTCCAGATTTCTGAGACGATGGTGGGTGCGGACCAATCAAGTACATCTTTTACCTTGCTTGGGTCCACCGAGATTCCTTCAGCTGAGAGGATGTGTCCGAGGAATCCCACTTGCTGGAGCCAAAACTCGCATTTGCTGAATTTGGCATACAATTGATGATCACGAAGCCGTTGCAAAACTGCGCGAAGATGCTCCTTATGTTCATCCTTGCTTTTGGAATAAATGAGGATGTCATCAATGAACACCACCACAAACTTGTCCAAGAAGTCCATAAACACCTTATTCATCATATGCATAAAGAATGCTAGAGCGTTGGTGAGGCTGAAGGACATAACAGTATATTCGTAAAGACCGTACCGAGTGGTGAACGCGGTCTTAGGAATGTCTTCCTTCTTAATCTTGGGTTGATGATATCCCGTCCTCAAATCAATCATTGAGAATACTTTGGCCCCACTGAGTTGATCAAACAGATCGTCAATTCTCGGCAGCGGATACTTGTTTTTAATGGTGATGGCATTCAGCTGTCGGTAGTCTACACACATTCGTAGACTGCCATCCTTTTTGTCCATGAAGATTGCGGGTGATCCCCATGGTGAAGAGCTTGGACGAATGTATCCTTTTTGCAGCATCTCATCTAGTTGTTTCTTCAATTCCATCAATTCTGAGGAGGGCATCCGATAATATTTCTTATGTATCGGGGTGATTCCAGGCACCAGGTCAATATCAAACTCCAATTCTCAGTCTGGTGGCATGCCGGGTAATTCTTCAGGAAATACATCTGGACACTCGCTGACCACAGGAATCAATTCCACCTCTTCTGCCATGGCTGCGAAAACCATATCCTTCAAGGGGATGCGATTGAGGGCATAGAAACTTGTGGTGTGACCTTCCATATTTTTCAGGGTAACTTCTTTGGTCGCACAGCTGATGCAGACTTGGTATTGGGTTAACCAATTCATGCCCAGAATGACATCCAATTTGTTGGAATCGATGATTATCAACGATGTTGGAAACTTGACGCCCTTGATGTCAATCTCCAATTTCGGCAGACGAGATTGCTTCTGAGTATGGATCCCGGGGATTGTACCAGCATGTACTTTCCCAAAATCGAGCAAGGAAAATTGTTTTGGGAAGCAAAACTCCGCGAAATAAAAGAGTGGGAAGCCCCAGAGTCAAATAAAATTACGGCAGGTATGTCATTAACAGGAAACATACCAATGATGACTTCTGGGTCCTCTTGGGCTTCTTCTGCAGAGATGTGATGAACTTGCCCTTGGATTATATCAGGGGCGGAATACTGCTCCATGTAGTTAACTTGCAGCTGAAATGGAGCGACGTGCTTGGTGTTCTTGGGACACTGTCGGGCGTAGTGTCCGGTTTGACCACAACTATCATTATTTAAATGAAACCATTACTAGCAAAATAACTATCATTACTTTCCATGGCAATTTTCATAGTGCAAAATGTTACTCTACTTAGCCAAACAAGTTCATGCATTCAACCAGAAACTAAAACAAGCATATCAAGCATGGTAAAGTAACTAGCAATTAACCAAAGTTATTTATCAAATTTTAAATGCAAATAAAGACTCATATTCAAGTAGAAAATCATAGATATTGAAATAACACCATCCAAATGATGTTGTGGCTTGCCTTAGTGCATAGGAGGGTCACACTCCTCCTGGTTATCTTCAAGGCAAGATCCTTCTTCTGAAAATATTTAAAAACCACAAAAATAAATGTCAAAACACCTTCTGAAAATCACCACAAATTCTAGGCAGCAAGGAAAATTCCACCTTTTGGTGTGCTGCTGGAGCTTTATGTAACAAAGACAATGCAAAAAAGAATCAATTCATTTGGACTTGTGATTTAAAAGTGATGGCTGGTCAAAGTTTGGTCAAATTTCTGAATAAATTTGAATTAACAGAAAATCCTGGGGGGGTGACGTCGAAGGTGTAAAGTGGGAGTGCGCCTCCACTCGTACCGCTTCGGGATCGAGTGGTGAGGCTGACACTGGGCCCCACCAGTCAGGAGAGAGAGGGGGGGATCGAGATCAGAGGAAGGGCGGCATTTCGCCGGAGCTCACGCCGACGACGAGGGGGTTTGGGGCTAGGCTAGAGGGATAGATCGGAAGCGGGGCTTGCCGCGCACCTGCCTGTACACGTGGCTTGGCGAGAGGTGGACGGAGCTGGTCGCAGTCGAGCTCTCAAGCTTCAGTGGCGGACGGGGTTTGCCGGAGAGGAAGAAGACGGCGGCTAGGGGCAGCTCCGAGGGCTTGGCGGGGTCCAGGCAGCTCCAGCAGACCACCAAGGCCTGCCCAAGCAGCTGCTTGAGCTCGAGAAGCCCCGGAGAGCGGCGACTGGACTGCGGGGATCGCCGGAGTCCTCGGGCCGGGGTGACGGCCAGAGGCCTTCCCGACCAAAATGCGGTCATTCTATGAGTTCCTGGTGGTTGAGTGGAGTGGTGCGTGGCCAGAATTCGAGTCGGGGTGGCTTTATATAGCCGGAGCAAGAGGGGGGGACGTGTCGCCGCCGGAGCGCTCTGGACACGCGGAGAACATCAATGAGAGGCTCCAACGCGAGGGGACAAGGTGCAGCGTCAACGCCGGCGCTTGCCCACGCTCATGGACGAGCACAGGAGGCGGTTGGAGATGGGAACAAGCACACGCGTGCACTGTGCCATTTTGGCCACGACTGGACTGGCTTGCTGCAGCGGCTCCGGCGTCGGCGAGTGCCAGGGAGGGGTCAAGGGTGATGGGTCGAGGGTTGTGGCACGTTGCGGCAGTCGGAGGCGAGCGCTGGCATGCACACGCGCGAAACGGCACGCAAAGCGCCAGCCAGAGCGCGTCGAAATGCATGCCAGGCACCGTGCCCACGCGCGGTCACCATGCTGGCATGGTCAAAACGACGCCTAGGAGCTGCCAAACCTTGTCCACGCTATCGATCGTGCAGTGTTTAGTCTAGGAGAGGTGATGGATCATACCCAGGTCGACCAGAAATGACCCCACTTAGCTGACAAGTTTCTGTACAGAAAGTTGGTCGCCAAGTTTGGCCACCTTCTAGAAGGCCACTAGGGCTGATCTCCTGGGGTTTAGGGTTTCTTAGGAGGGTGTTTAAGCTCAAGTAAGCTCAAGGCTAAAAGCTTAGGGAAAAATGCACTTGCTGAACAAAGTGCATTTCTGGTCCAGAAGTGAAAAGATTTTCTACAGAAAAAATATTACAAAAAGTGATGCAATATATTTGCATCAGAAGATGTGCCATGGTGCTAAGAATATTTAGGAATTATCTTAGATTTTTATAAGCAAGAAAAACTGAGGTTGCTTTGGAGCACAAAGTTCTGAAATGAACTTAAGGGAGAAAAATGAATATTTTCCTTTAAGGAAAAATATTCATTTTATTATTTTGGCGATTTGTGGGGGGGGGGGAATAAGATAGATAGGTCACTTGGATGAAAGCCAAGGATATGCCCAAGTGACAAGTCCATTTGAATTGATCCAAAACCCAAATCAAATCAGGGCAAAAACCACGATGAAAACCAAGTCCAGAAAGAGAGAGAAACCAAGTCCAGAAAAAGAGAGAAACCAAGTCCGGTAAAAAGAGAGAAGGCAAAATCCAGGCTACCACAAGGAGTCCAGGAGCAGCCTGGCCACCGCGTCAGGGGAGACAGATGGGTGGTTGCCGGTGATGGACGTCACCATAGCGCGGCCTAGGACGATCTCCGCGTCTTCCATCTCCACAGTGCGCGACACGATAACCCGCACTGGCTCAGGCTAGCGCGTGTCAGCTGCCGGCGCCATCGTAGCAGCGGAAGGGGCTTGCTGCGCGGGGGGCGCGGTGGCGGGAGGCGCCAGGAGCGCGGACGGCGTCTGTGGGAGCGCGGCGGTGGCGGGATTGGCGCGTGGCTGGCAGCGATGTTCCGCGTCCCGGCGGCGTGGGTCACAGGAGCGGGAGCCATGGCCGAACTCCAGTCAAGTGCGGCACCTGATGTCGTTAGTGCAGTCACACACACGGTGGCGGTGGTCTAGGCAACGGAAGCAGAGGCCGGCAACCTCCTCAGGCGAAGGGCTCCGCTGGGGAAGCAGGGGTGGGCTCCTCGCGCGGACGGCGATGACGGTTCCTGCGTCGTGGTTGCTGGAAGCCGTCTGCGTCGATGACGTCTCCTCCTGAGACGCGGTGCACCTCCGAGCATGGGCCGAGGCGGTTCTTGACCGGCTGCCTGGAGCTCTCCGCTGTAGGGCCGTGGGAGGGCGGCACGCCCTACCGCAGCGGGGCCAGGGAAGGCGGGGTGGCTCGGGCGACATCATTGTACGAGTGCACCGAGGACTCGCCCTCTGAGCTGAGCCAACGGTCGTCGGAGGACATGCGCTCCCCGGAGAGGGTCGCACGACAGTCGACAGGGTTAGTGTCGAGGGCCTCAATGGCTGCAGAAGACCCAACACTGCCCGAGACCCCACATCTGGCGGCCAAAATCGTCCTCAACATTGATCCTGCGGGGCCACTTCCTGCCACGCCTGACGCCTCGGCTTGTCAGGTTCTGGCACTGGCCAGTGACGTACCAGACTCACAGGAGGAGGAACCAGTCGAGCCAGCTATCCTGCAGGGACAAACGACGATCCCACCCCACCCAGCCACAACATGGGGATGGATTCCGCTGACCGGTCCACTGACCAGGCCACCACGCGCGCTGCCTTGGACAGGGCGGGGCCACCCAATGGCGCCAGCTCCCCTGCTATTGCACCAGGCTGCCCCCTGCTGCCGCTGTGTTGACGCCTGACCAAAGCCTGTAGAGCCCGATCCCGATTCTGCACAGTCTTGCGGTCCACCCCTCCCCGACGGGACCCATTGATGAATCTCCCACACCCACCCGCGAGGTCTTGCATGCCTCATGCCCAAGTAAGCCAATCCCGAGTCGTTTTGCATCCCCGCCAATCACGCTGCGTCGATCGTGGGGACGTGCCGTGCCCCAGTCCTGGACGCTGGGAGAGTTCCTGGCCGCTGCTACAAAGCACCTGAACGTCACCCTGCCGGCGCCAGGGAAGAAGCCACACCGGCCACTCAACTTCGCCCCCCGTCACGGACGCTCGACCACCGTCTCCTGCCCGACGGGGGCGCCTCCAACTGCCGAGCGACGAGCCCAAGTCCAAGTTCTCCGCACGCTTAGGACCATTGGCATCAACCAGAAGATAACCGCTGCCGAGATGAAGGCCTACGACGATCTGTTTGCTGCACCTATCTCTCTGACATTCCTTAAGGCCATTGCCGCGCTGGTCGATCACGAGATCCCAGCCTGTGTGGTGTCGCCGGCGACACTTGCGGCACGCGTCGACAACATGTGCGAGAGCTAGCTTAGCCTAGAACCTACTACCCGTCGATCCCGTTTCCATGGATCACGGCCTTAAGATAGCTATCTGGAACGTGCGCGGCCTCAACGCGCGGGCTCGTCACCATGTCGTCCGATCACTCCTGGACACCATCGGGGCCTCCATTGTATGCTTGCAAGAAACAAAAGTGCAATTGCTCTGTTCGTCTGTTGTCCTTGATACTCTTGGCTCAGAGTATGATGACTACACATACCTCCCAGCCATTGGCACACGGGGTGGCATCTTGCTAGCGTGGAAGAGCAGGGCCGTGTCCATCACGGACCCAATGTTCACCACTAACGCGATCACCGCGAAGGTGTCCACGACCACGGGAACGTCGTGGTGGCTTACGGTGGTATATGGCCCGCAGGATGATGCCGACAAGTTCGCCTTCCTGCAGGAGCTCCGCGAGATAAGGATGGTTTGTCTGGAGCCATGGCTTGTTTGCGGCGATTTCAACCTCATTCTCCGCGACGAGGACAAGAACATGGGCAACGTCAATAGACGAATGATGGGAAAATTCCGCCGCCTGACCAATGACCTCGCGCTCAAGGAGATCTACCTCAATGGGCGTCGCTACACTTGGTAGAACGAGCAGACCCCGCCGACCCTTGTGCACCTTGACCGCGTGCTCTGCACCTCCGACTTGGAAGACACACACGACAGATGCCACCTCCAATGCCTCACGTCTGTCGTGTCCGATCACTCCCCGTTGCTGCTTGATTGTTCGTCAGTGCCCACCTCTCAAAGGCGATTCCATTTTGAGGAATTATGGCTACGCTTGGATGGGTTCCAGGAGTTGGTGACCACGTCCTGGGGCTCCACGTACCACGCCGACCCTTTTCGTCGCCTCATGCTACGGCTCCAGGCAACAGTGACTTGCCTCACGAGCTGAAGCTCCAAATCAATGGGCAACATCAAGGCTAAGCTAGCCATCACCCGCGAGCTCATCTCGCGCTTCGACAAGGCCCAGGAATCACACATTCTCTCGCCCCCGAAGGGCTGGCTATGCAAGCAACTCAAGATCTCCTACCTGGGACTTGCGTCCATGGAACTCACGATCGCTCGTCAACGCTCTCGCATAGCCAACCATAAAGACGGCGACGCCAACACAGGCTTCTTCCACCAGCAGTGCTCATTTAGACGGCAGAAGAACCACTTCTTTAGCCTCGCTGCGGATGGCAAAGTCCTCACAGAGCATGCTGACATGGTGCAGGCGGCCTCCCTCCACTTCGACGCCCTGCTCGGCACCGCTGCCAATCGCAAGCATTCCCTGGACATGTTGCAGCTCATCGAGCCGACAGACCTCGCCGACCTCGATGAGCCATTCAGCATGGAGGAGATATGGGAGGCTGTCAAGCGCCTTCCCGCGCACAAAGCGCCAGGCCTGGACGGATTTATGGCGGAGTTCCCCCGCGCGTGATGGAGCATCATCAAGCAGGACTTCCTCGACGTGTTCCAACAGCTCTACGACCTGCGAGGAAGAGGGTTCAACAAGCTGAACTAGGCGCTACTGACGCTGCTCCCCAAGCACGCCGCCGCCCACGAACTGCGCGACTATCGGCCGATCAGCCTCATCCACATAGTAGCCAAGCTATTTGCCGAAGTGCTCTCGATCCGCCTCAGCGCCAAGCTAGACCACCTTGTCAGCCGCAACCAGAATGCATTCATCCCGGGACGAAGCCTGCACGACAACTTTGTCCTCGTCAAGCAGTCGCTCAAGATGTTGCATCGACTGGGAGCTCCGCGAGTTATGCGCAAACTCGACGTCGCATGCACCTTCGACTCCATATCTTGGCCATTCCTCTTCGAGGTTTTGCGCCAATACGGATTCAAGAACCGCTTGATGGAATGGACAACCATCCTCCTGTCATCTTCCAGCACACGCATTCTCATGAACGCCAAGCCCGGACCACCCATCTGGCATCGACAAGGGCTTCGGCAGGGTGACTCTATGTCCCCACAGCTATTCATGATCGCCGTCGACACTCTTGGACGGCTCCTGGGACGCGCCCACAGCTTGGCCATCCTGCATCCGCTGCACCCGCGTCGAAACATCCCGGCGATCTCCCTATACACCGACGATGTCATGATCTTCTGCCATGCCACGACTGACGACGTTGTCGCGGTTAGGGAGATCCTCTCCCTATTCAGCAGGGCCTCCGGTCTTCGGGTGAACTTTACCAAGAGCTCCGCCACTGTCTTTCCTGGTGACCAGACGACCACGGAGACGATCGCGCACCTTGGCTGCCCAGTGGTGACACTCCCTCTCACCTACCTCGGCATCCCCCAGTCCACGCGCCATCCAACTGCCGCCCAGCTGCAGCCCATGGTCGACGCGATCGCCGCGCGCCTTCCCTCCTGGAAGGCTTGGCTGATGACCAAAACTAGGCGCCTGACACTGGTTAAATCGGTCATGTGTGCTATCCCGGTGCATCAACTGCTCGCATTTGCACCCCCCAAGAAGACCATCAAGTAGCTCAAGAAGATCCAACACGGATTCCTCTGGGCCGGGCGCGCCGCTGCCAACGGAGGGCACTGCCACGTCAACTAGAGCCGCGTTTGCCGCCCCATCGAGCTTGGGTGGCTAGGCGTGCGTGACCTTGAACGCGCCGGCCTCGCTTTGCGTCTGCGATGGTTGTGGTTCGCCAAAACGGACCCCGAGCGAGCATGGCAAGGGCTCGACCTCCAGTTCTCACCCATGGAGCGCGCGTTATTTTGGGCATCCACGACCATGGCCATCGGGATTGGGTGGACCACCCTGCTCTGGGAGGACCGCTGGATCAATGGCCAATCCGTCCACAACTCTTACCTAATCTCTACGATTGCATACCCAAGCGACAACGCATGGCAAGAACCGTGGCAGACGGGCTGATTGGCAACTCCTGGGCACACGACATTCACGGCAACCTGGGCTTGCACGAGATTGGCAGTATCTACAACTATGGCAGGTCACGCAACGCACGGTGCTCTCCGCCGCCCCGGACCAGCTGATTTGGAAATGGAAAGCGAGCGGCACCTACTCCGCACAATCCTGCTACGAGGCCACCTTCCATGGATCGACCACTTGCTACTCCTAGAAGCTCATCTGGAAGACTTGGGCGCCACCGAGAGTGAAATTCTTTCATTGGCTGGCCAACCAAGACCGGTGCTGGACGGCCGAGAGGCTGGCTCGACATGGACTGCAACATCACCCCGCTGCCTCCTATGCGATCAAGAACTGGAGACGCTCATGCACTTGCTACAAGAATGCCCCTTTGCCCGCTAGGCATGGCACGAGGTACTAGCCTGGCTGCACATTCCAGCCCCGATCCCCAACCGCGATCCCTCCCTCATGGACTGGTGGAAGCATGCCAGGGAAAACACGCCACCGGGACCTCATAAAGCCCTGAAATCCGCTGCACTGCTCGTGCCCTGGATGGTTTGCAAACACAGGAACAGCTGCGTCTTCGACAACGCAACACCATCCATGAACACGCTTCTCGACAGGATCAAGGACGAGGCATCCTCTTGGGCGGCTGCTGGGGCACCCGGCCTCCGGCTGGTACTGCCACAAACATGGGATGTACACTAATCACACTGTAATTCACGCGTCCTCGGACGTTTGTAACTGAACTCCTCACTTTTCAATGCAAAAAAAAAGGCAAAGCTTTTGCATTTTCTCGATTTTTTTTGCTTTTCCTATTTCCTTTATATTAGCTAAACTTACATTATTGTGCTATATTGAGCGCGATGTATTTGCAAGCGTTGATGATATTAAGATTATACAGTGCTATCAAAAAGTGAGGAAACGCAAGGGGCTACTACCTCGTGGTCGTCGTGTTAATGGTATAGTATGTTCTCTCTTTTTTTCTTTTTTCTTTTTGTAAATTTCATCCGAACAATTGACTTAGTCTATGTCAAGTGTCTTGATTTTAGATATGCAATTTTATGTTTGCAGATCCAAGTCGTTCTACTATTGCTGGTGAAGAAATGATGGCCTCGGATTAAGCAAGTCTTCACTAATTAGGTACCAAACCATGTTCGTAACAATGCAATTTGTTAAACTATTTATTTTAAGGAATTTTCTCTCATGATAATAATGAATTTGTACTTCATTTAAAATGTGATTTTGTGGCATACTTCTAACACAAATTGGTGTGCGTGGGAGTATTTGATTTATATTTAGTCAGTTAGTTTTTTTTTTAGATAGTCAGTTAGGTTTAGCCCTAGGCTTTGAGAAATCCTGTTTTCGCCTCTGCTAGTAGCTCGTAAAGCCCATGTTCGAGTGTAAAAACAAAGTGAACGTCTCGGTTTTTTTGGTGACACTACTGTTAAATTAGCAGCTACCTCTGTTTTATGTGGGGAGCAGCAGATCCTCTTCTCTTTTTTTCATCTTAACTCTTAAGGCAATGCTACTCTGTAGAACATTCCCACTGGTTTCTGTTCTTCAGAGGAGGCAACATCCCCCTGATCTGCTCTAATCCTATCTACGGGGCGCAAGTAGGCTGGTCGACGGCTCAGATTGCTTAGGTGATCCGAATGATGAGACGGGGACATTCTTGGTGTCCAATGGTAGCAGTCGAAGATTGCTATCAATTGGCCAAGGAGTCTGCCAATGTCTCCTTTGATCACAACCTGAGAGGGACTGACGGGCGCCTAATTTGCAGTCAGTGTGACGAGGCATCAGTCTTTATGTTTTTTTTTGGACATGAATCAGTCTTTATGTTGGTTTGATGATCCTGTTTACTTTTGTAAAAAAAGCGATGTACAATGTAACAAGTGTTACTAGGTCGTAAAGCCCATGTTTGAGTGTATATAAGAGATGTTACCATCTTGATACTTCAGGTAATTCACTTGGTTTGTTAGCTCTGGTTTGAAATTTAACATCTTGGCTGGGTGCTATCAAATGAGCCGCTGTCTGATTTCTGTTCTTCAGCCGAGACAACATAATTCGTTTTTTGCGGGAAGAGACACATAATTCTGATCTTATGTTGATTCACAAGAAGATTTTTAGGCAGCAGCATATCGGTTCTGATGCATGGCGTGAGTTTCTCTACACAAAAAATGAGTATATGAGGAGTAGTAAATTTCATGCTGCCACACCACATAATTCGCTGCAACGTGAGTATGTATTCGAACTTCACACATTGTTTCTCTGACAGGATTTGCATTCAGCAGTGTAACACGATGTGAAGATATTATTGTATTCGAACTTCACCTTTCTCTTCCTCTAAAATCTCTCGTAACACAAGGGGAAAAAGAAAGCCATGTTCACGTGATCGCGATCCGGCGGCTGCCACTCATCAGCTCACCCTCACCTTGCTGCCGCAGCAGCAGCCGCCGCCGGCGGCCGGCTTGCCCTGCTTCTCGGCGTCGGTGCGGTCGAGGAACTCGCGGTTCTCCTTCCACACCTCGCCGTCGTCGTACACCTCCTTCTTCCAGATGGGCACGGAGGCCTTGATCTCGTCGATCACGTAGTGGCACGCCTCCATGGCGTCCGCGCGGTGCACGGCCGAGGCGGCCACGAACACGCTGGCCTCGCCGGCGGGGACCGTCCCGAGGCGGTGCGCCACGGCCAGCCGGCACAGCGCGTGCGCGGCGCGGGCCTCGCGGAGGATGGCCTCGAGCCGGCGCCGCGCCATGGCCCCGTACGCCTCGTAGCGGAGCTCCACCACGCGCCTCCCGTCGAAGTGGTCCCGCGTGGTGCCCTCGAAGGTGGCGATGGCGCCCGCCGAGAGGTCGCGGACGTGGTCCACGTACCGGCCCATGTCCAGGCGGCCCGATCCCTCGTCAAGGATCTCGACCAGGTCCTGGCACGCCGCCTCCGTGGTTGGGGCCTCGTCGGCGGCCATCGAGGGGCTGCGCTTCGGGGTGCTTGGATCACGGAGCTCGGGCGCTCCAAGTCGTCGGTGCAGGCAGCGAGATAAGGTTTGGTGGAGGAGAGGAGACGAACCACGGAAGTGCCCCGCGGCTTTCTTATTTTATCATCCTGCTCCCAGCACCGGCGATTTTCTTAAATTCGATTTCAGTCTCAAGCGGCAGAAACTTAAAAAATAAATCGAGAGGACAGCGGAAGAATAAGAAACTACTCCTAGAAGCGAGCCTGTGAGATAGCAAAGTTCCTCTTGATTACTTGCGATCATTCGTAGTACTCGTGTGTGATTGAGATCGAGTGGCTCTGCCTGCGCTGAGCAATCAAAGGGTTGACCGGCATAGGAGGGGGAAACCTGCTCCCAATGTCTGTCTTGAAGGCTTGAAGTGGACCATGAAATATACTCCCTTCGTTTTTAAATATTTGTCTTTTTAAATATTTTAACAAATGATTACATACAAAACAAAATAAGTAAATCTACACTCTAAAATATGTCTATATATATCTGTATGTGGTAGTCCATTTAAAATCTCTAAAATGACAAATATTTAGGAAATGAGGAAGTATTTATTTTCTCTACTACTACTATGTCCATCCTTGTTTATCATCCCTTTTTATAATTTGTGCTTAATTTTGATCAAAGATATAACTTATGAAATCTTAGTGAATCTCAACAAAAATTAAATCTTTGGATTCATAATTGAACATAGTTTTCAGTGATATAATTTTTTATAACATGCATGAACATTTTGTTAGTTAAATTTATGGTCAAAATTTGGCACAAATGAGATAGTACCATAGGACTTGTTGCACAAATAAAAATACCAATCCAAACAGAATACTCCCTCCGTCCGAAAATACTTGTCATCAAAATGGACAAAAAGGGATGTATCTAGAACTAAAATACATCTAGATACATCCCCTTTTATTCATTTTGATGACAAGTATTTTCGGACGGAGGGAGTACATTGCACATGTATTATAACATTCAAGAAGTTTTTTTTTTTGAAATGTTTCTAAAAATCCGAAATTTATCATTTTTCCATGAGCTTCACAAATGTCCAAACTTCACCAAAAAAATACAGACATCATACACATAAGCATCTTAATTCTTACACGGAAAAGAAATCATTTTTGAGATTTTTTCTTTCTATTTTTTGAGATTTTACTGTTCATGTCCACACACATTTGAGCCTGGGTGCAAATTAGCAGCGTCTCAAGACCATACCCTTTCTCTCATTCTTAGTTTTGGAGGGCTCCAAACACCTTCTCGTTTATACTATGACTTCAAATCAAAGCCCACTAGATAATATGTCTTAATCAGTTCTAATGGTAAAGACCTTCTCGAGTGGGGCTACCAACCAGGGTTCAAATCCTGGTTCTTACAAAAATAAGGCTCATTCTCTATACTTGTGTTGTGCATGAGACGTTTGTGACCTTTTCTCAACCTTACAATATTATGCCTTCGGGATTTGTCTCCCCCCGGTCGAGTTTTAGTTTTTTTTATAATATGTCTTAATCAGTTCCAATCTCATGAGAGCTATGTATCACGCGTATTGATTTTTTTTGTTTCTAATAAAAGTGTTGATTTCTTTTACGTAGGCAAGGCTGTACTGATTACTAATACGTCTCGACAACGACACGGGGTCATTGGGCCGGCCTAATAACATAGCTGCGCACATGTTTCTCTTTTCTATGGTCTCTTTATCGGTTTTTTCACTCATTTACATTGGTTTTCTTCAGTGTTTTCTTTTTTTTTCCTTTTCATTTTTTTCTTCATTTTCCTTTGTGTCTTTCTTCAGTTCCTTTTCTTTTTTCAATACATGTCTAATTTATATATATATGTTATACATTTTTTTTGCATAACGGAACAATTTTTATATAGGTTAAACATTTTCCAAATACATGACAAATATTTTTCAAATATATGTTTTGATGTTTACCTTTTTCATACACATTGTATATTTTTAGTACACATATTAAAAGGAGTATATACGTTTAACATTTTTCAACTACATGATTAACATTTTACAAACACTTGCTTTGAACATTTTTTCAAATATGTGTTAAACAATCCCTCAAACACACGTTGAAACATTTTGAAAATGCTACGAAACATGTTTTTACATTGTAAACATATTCTTTTTAAATATCACCAACACATTTTTGAAACGCGTGAACATTCTATTAAAAGTAACATACATCTTTCGAATGGTATGAAACATTTTATTGAATTACATGAAAACTTTTTTCAATGTATAATTTTTTCTAGAGTGGTACATACATTATTTCAAATGTGTTAACATTTTCTAAATGTCAAAAACTTTTTCTTTGGAAGCTATCTTTTTTAAATGATGCTAAGATGGTTTTACACCGCGTTAACATGTTTCAAATTTATGGTTTACATTGATTTTGAAGTCAATTTGTTTTCATGTATATGTATTTAGAGGTTTTTATAATATGAATAGAAGTAAAAAAAAGAATGAACGAAGAAATATAAAAGAAAAAATAAACTAACTAGCAAGTTGGGTCGGCCCAAAACTAGCAACTGGGCCGATGCTCCTTAATGCGAGACCTTTTACCCGCACACTCCAATTGGGCCTTTGGTTTTTCTACCTTTTTCATTTGAAAGCGGGCGGTTCCATCATTTTAGTGAAGACAGTCATGAACAAATCCTATTCGGTGCATGTTGCGCCGGTTAAAGCCATCCGTGCAAAACGGGCGCCCCCCACCCCCACCCACCTCCATCAATGATGCATGGGCCAGCCATGTACCTTTTTTCTTGTATTTTTAAAATTAAAAAATGAAGTAGGCGACGAAATCAAACTCGAGATCTCTTCTTTCACAAACAACCGAATAACCACTACAACCTCTAAATGCTTATGATTGCTTTCTTCTGTTTTTTCTTTTAGTCTTTCTTCAGTTCGTGGGAAGCCTCTCGTCCGTCTTTTTTCCTTTCTTTTTTCGATACGGTTTTTTCTTGGGCTGGTTTTGTTTCTTTTTTCTTTTCTTTTGTTTATTCTTTTCCTTTTCTTCACTTTTTTCTGTATTTCAAAATGCAGGATCTTTTTTCAATATCGATGAACATTTTCGAAAATTCGATGGACTTTTTCCTAAATTCGATTAACATTTTTCAAGTTTGAGAACGTTTTTTTTGAAATTAATGTTTTTTTTATATTCGATGAATTTTTTTCCATAATCGATGAGCTCTTTTTCTCAATTGATGAACTCTTTTTTAAAAATAGACTTTTTTTTCAGATATGTGAAGTTTTTCCTCAAACTTACGTGAACTTTTCGAATTCAATTAGCTTTTAAAAATTCGTGCAAACTTTTTCTTAAAAATTGTGTACTTTTTTTTCATATTAGTGAACTTATTATTTTTTAAAATCAATGAAATTGTCAAATCCATGGACTATTTTTTGAAAATCGATGATCTTTTTTCGAATTCGCAAAATCTTTTGAAAATCCATGAACTTTTTCAAATGATGGAATTTTCTCAATTTGTATGAACATTTTCAAATATATGAACTTTCTTCAAGTTCGTTTCTTGTATTGTGTATTCTTTTTTGTTTTTATCGTAGAATAATACGCATAATAGACTGGGTATATATTCTACATGTTAATGTTGTACTAAAAAAGGGTCAATTACTATTTTTCCTTAATGGGCAGCAAAATCAGTTAGCATAGTTTATTGTCCCAGCTACGGACGTTGGCGGACAGATATCGAATCCTGCTTCTCCGAAAAAGAATTATGTGGCATTTTAGGGGGTGTTTGGTTCAGAGACTTTTTAGTCCCAGAGACTAGAAAAAGTCCCTAGGAACCAAACGGGAGGGACTTTTTTTATAAGGACTAAAAAAAGACTCTACTGAAGAGTCTTTTTTGATTAGTCCCTGGGACTAGAAAAAGTCCTAGGACTTCTGAACCAAACACCCCCTTAGTAGAGCCGTCTACACATGTTGCCAGAGAGATCGAATCCTGTTTCTTCCACAAAGAATTTTGTGTCATTTTCAGCAGTACAAGCAGATAAACTTTTTTCTCCTCGTCACGTTTGTTGGGCCATCCCGCTACGCGTGGTGTGTGGGCGCCAGTAACGATAACGGGCGCAGAGGGCGCCGGAGAGTAGGTCCCACGATCATGACTAGCCCTATTTTAGCTGCAAATAACAATTACATCATCTATGAGAGATTTCAAGAGAACGCAAAAGTTTCATCGACTCAATTACATGCAACTTTATTAAGATAGCATGAGTTATCTATTTCATAAGCCATAAAATTTCTCTCCGTTAGGCAATGCCTAAACTAGACCTTCCTGATGATATCAAGCGTCTCCATGCACACGACATAGACAACAACAACTTCATCGCACCTTTGATCGCATTTAGAACATGCGTCAATCACCTCCATGTCCAACTTTGTTTGTATTGGAGTATTAGAGCCAACAACGTTTACGAAGATTCATGACCACCCATGCTTGATGGATAATGCCTCTAAAAAATAACACTAACTGCATGGGGGCGTAAATTCACAGGACCTGCTATAAAGGTGCCCCGAACGTCTCTAAGCACACGCCCTAACGAGCATAAACCTCCAATCTCATTGCAAAACCCATCAACAATTAATTTCACACAGCAAGCTTTTGGTGATCTCGGCCACGTGCCGCGAGGTTGGCTCGAATTGCCTCCTCTAGGCTTTGTTGAGTTTACCGTAATGGACGAATAGATAGTGCACACTTAGATGCGACACTTGTTCACCATGGGTCGCCTAGCGGCGCATGCACCAGAATTACTAGTAGATAACGAACATCATTTCAGTAAAAAGTCACCTCTCAAATGAATGATATTTTATTAGTGTTGCTTGTTCTGGAGGATGTGAAAAGGGTAATTTATAGTATTGGAGATCTCAAGACACCGGGCCTGGATAGCCTACATGCCATATTTTACAGAAAATATTGACACTTATTTGGGGGAAGATATCACCCAGGAGGTTTCACAAGTTCTAAATTTAGGTATTATCCTTGAAGGATGGAACGATACGATTGTTCTCATCCCAAAGTTGATGGTCCCGAATGTTGGGGAACGTAGTAATTTCAAAAAAATTCTTACGCACACGCAAGATCATGGTGATGCATAGCAACGAGAGGGGAGAGTGTAATCTACATACCCTTGTAGACCGAAAGCGGAAGCGTTAGCACAACGCGGTTGATGTAGTCGTACGTCTTCACGGCCCGACCGATCAAGCACCAAAACTATGGCACCTCCGAGTTCTAGCACACGTTCAGCTCGATGACGTCCCTCGAACTCCGATCCAGCCGAGTGTCGAGGGAGAGTTCCGTCAGCACGACGGCGTGGCGACAATCTTGATGTTCTACCATCGCAGGGCTTCGCCTAAGCACCGCTACAATATTATCGAGGAGGACTATGGTGGAGGGGGGCACCGCACACGGCTAATAGATCTCAAAGATCAATTGTTGTTGTCTCTTTGGGGTGCCCCCCTGCCCCCATATATATAGGAGCAAGGGGGGAGGCGGCCGGCCTATGGAGGAGGCGCACCAAGGGGGGAGTCCTACTCCCACCGGGAGTAGGACTCCTCCTTTCCTTGTTGGAGAAGGAAAGAGGAGGAGTAGGACTCCTCCTTTCCTTGTTGGAGAAGGAAAGAGGAGGAGAGGGAGAAGGAAAAGTGGGCTGCCCCCCTTGTCCAATTCGGACCAGAGGGGGGGCGCAGGCCTCCTTCCTTTTGGCCTCTCTCCTCTATTCCCGTATGGCCCAATAAGGCCCATATACTCCCCGGCAAATTCCCGTAACTCTCCGGTACTCCGAAAAATACCCGAATCACTCGGAACCTTTCCGAAGTCCGAATATAGTCGTCCAATATATCGATCTTTACATCTCGACCATTTCGAGACTCCTCGTCATGTCCCCGATCTCATCCGGGACTCTGAACTCCTTCGGTACATCAAAACTCATAAACTCATAATATAACTGTCATCGAAACCTTAAGCGTGCGACCCTACGGGTTCGAGAATAATGTAGACATGACCTAGAACTATTCTCGGTCAATAACCAATAGCGGAACCTGGATGCTCATATTGGCTCCTAGATTTTCTGCGAAGATCTTTATCGGTCAAACCGCATAACAACATACGTTGTTCCCTTTGTCATCGGTATGTTACTTGCCCGAGATTCGATCGTCGGTATCTCAATACCTAGTTCAATCTCGTTACCGGCAAGTCTCTTTACTCGTTCCGTAATACATCAACCCGCAACTAACTCATTAGTTGCAATGCTTGCAAGGCTTAAGTGATGTGCATTACCGAGAGGGCCCAGAGATACCTCTCCGACAATCGGAGTGACAAAACCTAATCTCGAAATACGCCAACCCAACATGTACCTTTGGAGACACCTGTAGTACTCCTTTATAATCACCCAGTTACGTTGTGACGTTTGGTAGCACCCAAAGTGTTCCTCCGGTAAACGGGAGTTGCATAATCTCATAGTTATAGGAACATGTATAAGTGAAGAAAGCAATAGCAACATACTAAATGATCAAGTGCTAAGCTAACGGAATGGGTCAAGTCAATCACATCATTCTCCTAATGATGTGATCCCGTTAATCAAATGACAACTCATTTGTCCATGGCTAGGAAACATAACCATCTTTGATAAACGAGCTAGTCAAGTAGAGGCATACTAGTGACACTATGTTTGTCTATGTATTCACACATGTATTATGTTTTCGGTTAATACAATTCTAGCATGAATAATAAACATTTATCATGATATAAGGAAATAAATAATAAGTTTATTATTGCCTCTAGGGCATATTTCCTTCAGTCTCCCACTTGCACTAGAGTCAATAATCTAGTTCACATCATCATGTGATTCAACATCAATATTCACATCTGTATGTGATAAACACCCATAGTTCACATCGTCATGTGATCAACACCCAAAGGGTTTACTAGAGTCAATAATCTAGTTCACATTGCTATGTGATTAACACCCAAAAGAGTACTAAGGTATGATCATGTTTTGCTCGTGAGAGGAGTTTAGTCAACGGGTCTGTCACATTCAGAGCCGTATGTATTTTGCAAATATTCTATGTCTACAATGCTCTACATGGAGCTACTCTAGCTGATTGCTCCCACTTTCAATATGTATCCAGATTGAGACTTAGAGTCATCTGGATTGGTGTAGAAGTTTGCACCGATGTAACTTTTACAACGAACTCTTTTATCACCTCCATAATCGAGAAACATCTCCTTAGTCCTTACTAAGGATATTCTTGACCGCCATCCAGTGATCTACTATTAGATCAAAATTGTATTCCTTTGCCAAACTCAGAGAAAGGTATACAATAGGTCTGGTATACAGCATAGCATACTTTATAGAACCTATGACTGAGGCATAGGGAATGATTTTTCATTCTCTTTCTATTTTCTGCCATGGTCGGGTCTTGAGTCTTACTCAACTTCACACCTTTGCATCACAGGCAAGAACTCCTTCTTTGACTGTTCCATTTTGAACTATTTCAAAAATTTATCAAGGTATGTACTCATTGAAAAATCTTATCAAGCGTCTTTTGATCTATCTATATATATCTTGATGCTCAATGTGTAAGAAGCTTCACCAAGGTCTTTCTTTGAAAAACTCTTATTCAAGTATCCTTTCATGCTATCCAGAATTTCTATATCATTTCCAATCAACAATATGTCATCCACATATAATATTAGAAATGCTACAGAGCTCCCACTCACTTTCTTGTAAATACAGGATTCTCAAAAAGTCTGTATAAAACCATATGCTTTGATCAACTCATCAAAGCGTATATTCCAACTCCGAGATGCTTGCACCAGTCCATAGATGGATCGCTGGAGCATGCACAATTTGTTAGCACCTTTAGGATTGACAAAACCTTCTGGTTGCATCATATACAACTCTTCTTTAAGAAAACCATTAAGGAATGCAGTTTTGACATCCATTTGCCAAATTTCATAAATGTGGCAATTGCTAACATGATTCAGACAGACTTAAGCATCGGTACAATTGAGAAAATCTCATTGTAGTCAACACCTTGAACTTGTCGAAAAACCTTTTTGCAACAAGTCGAGCTTTTTAGATAGTAATACTACTATCAGCACCTGTCTTCTTCTTGAAGATCCATTTAATCTCAATGTCTCGCCGATCATTGGGCAAGTCAATCAAAGTCCATACTTTGTTTTCATACATGGATCTTATCTCAGATCTCATGGCCTCAAGCCATTTTGCGGAATCTGGGCTCATCATCGCTTCTTCATAGTTCGTAGGTTCGTCATGGTCTAGTAACATAACTTCCAGAACAGGATTACCGTACCACTCTGATGAGGATCTTACTCTGGAAGACCTACGAGGTTCTGTAGTAACTTAATCTGAAGTTTCATGATCATCATCATTAACTTCCTCACTAATTGGTGTAGTAGTCACAGGAACAGATTTCTGTGATGAACTACTTTCAAATAAGGGAGCAGGTACAGTTACCTCATCAAGTTCTACTTTCCTCCCACTCACTTCTTTCGAGAGAAACTCCTTCTCTAGAAAGGATCCATCTTAGAAACGAATAACTTGCCTTCGGATCTGTGATAGAAGGTGTACCCAATAGTTACCTTTGGGTATTCTATGAAGACGCACTTATCTGATTTGGGTTCGAGCTTATCAGGTTGAAACTTTTTCACATAAGCATCGCAGCCCCAAACTTTAAGAAACGACAACTTTGGTTTCTTGCCAAACCACAATTCATAAGGCGTCGTCTCAACGGATTTCGATGGTTCCCTATTTAAAGCAACGTGAATGCAGCTGTCTCTAATGCATAACCCCAAAACAATAATGGTAAATCGGTAAGAGACATCATAGATCGCACCATATCCAATAAAGTGCGGTTACGATGTTCGGACACACCATAACGTTGTGGTGTTCCGGGTGGCGTGAGCTGTGAAACTATTCCACATTGTTTTAATTGAAGACCAAATTCGTAACTCAAATATTTGTCTCCGCGATCAGATCGCAGAAACATTATTTTCTTGTTACGATGATTTTTCCACTTCACTCTGAAATTCTTTGAACCTTTCAACTATTTCAGACTTATGTTTCATCAAGTAGATATACCCATATCCGCTCAAATCATCTTGTGAAGGTCAGAAAATAACGATACTTGCCACGAGCATCAACACTCATTGGATTGCATACATCGGTATGTATTATTTCCAATAAGTCAGTAGCTTGTTCCATTGTTCCGGAGAACGGAGTTTTAGTCATCTTGCCCAAAAGGCACGGTTCGCAAGCAACAAATGATTCATAAACAAGTGATTCCAAAAATCCATCTTTATGGAGTTTCTTCATGCGCTTTACACCGATATGACCCAAAAGGCAGTGCCACAAATAAGTTGCACTATCATTATAAACTTTGCATCTTTTTGGCATCAATATTATGAATATGTGTATTACTACGATCGAGATCCAACAAACTATTTTCGTTGGGTGTATGACCATCGAAGGTTTTATTCATGTAAATAGAACAACAATTATTTTTTGACTTTAAATGAATAACCGCATCACAATAAACATGATCAAATCATATTCATGCTCAACGCAAACGCCAAATAACATTTATTTAGGTTTAACACTAATCCCGAAAGTATAGAGAGTGTGCGATGATGATCATATCAATCTTGGAACTACTTCCAACACTCATCGTCACTTCACCCTCAACTAGTCTCTGTTTATTCTGTAACTCCTGTTTCGAGTTACTAATTTTTAGCAACCGAACAAGTATCAAATACTCAGGGGCTACTATAAACACTAGTAAGGTACACATCAATAACCTGTATATCAAATATACCCTTGTTCACTTTGCCATCCTTCTTATCCACCAAATATTCAGGGCATTTCCGCTTCCAGTGACCATTTCTTTTGCAGTAGAAGCACTTAGTTTCAGGATTTGGTCCAGCTTTGGGCTTCTTCACGGGAGTGACAACTTGCTTGCCATTCTACTTGAAGTTCCCTTTTCTTTCCCTTTGCCCTTCTCTTGAAACTAGTGGTCTTGTCAGTCATCAACACTTGATGCTCTTTCTTGATTTCTACCTTCGTCGATTTCAACATCACGAAGAGCTCGGGAATCGTTTTCGTCATCCCTTGCATACTGTAGTTCATCACAAAGTTCTACTAACTTGGTGATGGTGACTAGAGAACTCTGTCCATCACTATCTTATCTGGAAGGTTAACTCCCACTTGATTCAAGCGATTGTAGTACCCAGACAATCTGAGCACATGCTCACTAGTTGAGCGATTCTCCTCCATCTTTTAGCCATAGAGCTTGTTGGAGACTTCATATCTCTCAACTCGGGTATTTGCTTGAAATATTAACTTCAACTCCTGGAACATCTCATATGGTCCATGACGTTCAAAACGTCTTTGAAGTCCCGATTCTAAGACGTTAAGCATGGTGCACTAAACTATCAAGTAGTCATCATATTGAGCTAGCCAAATGTTCATAACATCTGCATCTGCTCCTGCAATAGGTCTGTCACCTAGTGGTACATTAAGTACATAATTCTTCTGTGCAGCAATGAGGATAAACCTCAGATCACGAATCCATTCCGCATCATTGCTACCAACATCTTTCAACACAATTTTCTCTAGGAACATATCAAAATAAACATATGAAAGCAACAATGCAAGCTATTGATCTACAACATAATTTGCAAAATACTACCAGGACTAAGTTCATGATAAATTTAAGTTCAATTAATCATATTACTTAAGAACTCCCACTTAGATAGACATCCCTCTAATCCTCTAAGTGATTACGTGATCCATATCAACTACACCATGTCCGATGAGATGGAGTAGTTTCAACAGTGAACATCAATATGTTGATCATATCTACTATATGATACACGCTCGACCTTTCGGTCTCCGTGTTCCGAGGCCATATCTGTTATATGCTAGGCTCGTCAAGCTTAACCTGAGTATTCCGCGTGCGCAACTGTTTGGCACCCGTTGTATTTGAACGTAGAGCCTATCACACCCGATCATCACGTGGTGTCTCAGCACGAAGAACTTTCGCAACGGTGCATACTCAGGGAGAACACTTCTTGATAATTAGTGAGAGATCATCTTAAAATGCTACCGTCAAACTAAGCAAAGTAAGATGTATAAAAGATAAACATCACATGCAATCAATATAAGTGATATGATATGGCCATCATCATCTTGTGCTTGTGATCTCCATCTCCAAAGTACTGTCATGATCTCTATCGTTACCGGCACGACACCATGATCTTCATCATCTTGATCTATATCAATGTGTCATCACATGGTCGTCTCGCCAACTATTTCTCTTGCAACTATTGCTATCGTATAGCGATAAAGTAAAGCAATTATTTGGCACTTGCATCTTATGCAACAAAGAGACAACCATAGGACTTCTGCCAGTTGCTGATAACTTCAACAAAACATGACCATCTCATACAACAACTTTATATCTCATCACGTCTTGACCATATCACATCACAACATGCCCTGCAAAAACAAGTTAGACGTCCTCTACTTTGTTGTTGCAAATTTTATGTGGCTGCTACGGGCTGAGCAAGAACCGTTCTTACCTACGCATCAAAACCACAACGATAGTTCGTCAAGTTAGTGTTGTTTTAACCTTCTCAAGGACCGGGCGTAGCCACACTCGGTTCAACTAAAGTTGGAGAAACAGACACCCGCTAGTCACCTGTGTGCGAAGCACGGCGGTAAAACCAGTCTCGCGTAAGTGTACACGTAATGTCGGTCCGGGCCGCTTCATCCAACAATACCGCTGAACCAAAGTATGACATGCTGGTAAGCAGTATGACTTGTATCGCCCACAACTCACTTGTGTTCTACTCGTGCAAATAACATCAACGCATAAAACCTAGGCTCGGATGCCACTGTTGGGGAACGTAGTAATTTCAAAAAAATTCCTACGCACACGCAAGATAATGGTGATGCATAGCAACGAGAGGGGAGAGTGTAATCTACATACCCTTGTAGACCGAAAGCGGAAGCGTTAGCACAACGCGGTTGATGTAGTCGTACGTCTTCACGGCCCGACCGATCAAGCAATGAAACTACGGCACCTCCGAGTTCTAGCACACGTTCAACTCGATGACATCCCTCGAACTCCGATCCAGCCGAGTGTCGAGGGAGAGTTCCGTCAGCACGACGGCGTGGTGACGATCTTGATGTTCTACCGTCGCAGGGCTTCGCCTAAGCACCGCTACAATATTATCGAGGAGGACTATGGTGGAGGGGGGCACCGCACACGGCTAATAGATCTCAAAGATCAATTGTTGTTGTTTCTTTGGGGTGCCCCCCTGCCCCCATATATATAGGAGCAAGGGGGGAGGCAGCCGGCCTATGGAGGAGGCAGACCAAGGGGGGAGTCCTACTCCCACCGGGAGTAGGACTCCTCCTTTCCTTGTTGGAGAAGGAAAGAGGAGGAGTAGGACTCCTCCTTTCCTTGTTGGAGAAGGAAAGAGGAGGAGAGGGAGAAGGAAAAGTGGGCTGCCCCCCTTGTCCAATTCGGACTAGAGGGGGGGGGGGGCGCAGGCCTCCTTCCTTTTGGCCTCTCTCCTCTATTCCCGTATGGCCCAATAAGGCCCATATACTCCCCGGCAAATTCCCGTAACTCTCCGGTACTCCGAAAAATACCCGAATCACTCGGAACCTTTCCGAAGTCCGAATATAGTCGTCCAATATATCGATCTTTACATCTCGACCATTTCGAGACTCCTCGTCATGTCCCCGATCTCATCCGGGACTCTGAACTCCTTCGGTACATCAAAACTCATAAACTCATAATATAACTGTCATCGAAACCTTAAGCGTGCGGACCCTACGGGTTCGAGAACAATGTAGACATGACCTAGAACTATTCTCGGTCAATAACCAATAGCGGAACCTGGATGCTCATATTGGCTCCTACATATTCTGCGAAGATCTTTATCGGTCAAATCGCATAACAACATACGTTGTTCCCTTTGTCATCGGTATGTTACTTGCCCGAGATTCGATCGTCGGTATCTCAATACCTAGTTCAATCTCGTTACCGGCAAGTCTCTTTACTCGTTCCGTAATACATCATCCCGCAACTAACTCATTAGTTGCAATGCTTGCAAGGCTTAAGTGATGTGCATTACCGAGAGGGCCCAGAGATACCTCTCCGACAATCGGAGTGACAAAACCTAATCTTGAAATACGCCAACCCAACATGTACCTTTGGAGACACCTGTAGTACTCCTTTATAATCACCTAGTTACGTTGTGACGTTTGGTAGCACCCAAAGTGTTCCTCCAGTAAACGGGAGTTGCATAATCTCATAGTTATAGGAACATGTATAAGTCATGAAGAAAGCAATAGCAACATACTAAACGATCAAGTGCTAAGCTAACGGAATGGGTCAAGTCAATCACATCATTCTCCTAATGATGTGATCCCATTAATCAAATGACAACTCATTTGTCCATGGCTAGGAAACATAACCATCTTTGATAAACGAGCTAGTCAAGTAGAGGCATACTAGTGACACTATGTTTGTCTATGTATTCACACATGTATTATGTTTCCGGTTAATACAATTCTAGAATGAATAATAAACATTTATCATGATATAAGGAAATAAATAATAACTTTATTATTGCCTGTAGGGCATATTTCCTTCACCGAACCTATTACTCGGTTTTGAAATATCATCAATATGTGAAGTTTTATATACAAGATTGTCTAAAGAAATGGTTGTCTGTCGATTGAAGTCTATCCTGCCTTTAATATCACACATTTAAATTGCCTCTATTCGAGGGAGGTTGGTTATAGATAACATTTTAGTGGCATATGAGTGTTTGCATAAGATAAAATAAGAGAGATGGATAAGCAATCATGTGTGTCCTGAAGTTAGATATGCAGAAAGCATATTACAAAGTGGAATGGGTGTTTCTAGAAAATACAATGTGAACTGGGATTCAATCTCAATGGGTGAATTTAATTATGAGTTGTGTCCCCTCTGCGACATACATAGTTTGTAATAATTTTCAAGAGACGGATACATTTATTCCAATAGAAGAATCCTCTCGCACCATGTTTATAATTGTTGTGTGTTGAAGGTTTATCTAGTTTACAATAGTATGAAGAAGAAACTAGTGGCATTGATGGGATTACTTTGTGTAGAAATGCATCGTCAGTTTCATACATACTATTTGCTGATGATTCCCTGATTCTTATGAAGGCGGATGTTAAATGCAGCTTCCTTACAACAAGTTCTAGACACCTATTGTGAAAATTCTGGTCAACTAGTGAGGAGAGTAAAATCAAGTATATTTTTTGCCATGATACAGTTGTTACTAACAAAGTTGAAATATGTCAATAACTACACATTGATAACGTTGAACAGTCTCTGGACCTATACTTGGTCCATCTAGATCTTTGACCTGGATTAGCTGACTCGGCCTCCTCGAAACAGGCTTTCACCCTGATTTATATAAAGCAAACACGTAAGATATATTATTTTGGTCTATACTCGGCCTCCTTCATTGTCCACAACAGTATGTCCACTGGCATAACGCCTTTGGTTAAGACATGCATCACCCTCTTCATCTTCGTTACCTTCGACATCACAACATGTGCATCTTTATGCAGCTCGTCCACCCTCTTCAACCGAGAGCACACCTCCATAGACTTCACGAACTTCATGTGGTCACCAAGCGAGCACCCAATGATGAATGCCCTCCATCCAGGGTCGGCGGGGAAAGAGTTCATGGTGGTGGAGCTTTGGTGAGAGAGAGAGATGCATAAGAGGTGATAGTAGAAACACACACACACGCACACACTCTCTCTCTCTCTCTCTCTCTCACACACACACACACACACACAGAGAGAGAGATGGGTGGAAGATGTAGTGGAGTGTGGTGGTAGATAATTAGGGGTTTTGGAGGTTCAAGTGGTAGGTGGGTAGTATGAATGAATGCTAAAGATGAAATGTAGTAGATTTTCTGCATGCATCCATCGATGTTGTTCATATGTGTATTACATTTTGTCCCTCCATTCAGCTGCTGTTCATATGTTCGATGTAGGACGACAAAGTTGATTTGGGAAACTCCTCCAAGGGCAAGAAGGTTGTGTTCGACCAGAAGGGAAAGATGGTAAGTGATACATCTCCAACATATCTATAATTTTTGATTGTTCCATGCTATTATATTATCTATTTTGGATGTTTATATGCATTATTATGTTATTTTATATTGTTTTTTGGACTAACTTATTAACCTAGAGCCCAGTGCCAGTTTCTGTTTTTTCCTTGTTTTTGAGTTTCGCAGAAAAGGAATATCAAACGGAGTCCAAACGGAATAGAACTTCACGATGATTTTTCTTGGACCAGAAGACACCCAGGGGACTTGGAGTCCAAGTCAGAAGAACCGCGAGGCTGCGGCAAGGGTGGAGGGCGCGCCCTGTGGGGGGGGGGAGGGGGAGGGGCGCCCCCTACCTTGTGGGCCCCTCGGGACTCATCTGCCTAGACCTTCGTCCTATATATTCACATATATTTCAAAGCCCTTCAGGAGAGCCACGAAACCACTTTTCCACCGCCGCAACCTTCTGTACCCGTGAGATCCCATCTTGGGGCCTTTTAAGACAATCTACCAGAGGGGGATTCGATCATGGAGGGCTTCTACATCAACCCTATTGCCCTTCCGATGAAGCATGAGTAGTTTACCTTAGACCTACGGGTCCATAGTTAGCAGCTAGATGGCTTCTTCTATCTCTTTGATTCTCAATATCATGTTCTCCTCAATGTTCTTGGAGATCTATCTGATGTAATCTTCTTTTGCGGTGTGTTTGTCAAGATCTGATGAAATGTGGATTTATAATCAGATTATCTATGAATATTATTTGAATCTTCTCTGAATTCATATATGCATGATTTGATATCTTTGTATTTCTCTTCAAATTATCGTTTTGGTTTGGACAACTAGATTGGTTTTTCTTGCAATGGGAGAGGTGCTTAGTTTTGGGTTCAATCTTGCGGTGTCCTCACCTAGTGACAAAGTAGGGGTAGCGAGGCACATATTGTATTGTTGCCATCAAGGATAAAAAGATGGGGTTTTCATCATATTGCTTGAGTTTATCCCTCTACAACATGTCATCTTACTTAATGCGTTACTCTGTTCTCTTGAACTTAATACTCTAGATGCAGGCAAGAATCGGTCGATGTCTGGAGTAACAGTAGTAGATGCAAACAGGAGTCGGTCTACTTGACACGGACGTGATGCCTATATGCATAATCATTGCCTTGGATATCATCATAACTTTACGCTGTTCTATCAATTGCTCGATGCTACGTCTTGAGCTTGCGTTGGTTTTCCCCGAAGAGGAGAGGATGATGCAACATAGTAGCATAAGTATTTCCCTCAGTTTTTGAGAACCAAGGTATCAATCCAGTAGGAGGTCACGCGCAAGTCCCTCGTACCTGCACAAAACGATAGCTACTCGCAACCAACGCGATTAGGGGTTGTCAATCCCTTCACGGTCACTTACGAGAGTGAGATCTAATAGAGATAATATTTTTGGTATAAAGATGCAAAGTAAAAAGTAAAAGCAAAGCAAGTAAATAAAGTGATGGAGATTGATATGATGAGAATAGACATGGGGGCCATAGGTTTCACTAGTGGCTTCTCTCGAGAGCATAAGTATTCTATGGTGGGTGAACAAATTAATGTTGATCAATTGACAGAATTGAGCATAGTTATGAGTATATCTAGGCGATGATCATGTATATAGGCATCACGTCCAAAACAAGTAGATCGAAACGATTCTGCATCTACTACTATTACCCCACTCATCGACCACTATCCAGCATGCATCTAGAGTATTAAGTAAAAATAGAGTAACGTCGTAAGCAAGATGACATGATGTAGAGGGATAAATTCATGCAATATGATAAAACACCATCTTGTTATCCTCGATGGCAACAATACAATACGTGCCTTGCAACTCTATCTGTCACTGAGTAAGGACACCGCAAGATTGAACCCAAAGCTAAGCACTTCTCCCATTACAAGAACTACCAATCTAGTTGGCCAAACCAAATAAGATAATTCGAAGAGACTTGCAAAGATAACTCAATCATACATAAAAGAATCCAGAGAAGAATCAAATATTTTCCATAGATAAGGTGGATCATAAACCCACAATTCATCGGTCTCAACAAACACACCGCAAAAAGAAGATTACATCGAATAGATCTCCACGAGAGAGGGGGAGAACATTGTATTGAGATCCAAAAAGAGAGAAGAAGCCATCTAGCTATTAGAAGGTCTGAAGTAAACTACTCACACTTCATCGGAGGGGCTATGGTGATGATGTAGAAGCCCTCCATGGTGGATGCCCCTTCCGGCGGAGCTCCGGAATAGGCCCAAAGATGGGATCTCGTGGATACAGAAAGTTGAGGCAGTGGAATTAGGTTTTTGGCTCCCCTTCTGATCGTTCGGGGATACGTAGGTATATATAGGAGGAAGGAGTACATCGGTGGAGCTCCAAGGGGCCCACGAGGTAGGGGGGCGCGCCCAGGGGGGCCCTCCACCCTTGTGACCGCCTCTGGTGCTTCTTGGAGTAGGGTCCAAGTCTCCTGGGTCACGTTCGGTTGGAAAATCACGATCCCGAAGGTTTCATTCCGTTTGGACTCCGTTTGATATTCTGGTTCTTCGAAATACTGAAAAAGGCAAAAAACAGTAATTCTGGGCTGGGCCTCCGGTTAATAGGTTAGTCCCAAAAATAATATAAAAGTGGAAAATAAAGCCCAATATAGTCCAAAACAGTAGATAATGTAGCATGGAGCAATCAAAAATTATAGATACGTTGGAGACGTATCAAGCATCCCCAAGCTTAATTCCTGCTCGTCCTCGAGTAGGTAAATGATAAAAAAGAATTTTTGATGCGGAGTGATACTTTGGCATAATTTCAATGTAAATCTTCTTAATTGTGATATGAATATTCAGATTCGAAAGATTCAAGACAAAAGTTCATATTGACATAAAAATAATAATATTCAAGCATACTAATCAAAGCAATCATGTCTTGTCAAAATAGCATGGCAAAAGAAAGTTCATCCCTACAAAATCATATAGTTAGGCTATGCTTCATTTTCGTCACACAAAGATGTTCCCAACTTCTATTCCCCCGATGACAAGCCAAGCAATTGTTTCATACTTAAATAATCTCAAACTTTTTCAACCTTCACGCAATACATGAGCATGAGCCATGTATATAGCACTATGGGTGGAATAGAATATGATGATGGGGATTGTGTGGAGAAGACAAAAAAGGAGAAAGTCTCACGTTGACGAGGCTAATCAACGGGCTATGGAGATGCCCATCAATTGATATCAACACGAGGAGTAGGGATTGCCATGCAACGGATGCACTAGAGCTATGAATGCTCAACAAAATAAAACTAGTGGGTGTGCATCCAACTTGCTTGCTCATGAAGACCTAGGGCATTTTGAGGAAGCCCATCGTAGGAATATACAAGCCAAGTTCTATAATGAAAAATTCCCACTAGTATATGAAAGTGATAACATATGAGACTCACTACATGAAAAGCATGGTGCTACTTTGAAGCACAATATATGAGACTCACTACATGAAGAACGAGGTGCTACTTTGAAGCACAAGTGTGGAAAAAGAGATAGTAGCATTGCCCTTTTTTTGGGCCTTTCTTTTTTTGGCCTTTCTTTTTTTATTTGGGCAATGCTCTAATAATGATGATCATCACACTTCTATTGATTACAACATGAGGATTACAACTCGAAACTAGAACAAGGTATGATTCTATATGAATGCCTCCGACGGTGTACCGGGATGGTGCAATGAATCAAGAGTGACATGTATGAAAAATAATGGATGGTGGCTTTGCCACAAATATGATGTCAACTACATGATCATGCAATGGCAATATGACAAAAGTAATGTATGTCATGATGATGATGATGGAAGTTGCATGGCAATATATCTCGGAATGGCTATGGAAATGCCATAATAGGTAGGTATGGTGGCTATTTTGAGGAAGATATAAGGAGGTTTATGTGTGATAGAGCGTATCGTATCACGGGGTTTGGATGCACCGGCGAAGTTTGCACCAACTCTCAAGGTGAGAAAGGGCAATGCACGGTACCGAAGAGGCTAGCAATGGCGGAAAGGTAAAAGTGCGTATAATCCATGGACTCAACATTAGTCAAAAGAACTCATATACTTATTGCAAAAACTTAGAAGTCATCAAAAATCAAGTACTACGTGCATGCTCCTAGGGGGATAGATTGGTAGGAAAAGACCATCACTCATCCCCGACCGCCACTTATAAGGATGCACAAGCCAGGTACACTTCATGTTTCAAATTTGTTACACAACTTTAACCATACATGCATGCTACGGGACTTACAAACTTCAACACAAGTATTTCTCAAATTCATAATCACCCAACTAGCATGACTATGATATTATCACCTCCATATCTCAAAACAATTATCAAGCATCAAACTTATCTTAGTATTCAACGCACTCAAAAGAAAGTTTCACATATCTTGAACACCAAGTATATTAACATTAAGCAAATTACCATGCTATTAACGACTCTCAAAATAATCTAAGTGAAGCATGAGAGATCAAGTTTCTTTAAAACAAGTCCACCACCGTGCTCTAAAAGATCTAATTGAAGTACTAGAGCAAAAATTATCACGCTCAAAAGATAGAAGTGAAGCACTATGAGCAAAACTAGCAAGCTCAAAAGATATAAGGAAGCACATAGAGTATTCTAACAAATTCCAAATCATATATGGATCTCTAAAAAAGGTGTATACAGCAAGGATGATTGTGGTAAACTAACAAGTAAAGACACAAATAATACAAGACGCTCCAAGCAAAACACATATCATGTTGGTGAATAAAAATATAGCTCCAAGTAAATTACCGATGGAAGTGGACAAAAGAGGGGATGCCTTCCGGGGCATCCCCAAGCTTTGACTTTTTGGTGTCCTTGGATTATCTTGGGGGTGCCATGGGAATCCCCAAGATTAGGCTCTTGCCACTCCTTGTTCCATAATCCATCAAAAGAATTCACCCAAAACTTGAAAACTTCACAACACAAAACTCAATATAAATCTCGTGAGCTCCGTTAGAGAAAGAAAACAAAAGACTACTTCAAGGTACTGTAATGAACTCATTATTTATTTATATTGGTGTTAAAACTACTGTATTCCAACTTCTCTATGGTTTATAAACTATTTTACTAGCCATAGATTCATCAAAATAAGCACACAACACACGAAAAATAGAATTTGTCAAAAACAGAACAGTCTGTAGAAATCTTTAACTAACGCAAACTTCTGGAACTCTAAAAATTCTACCAAAATAGGAAGTCCTGGACAATTTGTTTATTGATCAGCAACAAAAAGAATCAACGCAAAAGCACGTTCCTGTGATTTATCATAATTATATTTGTGCGTGCAAAGTTTCTGTTTTTCTGCAGAATCAAATCAACTATCATCGTAGGTTATCCTATAGGTCCTACTTGGCATAAACACTAATTAAAACATAAAATCACATCTAAACAGAAGGTATATGGATTATTTATTCCTAAACAGAAGCAAAAACAAAAAACACAAAATAAAATTGGGTTGCCTCCCAACAAGCGCTATCGTTTAACGCCCCTAGCTAGGCATAAAAGCAAGGATAGATCTAGGTTGTGCCGTAATAATAAGATAGATCTTGAAAGCTCATCTCTTATTCCCTACGTTCGACAGCAAGTTTCCTTTGAGGCAAGCAAAAATAATCAAAAGGGCTAAATTTAGCGGGACAAAAATCCCCAAGATCAATCACGGGAGGAACGGGTTCCTCCCTTGGCCCTTCATAGTGCACAACTATTTCATCATTGAAAGCATTCTTTTGGCAAAATCTTGTGAGCTTATACTCGAGAGAGTATCCTAGCTCATTATTTCTAAGGACAAAATCATTATTAAGCTCGTTAATGCAATCAACTAAGACATTGATAGGGACCTTTTTTCTAAGGTTTTCATTGAAAGCGACATAGTACGAAGATTGAAAACGTCTAATTTCCTCTTGATCATAGAGGATTGCTTCTATGGGCGGACGACCGGCGTCCACCCTATATTGCGCATAGATTTCTTTGGCTTCTCTTATGATAAATCTAAATTCATGAGCCAATAAGATAGTAACAGCACGCTTAATAGAAGAGTTCTCAATATTAGAGAATTCTAAGAAAATTCTCTGTATGCAAGGGTGCATATGCATAAATTGTCTTTCAAGTTCAACCACAAGCATAGCTATAGCATCCGCAAGGCTACTAGTTCTATGAAGGATAGAACAGCCCATGGAAGGTAAAGCACCGGCACAAGTAAAGAAATCTTGAATAACACCTTTGCCAATGATGTTACCACTACCGATTCAAAACTTTTTGGTATGCAAGATAGGAGGTTCATCGGCCGGAGCCTCGGGATTTTCTGTATTATCATTGTTGTCCATATCGACGATAATCTCCCCAATTTCAGACATAGCGGCAAAAAAAGTAAGGCGGAAGAAAGCAAACAAAAGGGAAAGTAGGAGGAGATTGGAAAATAGAGGGCAAATAAAACGGCAAGGGTGAAGTGGGGGAGAGGAAAACGAGAGGCAAATAATTTAATGCGAGAGATAGGGATTGTGATGGGTACTTGGTATGTTAACTTTTGCGTAGGCATCCCCGGCAACGGCGCCAGAAATCCTTCTTCCTACGTCTTGAGCTTGCGTTGGTTTTCCCCGAAGAGGAGAGGATGATGCATCACAGTAGCGTAAGTATTTCCCTCAGTTTTTGAGAACCAAGGTATCAATCCAGTAGGAGGTCACGCGCAAGTCCCTCGTACCTGCACAAAACAATAGCTACTCGCAACCAACACGATTAGGGGTTGTCAATCCCTTCACGGTCACTTACGAGAGTGAGATCTAATAGAGATAATATTTTTGGTATTTTTTGTATAAAGATGCAAAGTAAAAAGTAAAAGCAAAGCAAGTAAATAAAGTGATGGAGATTGCTATGATGAGAATAGACCCGGGGGCCATAGGTTTCACTAGTGGCTTCTCTCGAGAGCATAAGTATTCTATGGTGGGTGAACAAATTACTGTTGAGCAATTGACAGAATTGAGAATAGTTATGAGTATATCTAGGCGATGATCATGTATATAGGCATCACGTCCAAAACAAGTAGATCGAAACGATTCTGCATCTACTACTATTACTCCACTCATCGACCGCTATCCAGCATGCATCTAGAGTATTAAGTAAAAACAGAGTAACGCCGTAAGCAAGATGACATGATGTGGAGGGATAAATTCATGCAATATGATAAAAACCCCATCTTGTTATCCTCGATGGCAACAATACAATAGGTGCCTTGCAACTCTTTCTATCACTGAGTAAGGACACCGCAAGATTGAACCCAAAGCTAAGCACTTCTCCCATTACAAGAACTACCAATCTAGTTGGCCAAACCAAATAAGATAATTCGAAGAGACTTGCAAAGATAACTCAATCATACATAAAAGAATTTAGAGAAGAATCAAATATTTTCCATAGATAAGCTGGATCATAAACCCACAATTCATCGGTCTCAACAAACACACCGCAAAAAGAAGATTACATCAAATAGATCTCCATGAGAGAGGGGGAGAACATTGTATTGAGATCCAAAAAGAGAGAAGAAGCCATCTAGCTACTAGCTATGGACCCGAAGGTCTGAAGTAAACTACTCACACTTCATCGGAGGGGCTATGGTGATGATGTAGAAGCCCTCCATGGTGGATGCCCCCTCCGGCGGAGCTCCGGAACAGGCCCCAAGATGGGATCTCGTGGATACAGAAAGTTGCGGCAGTGGAATTAGGTTTTTGGCTCCCCTTCTGATCGTTCGGGGATACGTAGGTATATATAGGAGGAAGGAGTACGTCGGTGGAGCTCCGAGGGGCCCACGAGGTAGGGGGGCGCGCCCAGGGGGGGTGCGCCCTCCACCCTCGTGACCGCCTTTGGCGCTTCTTGGAGTAGGGTCCAAGTCTCCTGGGTCACGTTCGGTTGGAAAATCACGATCCCGAAGGTTTCATTCCGTTTGGACTCCGTTTGATATTCTGTTTCTTCGAAATACTGAAAAAGGCAAAAAACAGCAATTCTGGGCTGGGCCTCTGGTTAATAGGTTAGTCCCAAAAATAATATAAAAGTGGAAAATAAAGCCCAGTATAGTCCAAAACAGTAGATAAAGTAGCATGGAGCAATAAAAAATTATAGATACGTTGGAGACGTATCACTCGACAGTAATTTGTTCAGCCACCATATTATTTGCCTTCATGAGAGAAGCCTCTAGTCAAACCTATGCCCCCGGGGTCTATTTTCCATCATATTAGTTTCCGATCTACTATTATGCAATCTTTTATTTTTAGATCTATAAACCAAAAAACCCAAAAGTATTTTATCTTTTGTTTAGTTTTATCTATCTCTATTAGATCTCACCTTTGCAAGTGACCATGAAGGGATTGACAACCCCTTTATCGCGTTGGGCGCAAGTGTTTGATTGTTTGTGCAGGTGCATAGATTGGGGACTTGCTTGTACCTCCTACTGGATTGATACCTTGATTCTCTAACTGAGGGAAATACTTATCTCTACTTTGCTGCATCACCCTTTCCTCTTTAAGGGAAAAACCAACGCAAGCTCAAGAAGCAGCAATAAGTTGAGCTCGGTAGCGCCCAAAGAGGCCTAACAACTACAACCATTTCCATGAGGACACTGGCCTAAGACACTTCTGGAAGGTCATCCTTACACCCAAGTAGGAGTGCCTGCCGATGCACCTTGAGTTCACCAAGCACTTGACCACCATCCCAAAGGAACTCATGCTGAGGACGAACACCGGTTGCGCCTAGAGGGTCACAGTCCGGACGATCAACAACAAGCACACCCTTGATAAGGGTTATGCCCCTTCGTCATTGCTCACTAGATCAAGATGGGTACCTCATCGCCTTCAAGCTGGCGACTCCCAACACCTTGAAGTGTTGGGGAACGCAGTAATTTCAAAAAATTTCCTACACACACGCAAGATCTATCATGGTGATGCATAGCAAAAAGAGGGGAGAGTGTAGCCCATGTACCCTTGTAGATAGTAAGCGGAAGTGTTATGACAACGCAGTTGATGTAGTCGTATGTCTTCACGATCCGACCGATCCTAGTACTGAAAGTACAGCACCTCCGCGATCTGCACACGTTCGGCTCGGTGACGTCCCACGAACTCTCGATCCAGCTGAGTGTCGAGGGAGAGCTTCGTCAGCACGACGGTGTGATGAAGGTGATGATGAAGCTACCGGCGCACGGCTTCGCCTAAGCACTGCAACGATATGACCGAGGTGGAAATCTGTGGAGGGGAGCAGCGCATGATGTCTACTACACAACCTTCTTCTTGTAGACATTGTTGGGCCTCCAAGTGCAGAGGTTTGTAGGACAGTAGCAAATTTCCCTCAAGTGGATGACCTAAGGTTTATCAATCCGTGGGAGGCATAGGATGAAGATGGTCTCTCTCAAACAACCCTGCAACCGAATAGCAAAGAGTCTCTTGTGCCCCCAACACACCCAATACAATGGTAAATTGTATAGGTGCACTAGCTCGGCGAAGAGATGGTGATACAAGTGCAATATCGATGGTAGATATAGGTTTTCGTAATCTGAAAATATAAAAACAGCAAGGTAACTAATGATAAAAGTGAGCGCAAACGGTATTGCAATGCTAGGAAACAAGACCTAGGGTTCATACTTTCGTTAGTGCAAGTTCTCTCAACAATAATAACATAATTGGATCATATAACTATCCCTCAACATGCAACAAAGAGTCACTCCAAAGTCACTAATAGCGGAGAACAAACGAAGAGATTATTGTAGGGTACGAAAACAACTCAAAGTTATCCTTTCTGATTGATCTATTCAAGAGTCCGTAGTAAAATAACACGAAGCTATTCTTTCCGTTCAATCTATCCCAGAGTTCGTACTAGAATAACACCTTAAGACACAAATCAACCAAAACCCTAATGTCACCTAGATACTCCAATGTCACTTCAAGTATCCGTGGGTATGATTATACGATATGCATCACACAATCTCAGATTCATCTATTCAACCAACACAAAGAACTTCAAAGAGTGCCCCAAAGTTTCTACCGGAGAGTCAAGACGAAAATGTGTGCCAACTCCTATGCATAGATTACCAAGGTCACGGAACCCGCAAGTTGATCACCAAAACATACATCAAGTGAATCAATAGAATACCCAATTGTCACCACGGGTATCCCATGCAAGACATACATTAAGTGTTCTCAAATCCTTAAAGACTCAATTCGATAAGTTACTTCAAAGGGAAAACTCAATCCATTACAAGAGATAGAGGGGGAGAAACATCATAAGATCCAACTATAGTAGAAAAGCTCGCGATACATCAAGATTGTGCCAAATCAAGAACACGAGAGAGAGAGAGAGATCAAGCACATAGCTACTGGTACATACCCTCAGCCCCGAGAGTGAACTACTCCCTCCTCGTCATGGAGAGCGTCGGGATGATGAATATGGCCACCGGTGAGGGATCCCCCCTTCGGCAGGGTGCCGGAACAGGGCCCCGATTGGTTTTTGGTGGCTACAGAGGCTTGCAGCGGTGGAACTCCCGATCTAGGTTATGTTCTGGAAGTTTGGGTATATATAAGAGGTGTTGGCGTCAGGAACAAGTCAGTGGGGTCTCCGAGGCGGCCACGAGGTAGGGGGCGCGCCATGGGGGGTAGGGCGCGTGTCCCACCCTTGTGAGTGCATCGGGACTCTTCTGGCCCATCTCCAATACTCCGTGGGATTCTTCTGGTCCAAAAAAATCTCGGTGAAATTTCAGGTCAATTGGACTCCGTTTGGTTTTCCTTTTCTGCGATACTCAAAAACAAGAAAAAAACAGAAACTGGCTCTAGGCTCTAGGTCAATAGGTTAGTCCCAAAAATCATATAAAATAGCATATAAATGCATATAAAACATCCTAGATGGATAATATAATATCATGGACCAATCAAAAATTATAGATACGTTGGAGACGTATCAAGAATCCCCAAGCCTAATTCCTGCTCGTCCTCGAGTAGGTAAATGATAACAACAAATTTTTTATGTGGAATCCTACCTAACAATTTTCAATGTAATTCTCTTTATTGTGGCATGAGTGTTTACATCCAATAGATTCTAGACAAAGGTTTAATATTGACATAAAAATAGTAATACTTCAAGCATGCTAACCAAGCAATTACATCTTATCAAAATAACATAGCCAAAGAAAGCTTATCCCTACAAAATCATATAGTTTGGCCATGCTTCATTTTCCTCACACAAAATGCTCCCATCATGCACAACCCCGATGACAAGCCGAGCAATTGGTTCATACTTTTTAACGCGCTTCAGCCTTTTCAACCCTCACATAATACATGAGCGCAAGCCATGGATATAGCACTACAGGTGGAATAGCATATGATGATGGGGGTTATGTGAGGAGACAAAAAAGGAGAAAGTCTCACATTGACGCGGCTAATCAACGGGCTATGGAGATGCCCATCAATTGATGTCAATGCGAGGAGTAGGGATTGCCATGCAACGGATGCACTAGAGTTATAAATATATGAAAGCTCATCTAAAGAAACTAAGTGGGTGTGCATCCAACTTGCTTGCTCATAATGAAAAATTCCCACTAGTATATGAAAGTGACAAAATAAGAAACTCGCTATCATGAAGATCATGGTGCTATTTTGAAGCACAAGTGTGGAAAAAGGATAGTAACATTGTCCCTTCTCTCTTTTTCTCTCATTTTTTGTTTGGGCTTCTTTGGCCTCTCTCTTTTTATTTGGGCTTCTTTGGCCTCTTTTTTTTGTCCAGAGTCTCATCCCGATTTCTGGGGCAATCATAGTCTCCATCATCCTTTCCGCACATGGGATAATGCTCTAATAATGATGATAATCACACTTTTGTTTACTCATAACTCAATATTACAACTCGATACCAGAACAAGAATATGAATCTATGTGAATGCCTCCGGTGGTGTACCGGGATATGCAATGAATCAAGAGCGACATGTATGCAATAATTATGAGGGTGGCTTCTCCACAAATATGATGTCAACTACATGATCATGCAAAGCAATATGACAATGATGGAGCGTATCATAATACGGAACGGTGGGAAGTTGCATGGCAATATATCTCAGAATGGCTATGGAAATGCCATAATGGTAGGTATGGTGGCTGTTTTGAGGAAGATATAAGGAGGCTTATGTGTGATAGAGCATATCGTATCACGGGGTTTGGATGCATCGGCGAAGTTTGCACCAACTCTCGAGCCGAGAAAGGGCAATGCACGGTACCGTAGAGGCTAGCAAATTGCGATTAGGTAAGAGTGCGTATAATCCATGGACTCACATTAGTCATAAAGAACTCATATACTTATTGCAAAAGTTTATTAGCCCTCGAAGCAAAGTACTACTACGCATGCCCTAGGGGGATAGATTGGTAGGAAAAGACCATCGCTCGTCCCCGACCGCCACTCATAAGGAAAGCAATCAAAGAACACCCCATGCTTCAAATTTGTGTCACAACGTTTACCATACGTGCATGCTACGGGACTTACAAGCCTCAACACAAGTATTTCTCAATTCCACAATTACCCAACTAGCATGACTCTAACATTACCACCTTTATATCTCAAAAAACTATCAAGTATCATAGTATTTAATGCACTCTATATGAAAGTTTTTATGATACCCATCTTGGATGCCTATCATATTAGGACTAATGTTATAGCCAAAGCAAATTACCATACTGTTTTAAAAGACTCTCAAAATAATATAAGTGAAGCATGAGAGCAAATGACAAACTACTCCGAAAGATATAAGTGAAGATCAATGAGTAGTCAAATAATTATTTAACTATGTGAAGACCCTCTAACATTTAAGAATTCTAGATCTTGGGATATTATTCAAACATCAAGCAAAACAAAATAAAATGACGCTCCAAGCAAAACACATATCATGTGGTGATAAAAATATAGCTCCAAGTAAAGTTACCAATGAACGAAGACGAAAGAGGGGATGCCTTCCGGGGCATCCCCAAGCTTAGGCTCTTGGTTGTCCTTGAATATTACCTTTGGGTGCCTTGGGAATCCCCAAGCTTAGTCTATTGCCACTCCTTATTCCATAGTCCATCAAATCTTTACCCAAAACTTGAAAACTTCACAACACAAAACTCAACAGAAAACTCGTAAGCAACGTTAGTATAAGAAAATAAACCATCACTTTTGGTACTGTTGTGAACTCATTCTAAATTCATATTGGTGTAATATCTACTGTATTCCAACTTCTCTATGGTTCATACGCTCCGATACTACTCATAGATTCATCAAAATAAGCAAACAACACATAGAAAAGAGAAACTGTCAAAAACAGAACAGTCTGTAGTAATCTGTATCATTTGAATAATTCTGTAACTCCAAAATTCTGAAATAAATTGTTGGACCTGAGGAATTTGTCTATTAATCATCTGCAAAAAGAATCAACCTGAAAGTACTCTCCAGTAAAAAAATGGCAGCTAATCTCGTGAGCACAAAAGTTTCTGTTTTTTACAGCAAGACCGCAAAGACTTCACCCAAGTCTTCCCAAAGGTTCTACTTGGCACAAGCACTAATTAAAAGATAAAACCACATCTAACCAGAGGCTAGATAGATTATTTATTACTAAACAGGAGCAAAAATCAAAGAACAAAAATAAAATTGGGTTGCCTCCCAACAAGCGCTAACGTTTAACGCCCCTAGCTAGGCATGATGATTTCAATGATGCTCACATAAAAGATAAGAATTGAAACATAAAGAGAGCATCATGAAGAATATGACAAGCACATTTAAGTCTAACCCACTTCCTATGCATAGGGATTTTCTGAGCAAACAACTTATGGGAACAATAATCAACTAGCATAGGAAGGCAAAACAAGCATAACTTCAAAACTTTAGGCACATAGAGAGGAAACTTGATATTATTGCAATTCCTACACACATATGTTCCTCCCTCATAATAATTTTCAGTAGCATCATGAATGAATTCAACAATATAACTATCGCATAAAGCATTCTTTTCATGAGCCACAAGCATAGAATTTTTATTACTCTCCACATAAGCAAATTTCTTCTCATGAATAGTAGTTGGAGCAAACTCAACAAAATAACTATCATGTGAGTCATACTCCAATTGAAAATTAAAATCAAGATGACAAATTTCATGGTTATCATTGTTCTTTATAGCATACATGTCATCACAATAATCATCATAGATAGCAACTTTGTTCCCATAATCAATTGGAACCTCTTCCAAAATAGTGGATTCATCACTAAATAAAGTCATGACCTCTCCAAACCCACTTTCATAATTATCACAATAAGATTCAACACCCTTCAAAATAGTGGGATCATTACTTCCTAAAGTTGACACTCTTCCAAACCCACTTTCATCAATATAATCATCATAAATAGGAGGCATGCTATCATCATAATAAATTTGCTCATCAAAACTTGGGGGACAAAAATATCATTTTCATCAAACATAGCATCCCCAAGCTTGTGGCTTTGCATATCATTAGCATCATGGATATTCGAAGAATTCGTACTAACAACATTTCAATCATGCTCATCATTCAAATATTTAGTGCCAAACATTTTAATGCATTCTTCTTCGAACACTTGAGCACAATTTTCCTTTCCATCATTTTCACGAAAGATATTAAAAATATGAAGCATATGAGGCACCCTTAATTCCATTTCTTGTAGTTTTCTTTCATAGACTAAACTAGTGATAAAACAAGAAACAAAAAGATTCGATTGCAAGATCTAAAGATATACCTTCAAGTACTCACCTCCCCAGCAACCGCGCCAGAAATTGCTTGATGTCTACTACACAACCTTCTTCTTGTAGACGTTGTTGGGCCTCCAAGTGCATAGGTTTATAGGACAGTAGCAAATTTCCCTCAAGTGGATGACCTAAGGTTTATCAATCCGTGGGAGGTGTAGGATGAAGATGGTCTCTCTCAAACAACCATGCAACCAAATAACAAAGAGTCTCTTGTGTCCCCAACACACCCAATACAATGGTAAATTGTATAGGTGCACCAGTTCGGCGAAGAGATGGTGATACAAGTGCAATATGGATGGTAGATATAGGTTTTTGTAATCTGAAAATATGAAAACAGCAAGGTGACTAATGATAAAAGTGAGCACAAACAGTATTGCAATGCTAGGAAACAAGGCCTAGGGTTCATACTTCTGCTAGTGCAAGTTCTCTCAACAATAATAACATAATTGGATCATAAAACTATCCCTCAACATGCAACAAAGAGTCACTCCAAAGTCACTAATAGCGGAGAACAAACGAAGAGATTATTGTAGGGTACGAAACCACCTCAAAGTTATCCTTTCTGATCGATCTATACAAGAGTCCGTTGTAAAATAACACGAAGCTATTCTTTCCGTTCGATCTATCCTAGAGTTCGTACTAGAATAACACCTTAAGACACAGATCAACCAAAACCCTAATGTCACCTAGATACTCCAATGTCACTTCAAGTATCCGTGGGTTTGATTATACGATATGCATCACATAATCTCAGATTCATCTATTCAACCACCACAAAGAACTTCAAAGAGTGCCCCAAAGTTTCTACCGGAGAGTCAAGACGAAAACATGTGCCAACCCCTATGCATAGATTCCCAAGGTCACGAAACCCGCAAGTTGATCACCAAAACATACATCAAGTGAATCAATAGAATACCCCATTGTCACCACGGGTATCCCACGCAAGACATAAATCAAGTGTTCTCAAATCCTTAAAGACTCAATCCGATAAGATAACTTCAAAGGGAAAACTCAATCCATTACAAGAGATAGAGGGGGAGAAACATCATAAGATCCAAGTACAGTAGCAAAGCTCGCGATACATCAAGATCGTGCCAAATCAAGAACATGAGAGAGAGAGAGAGATCAAACACATAGCTACTGGTACATACCCTCAGCCCCGAGGATGAACTACTCCCTCCTCGTCATGGAGAGCGCCGTGATACGTCTCCAACGTATCTATAATTTTTGATTGTTCCATGCTATTATATTATCCATCTAGGATGTTTTATATGAATTTATATTCTATTTTATATGATTTTTGGGACTAACCTATTAACCTAGAGCCCAGTGCCAGTTTTTGTTTTTTCCTTGTTTTTGAGTATCGCAGAAAAGGAAAACCAAACGGAGTCCAATTGACCTAAAAATTGACGGAGATTATTTTTGGACCAGAAGAAGCCCACAGAGCATCGGAGATGGGCCAGAAGAGTCCTGAGGCACCCACGAGGGTGGGGGTGCGCCCTACCCCCTGGGCGTGCCCCCCTGACTTGTTCCCGATGCCAAAACATCTTATATATACAAAAACCTCCAAAAATAACCTAGATCGGGAGTTCTGCCACCGTAAGACTCTGTAGCCACCAAAAACCAATCGGGACCCTGCTTCGGCACCCAGCCAGAGGGGTGAATCCCTCTCCGGTGGCCATCTTTATCATCCCTCTCTCCATGACGAGGAGGGAGTCACTACAAAAAAAGACACATCCATGAGATTTTGGGCCGAATGAATTTTTTTCTGTCATACATATGACACTTCTATGACGATAATTGTGACAAAACCCGGTATCATCATAGATGTGGTGGGCTCCTACTTCTATGACAAAAAATCATGACAAAAAAATGGGCTTTTCGTCCTGGGCGGGCCGGAGACACAGCTGCATGACATTCTTTGGGCCGTCCATGACGGAAAAAGCCGTGGTAGAAGCGAGGGGGAGGAAAATTTCGGGGAGTTGCCGGTTACGGTGGGAGGTCGAGGGCGGAGCGATGCATGTTTCTCTCGTACGTACGCGCGTGTGTGCGAGGCGTTGGCTCTAACTGAAGCCGAGCGAGGCGTTGGGCTCTAACTGAACCCGAGCGATTGCACTGCAGGCTACGCGTTACTGAACCCGAGCGATCGATCGATGGCTGTTAACTGAACCCGATGGAGCGATTCCTTCGCTACTGCTGCTAACTGAAGCCGATCGATTGGATGAACAGTGAGCGTTGTGGGGGGTTTGGATGAACAGTGAGCGGTGGCGTTGCCTCTGGATGAACAGGAACCCGTGGTGTGGAGGGCTGGATGAACAGTAGATGGTGGAGGGGTGGCCGTGGAGGGGTGGTTGAACAGGATCCCGTGGTGTGGAGGGCTGGATGAACAGTAGACGGTGGAGGGGTGCCCGTGGAGGGGTGGTTGAACAGTAGCCGGTGGAGTAGCGCGCGGTGGAGGCTGGATGAATAGGAGCCTGTGGAGGCTAGAGGAGGTCGACGATAGCCCGTGGAGGCTGGAGGAGGTCGACGGTGGAGATGAACACTATCCCGTGGAGTCCCGTTTTGCGGTACGCCACACCCCTCCCGATGAACAGGACCCCAGTTTCGACCGTAGGTGGTCCGTTTCGTCCGTTTTGCGGTACGCCACACCCGTCCTGATGAACAGGACCCCCGTTTCGACCGTAGCGCTCCAACATAAGTCCTTTTCGTCTGTTTTGCGGTACGCCACACCCCTCCCGATCAACAGGACCCCTGTTTCGACCATAGGAGGTCCGTTTCCTCCATTTTGCGGTACGCCAGGCCCGTCCCGATTAACAGGACCCCATTTCGAACGTGGCCGGTCGAACACAAGGCCGTTTCCTCCATTGTGCGGTACGCCAGGCCTCGTTTCCATTGCCTGTTCCATCCAAGCCCTCCCGATGAACACGACCACGCATTCCGTTCTGACCCAGCCGGTTGGCTCCCCATGAACACGACGACGACGCTGTTTCTCCGTTCCGACCCAGCCATGTACGTTTGCGTGAGTAGGCATTCGAGACCCTGCCCGTATATACGTACGTGGCCGTATTATCTTTCTTGCACCCTGGCCACTGTACGTATGTGTACATGCTACGTGCGCGCCTCTACTGCGACACGTGCGCGCCTCTACATCTACGACACGTGCGCCCCTCTACATCGACTAGTATGTACATACACGTTCGTGACCAGAATGACAATGCTACATATGCTTCGACCAGGTGGGTCCCGACTGTCAGGCACTTCCTTGCGTGCGAAGATGTAGCTGGTGGGTCCCAGCAGTCAGGGGGGTGAATCGTTTTTTTGCCCGGACGCACTTCCTTGCGTGCGAAGGTGTAGCTGGTGGTCCCAGCAGTCAGGGGGGAAACGTTTTTTTTGTGAAATATGGTGGCCCGTCCGGTGGATCCCCGCTGTCAGGTGGAGGAATAATTATTTTGCGCGTAATAAGGAGGCACTTCCTTGCTGCGGCCGTGGACCCAGCTGTCAGCCTCTCCACGTACAGTCCACGTCCGATGGAAGTCATTCCTTGACGACGTTGACCACGCCGCGCCGAGAGCACCAAGGCGGTGGACGACGGCGAGGCCTAGGAAGGGGACGACGCGGAGCCGGGGAAGATGCGGCAGTGGATGCCCACGCGTAGAGGAGTACGAGGGTTCACTGGTTCGCTGCGGTGTGAGGCTGCCGTTGCCGCAGAATAACAGGGGGTGTGGGTGAGTAGAGGGTGGCCTGGGCCAGCGGTGGGAGTAGTAGGGGGTGGTGAGGCCTCCGCCGCATCGCAGCCGGCCACGGGAGGTAGGAGCACGAGGCACGACCTGTGCTGGTTTGGGCAGCTGGAGCAAGAAGACCAGAGGTTGAAGAAGCACTACGACCGTTGGATGGACATCGTACGATCACTGGAGCTAGAATTGTGCATATTGACTAAGTTGACAAAGCCCTCCGTCCCCGTCAACTTAGTAGGCCCACAAGTCAGCCTGCCACTATACTGGGTCCCAGCTAGCAGGGGGAGTATTCATTTTTTTGTGCGTAATAAGGAGGTACTTCCTTGCGTGCGAAGATATAGCTGGTGGGTCCGAGCTATCAGCGGCGGTAACGTTTTTTTCGCGAAATACTGAGGCCCTTTCGGTGGGTCCCCGATGTCAGGTGGAGGAATCATTATTTTACGCGTAATAAGGAGGCATTTCCTTGCATACGGCCGTTGAACCAGCTGTCGGTCTCTCCATGTATAGTCCACTTCAGATGCATGTCGGTCGTTGACCACGTTGACCAGGCCGTGCCGAGAGCACCAGGGCGGTGGACAACGGCGAGGCCTAGGAAGGGAACGAGACGGAGGCAGGGAAGACTCCGCAGTTGTTTCCCACGCGGAGGGGAGTACGACTGAACAAGGGTTTACTGTTAGTCTGCCGTCGCCGGAGAATAACAGCAGGTGTGGGTGAGTAGAGGGATGGCTAGGCCAGCGATGGGAGTACGATGGGGCGGTGAGGCTTGCGCGGTAGCACAGCCGACCATGGGGAGGAGGGAGCAGGCAGTCCCGCCGGCGCTTGTTTGAGCGGCTGGAGCAGGAAGAGCAGAGATTGAAGAAGCACGACGGCCGTTGGATGGCCATCCAACAGTCACTTCTTGTGCGTCAACCATTTTTTAGGAAAGCCTCAAATCTGTGGAAAACAACATACAACCCATCTTCCATTATTTCTAATAATTTACAGCCCATTTGCTAATTCTTAAGGTTTTGTTTGGAGCCCATATTATTTTTGTTAGCATTACAACCCATATTGTGGCCACGGTTAAAAAAATATACGAAATTTTGCATATTTCAGTGCGGTCCGAACTGTTTTTAATCCCGAAATTTCGACTCACATTCAAACTGATTTTAAAAATAAATGTATATCAATATAAAATCCAACAAATTCTCCATGCATAAAAATTAATGTAATTTAAAATATCGAAATGAAAAAAAGATATTTGAAACTAATTGCCGGTTTGATGTGTTTTAAAAATGTACAACCCATTTCTCATTACTGATAGGCCATTTTCTCGGCTAGCTGAATGAAGCTCTCCTCGTCTTGAAAGATTTGCAGCCCAACAGGCCTGACAAAGTGACTTACTTGGCAAATCACAAAAAAACTGGGCTGTGGCCTTGGACCCAGCTGTCAAGCTCTCCACGTACAATACTCTTCCGATGGAAGTCGGTCCTTGACCACATTGACCACACCGCGCCGAGAGCACCAAGGCGGTGGACGACGGTGAGGCCTAGGAAGGGGACGAAGAGGAGCCGGGGAAGACGCGACAGTGGATGCCCACGCGGAGAGGAGTACGAGGGTTCACTGGTTCGGCTGCAGCGTGAGGCTGCTGTCGCCACAGAATAACAGGGGGTGTGGGTGAGTAGAGGGATACCCTGGGCCAGCGGTGGGAGTAGTGGGGGGGGGTGAGGCCTCCGCGGCATCACAGCCGGCCAAGAGAGGCAGGAGCAAGCGACATGACCGGCGCTGCTTTGGGCGGCTGGAGCAAGAAGACCAGAGGTTGAAGAAGCACTATGGCCGTTGGATGGACATCATACGGTCACTGGAGCTAGAATCGTTCATATTGACTAAGTTGACAAAGCCCTCCGTCCTCGTCAACTTAGTAGGCCCACAAGTCAGCCAACCACTATGGTGGGTCCCAGCTAGCAGGGGGTATTCATTTTTTGGTGCGCAATAAGGAGGCACTTCCTTGCGTGTGAAGATATAGCTGGTGGGTCTGACCTGCCAGCGGGGGGGGGGGGATTTTTTTTCGCGAAATACAGAAGCCCTTCCCACGTACAGTGCGTAATAAGGAGGAACTTTCCTTGCGTGCGACCATGAACCTCGTGGGTCCCAGCCGTCAGGCTCTCCACGTACAGTCCTCTTTCGATGACTCTCGTATGTTGACCACACCGCGCCGAGCGCACCGAGGTGATGGACGACGGCAAGGCCCCATACTGGAATGACCCGGAGATGGGGAAGACGCGGCAGTGGAGTCGCAGACGGAGAGGAGTGGGAAACTTGACTGGTTTGGGTGCGGGGTGGGCCTACACTCGGCAGAGAATAACAGGAGGTGCCGAGTGGAGGGATGGCCTGGCCGTCGGCGGGGTAGCGTTTCACTGAGGAGCGCAAAACAACGTCGCTGGATGCCGAAGGCTGGAGCAGGCGGTTCCGGTAGCGCTGGGGGAAGAAGACGAGAGATAGAAGAAGAATGCCGGCCGTTGGATGTAAATCCAACACCTTCTTAGGCTTCGACCTACTGGCCCACATGTCAGCCAGTCCATTTGTTTTTTAGTCCATTTGGTGGGCTGGGTGAAACAATGATGTAGCATCTATGCAGCCCGTTTAAATCCCATTTGCATTTTTCTCGAAATCGCGGACTTGCTGGGCTGGGTGAAAATATCATGTTGGGCTAGACGAAGATATGTTATAAAAACATAAACACATGATTGCACGTCAGTAAAATCTTTGCGAGCTTATGTACGCAATCACTAGGAGTTAACTTGGCAAGTTATATATAAACAATTATTATTATTATTTTGTAAGAACTTTCAACTTACAAAATAAAATATCATTTTAATTTAATGAGTTAATAGTACATGGGGTATTATTATTTTTTAGGCTAGACGTGGGACAGTTGAGTTGGTTCTAGGAGAAAGTAGTGGGAGAAAACTCAGTTTACATCAAAAAAGAAAGTGGGAGAAAATTCAGAGACCTGCTGGGTCCACCTGAGGAGAGGAATATGTTGGAAGGAAGGAGATTCAAAGCACGGTAGCGGAGTGAACTAGTTTTTTTACGGACAAGTGAACTAGTTTACATACATTAGCAAATAGCCACTAAAAAAACCAATCAGGTTAATGGGTTCTTAAAAGAATTATTTCGGACAAAACAGATAATTACGACACATAGGCTAATGCATAAAACACTCAGATGATAAAGGTGCTTATAAACAGATAAAGTACAACATCTAGACCTTCCTGGCACGCTTGATCATGACGCTGCGGTTGTCCGTGTACTCGTCGGTTACGGGAAGCAGACATGCCCTCATGTCCAAGATCTGCCTGTAGATGTCGTAGCATGCGTATGCGTCCTTGGCCGCATAGGTTATGTAGGCTAGATTCAGAGGTACCTCCCACGTGTTCAGGTCGTCTTCTTTCATGTTGGCGTATCAGGGGTCGATGATGGTCTCAGCGAGGTCAACCACGGAGTCCTTCTCCTGGCCGTTGCTGATAATCTTGTATTGCTTCTGGATGTCGACAAGCTTGTTGCACCAGATGGATGAATCATCGCGTTCTTCCTTCTCTCCACCGTAGTGAAGGTGCTGTCGGCACTGCCGATGAAACAGGCGAATGCTCTAGAACCTGGTGCACCATAGGACTAAGGCGAGGCAGAGCTTCACCGAGTCCGTATCATTGGTGTACATCACATTCAACTTGGTGCAGCCATAGGACTGAACAGCGAACTAACTCCTTGCTGAAGTCCATATCCAGCAGGCTCACCCCTCGGATCGCCATTGGAGTCTCTTCGAGTGAACGAGTGTGTAGGCGGCGGAAGCAGTTCGTTTTTCAGCTCTTGGGGAACTGGATTCAACAGTAAGTTGAGTGTGTACAGGCGACAACAGTTACTACCCCTCCCTCGTCCGCTGCACGCCCGACAGAAGATGCACCCTCGGCGCATTCAAACGCCTCCATTAAGAAACCTACTCCGGCCACACGTCGGTTCACGAGCGGGTCTGTATTGGTACTGTAATAACATGAGTTAGTGGTCACTTTACTTAAATTTAATTAGCTTTAATAGAAATTTATACTTAAAACAAGCAATGCATTGGCTCGTTCTATCAGTGCCACGGATCAACATGCACAACAATTAGAATTATTATTCTAAGGAGGCACACGATCAACACATTTGTTGCACTTTCACAAAGATAATACTACCAAGTTTGAATTGTTTGTTATGGTTGATGTCCTCTGCATCATCATGCCTTGTTTCCCAGCTTGCAAGATTCAGAACCAACAAATAAGATCCAAATAATAAGTACAACAAAGATGCCTACACATCTCATTGATTCCCAGCTTGCAAGATTCAGAACCAACAAATAAGATCCAAATAATAAGTACAACAAAGATGCCTACACGTCTCATTGATTCCTAGATTGCAAGATTCAGAACCAACAAATAAGATTCAAATAATAAGTACAACAAAGATGCCTACATATCTCACTGATTCCCAGCTTGCAAGATTCAGAACCAACCCATTAGAGCCTTTTGATAAAGTGAATATCGGGATTAAATCCATCTTGTCCAGCCATGTCATACAATCGAAGAACTTGGCGAATGCTCTTGACCGTCACAACATCTGTAGTAGAGTATTCCTGTTTGCACAACATGTTTGCATAGCACAAACAAGGAGACAGGAGAGCATGATTTCGCTTTAGTTGAACCATTTTGTGCAATTCCACCAAAATTGAGAGATGTTGCTCTTGACCGTCACAACATCTGTAGTAGAGTATTCCTGTTTGCACAGCATGTTTGCATAGCACAAACAAGGAGACAAGAGAGCATGATTTCACTTTAGTTTAACCATTTTGTGCAGTTCCACCAAAATTGAGAGATGTTGCCCACGTGACATTTTAGTTGAACTGCACAAGACACTCATTCCAAAAAAAGTGTTTTGTGCAGTTCACCAAAAGGTCACAATAGCAACAAGGTGAAATGGATATCCCTATCTGCACAAAATGATAAAAAGTAAACAGTTGCTAGTCAATAAGAATATATGAAACATATACAAAATGAAAAGAAGCATCTTAAGTATGTTCATGGCAATCACGCAAGGACAGTTGAAATTTTAAAACATCAGCAATGCTTCATGTTACCAGAAGCATAACGATCAACAATGAGATTCCTCAGATATGGGATTACTTTAATGGTGGCCTTGCTTGTTTACCAGACACAGTAAATCAACAACAGCTAAAGAGTTGGTGTAAGGGCATGGGACCGTGGGGACACCAGGACACTCAGCAGCGTAAAGGAGCAACTTACTTATCATACTGGGGAAAACAGCAGGAGTGCCATTTGTAACACAGTTTAATTGCATCTTATCACTGGAGGCATTAGATTAACAATAACACTGGTTAGACATGTCCCTAAGGTAACAGTGTGATTGCTTCATTTTACATGCGCCCTTACAACAAAAGGTTGGTTTACCCGCAAAAAAAACAGCAAAAGGTTGGTATAAGGACATGCGACAGTGGACGCATCAGCACAATGTACCTACAAGGAGGCATAAAGTGGTGATGCCGAGCTTGTTCACGCTATGTGAGGGCAGCAAACCTAATCCTGGAGACCTTTTACTATGTGAGGGCAGCAAATCTAATCCTGGAGGCCTTTTACTATGTGAGGGCAGCAAATCTAATCCTGAGACCTTTTACTATGTGAGGGCAGCAACTCTAATCCTGAGACCTTTTACTATGTGAGGGCAGCAACTCTAATCCTAAGACCTTTTACTATGTGAGGGCAGCAAATCTAATCCTAGAGACCTTTTACTATGTGATGGCAGCAAATCTAATCCTGGACATACTCTGTTGACTTGTCCACCAGCCGCCACTTTCTATCCTTTTTTCAACCAATAATAGATCTGTTCCTTATCCAGTTTGTACTATGTTTTCCCATTATTTCCCTTTTCAACCAAGAAATCGGTTGGGTATCCGGTCTCTACTACTTTCACCATATTATTTTCTCTTTGAATCAAGTCCTAGATTCATGCTACAACTTTCCTCCCTTTCTTCGTTGTTTGAACAAAGCCCTAGATTTGAATGCATGAAGTAGCTTTACCTCTAATAATACTAAAAATTTAGGTGGCTTTGGAAGAGCTGATGGGAGTAGAAAAAGATGCACATGCAGACACATGGGGAGCTGGGGCAGTAGAGCAAGGCCGCTTTCGAAGAACTTATACCCGAGGGTCGCCGGGATGTCGGCGGCGGCAGGTCGGATCTGCGGACAATACGGCAGGGAGGAAGAAGGGTCGGAGGACCGCCTGAGCCGGCGCTGTGTCGGAGAGAACGGCACAGGCAGAGGATCGGGCCCCTCCGGCAGCTGTGGGTTTCCTCCCTCGGCGGTGATGACCGCGTGAACGATGCACTTTTAGTCCTCTACACACATCGGCCAAAGGGATCCGGCCGGATCTGTGACCAGCGGTGAGCAGAGAGAAAATGTCGCTACCGCTGTCTTGTTTATATCTGGAGAGGATGAGAGAATGAAGAGAGCAACCCTAGTAAAGCGAGCGCTCAGTCCCCTGCGTCCATATATAGTGGAGTGATTATCTTTTTTCTCTCCACAACAAGCGTTTCAATTTGTGTACGTGGCATTAAAGAAAAGAAACTCTCTATTTAACGTGACTACTCTACGACTCCTACTTACTACTACTACAGTACTACCTCCATCCTGGTTTATAGGTCCCTTTTATAGTTTGTGCCAAATTTTGACTAAAGATTTAACTAACAAAATGTTAATGTTTGGATTCGTATTTGAACATAGTTTTGAAAAATATAATGTTTGGTGACATGCGTGAACATTTTCTTAGTTTAATCTATGGTCAAAATTTGGCACGAAATACAATGGGGACCAGTAAACCCAGACAGAGGTAGTATTGTTCACTTGTGCTCCCCGCCCCTCCATTCATTGAACAACCCCATGGGTGAATAAACATTCATTAAGTACTGTATTTATATAGAACGAACAAGCTCGAACTATTTTCGCGTAGTTAAAAGTTGAGGGCGGGGCTTTTCCCGGGCAGTACGCGCGACAATTTTTGGGTAGGCGGTTTGACAGAGAGGCGAGGAGGGTGAGCAAGTGGGGCTGTGCGATTTGACGGCGCGTTACTGCTGGAAAGACTTGTGATATGACCACTCACTATAGTCATGAATTGTTGGCGCTCCGACCGGGTGCGTGACACATCTGAGTAGTAAGAAGGAGCAAAGAATGATGCGGTATATACTAGTACTATACTACTCCCTCCGTTCCTAAATATAAGTCTTTGGAGAGATTTCACTATGGACCACATACGGAGAAAAATGAGTGAATCTACACATAAAATGCATCTATATACATCTGTATGTGGTCCACAGTGAAATATCTACGAAGACTTATATTTAGGAACGGAGGGAGTACTACTCAGGTCGGAGCAGTGCGAACCACGGCAGCCCAGTGAACCAGCCGCGCGAGCCATGATAGCCCAATGAACCAACAGTAGAAAACAATAATGTGGTGATATGGCCATAAAAAACAATGTGCTACGGTCCACACTGTAGCATGTATAGTAACACTCCTCTTTGTTTGGATCCCTGAGTTAGAGCTAGTTTGGGTTGAAATAGCCTCAAATTATCGAAACAAGAGGGGTTAGCTTGAGCTAGTTTGCTCTAACCCAGCTAAAAAAACTAGCCCGGTGGAGAGGTTCTAATTGGGTTAGTTATCCTGGGCCCACTAAAAGAAATAAAAAAACCTCACATGCACGCACCACATCGCTCCCCTAAAAAAATCTCACCTGCCCGCACCAGATCGCTCGCCCCCTCTCGCACGACTCCTCTCTGTTCCCCATAGGGCCACCCGCCCAAGCGCCGCTCGTCCTCTCTCTCCTCTAGCCGCCCTCTCCTTCCGGCCTCCGCTGCCCTACTCCGGCCGCCCTCTCCCTCCGACCTTCAAAGGTCGCCCCGCTCCCCCTTCACCAGTCGTTTTTCTCCCTCTGCCGTGCGCGGCGGAAGCGCATCTACCAGGGAGGTCACGAGAGGGGTGAGTTTGTTTGTTCCTTCTCTGTCTCACGTCCATATCATTGATCTTGCTTGCTCTAGCGCTAATTCTTATTTGGAAAAGTAGATCCTGATCAAACTTGCTATAGATTTGTGGTGCACGCATGGAATTGTTTGATGCTGCTTGAGGAGGTAATAAATCTTTCTAGAGGCCCAAAGATTCAGGTCACCTTTCTAGGTATTTCAATTTCAGGATTGCATTATTTGTAGAGGCCCAAGTTCACCTTTCTTGGTATTTCAATTTCAGGCTTGCATTGTTTCTAGAGGCCCAAAGATTCAGTTCACCTTTCTAGGTATTTGAGTTTCAGGCTTGCATTATTTCTAGAGGCCCAAAGACTTGGTTCACCTTTCTAGGTATTTCATTTTTAGGCTTGCA